>NC_054056.1:89916869-90221211 GCF_017639655.2 Falco naumanni
CTGTCCCAGTACAAACTGGAACCCCTTCTGGCCCCCTCCCAGTACAGACTGGGCCCTGGACCAGTACAAACTGGAACCCCTGGCCTCATCCCAGTACAAACTGGCAACTGTAGCCCAAAGCACCTGAGCCTGAGGATGGGAGTGTGCTGCTGTTTGGTTTACTGTTAGGCAGTCCTGCGAGGAGCAGGGAGTTGGACTCGATGGTTCTTATGGACTCCTTCTAATTCGAGATCTTCTATGACTCTATGATTTACTTGAGCCGTATTTTAGGAGGGTGAGAACGTGAGTCTGTACCATGCAGCCCTCCCCTGGTCAGAGGCTTGCAGGCTGAAAGATAAATTCTTTAGTGCCAGCATCTAACAAGCTCCTGGCACGAAAGTCAATTAATTCTAAAGTGGCTTTTAAAAGGAAAACAAACTAGATGCCATGAAAATAAACCAGAATGATTTAAGCAGGAATATCAGGGCTGATACAATGGCAAGTGGAAGAGCATATTAAATTCTGAAAAGAAAGCATCTGGCAATCTACCAAGGTAACAGCTATACTGTCTGCATAGAGCCCATCTGACACAGCCAACCAAGAACGGGAAAAACATGAAAGCAAACTCATTGAGGATACTAGTGCTTCAGGACAACAGAATAGCTAGGAACACTTGTACACACTGACTATAATAATACAAAATGTCCACCCACACACTGACAATGGGGAAAAAATGGGAACAATAAATATCTTATCTCTGGGAAAATTCATCTCCACAGCAAAACCAAAACAGGACATGTTCTGAAAAGGCAACATTGGCTGTTCAGAGATCACAACATTCAGAGGAGGTAGTTACTGACATTTGAGAGGCAGAATAACTTCCTGACTTCAAAGATTTTGCTTCCCTGATTCCTATTTTGCAAATCATGTGTTGCATTTTATTTACTGGCTCTTGGATGAAATTTCACCTTTAAAGGTGCATAAGCATAAACCAGTGGACACACTCACCATCCTTCTTTAACACCACATTTGTACTGATGGCTGGAATCAGAAGAAATAATTTTAGCCTTTTCCTTGTACGGCAAAGTGTCACAATCTCACTGTGTACTAATGATCAGCAGCACTTTCAAAGAGGGCTGGTAGCAAAAATTCCTGACATCCCCTTACACTGAATTATGCAAAGTTTGCAAAACTCTAGATTTTTGCAAGCATGTGACATTGTTTTATTTACCAAGTCTCAAGACTTAGTTTGTAAAAGCTTCTATACCTACAAACTAAAAATATAAAACAAACAACGGTGATTATAGAATTAGGGAACCGACAGTTCCTGTGAATAGCCAGAAATAGTCCCCGAACCATACACTCAAATGCAGTTCCATGCACTAAGCTATGGAAAGAAGCCCTTAAACGTTCTTCATTTTCCTGACTCTCTTAAAAAGAAAAACTGTAACACACATCTGTGACCTAGCAACAATACGGTTTGAAATACTTTCCAGATCACTGAACTGTGTAATACCTTTAAAAATGGGATGACAAAAGGTCGCAGTGGGAAGTTAGTAGCTTCTTGCAGTTTGGAATGAAATTCTTCAATTGTCAAAGTAGAATTCTGTTGAGAAAAAAAATTCTGTCTTGGTGACAAAATAATGAAAACACTTAGCAAGAGAAATAGTAACCAAAGCACTCTGAAATTGCTTAATAACTCGTTCTTGATATCGATAAGAGGATAAAGAAAAGCATGCCACATATTAAATTACTACCTTATTAAAATACTCAAAGGAAAGCACCAGCATCTCAGACATTCAGCGCCTGTTGCTTACAGTAGTTTAAGCTCTTAGGTGCTAAGCATGGAAATGCTTTCACATTTCAAATACCAGCTGAAGCTGCTTTTCTCAACATTTTTTTAAATTTTCTGTTGGAGCCTCTTATAATATTGTTCCCAGTGCAGAAGTGGCAATTAACATGCACACAAAAATATCACACTTTTTAAAGGCATGTTCTTCCTTGTTTGGGGAGGAAAACTGCACTTTGCCTCTCGTACTTTTAGAGAGGATTGTTTATTATGTTCTAAGCTATGTAGGAAAGTTATTACTTTGCAGTTGAGGGCATAATCATGAAGACCACATGCTGCACAGGGTTGACCAAGACAGTAACATGATATGTGGACATTCCCAAGGAAAAGATCCTAATTTGCTCTTCAGAACTCAGAAAGGTAGAAATCAACTGTAATTAGCAGTGGGCAAGCACTTCTGCTCTGAAAATCAAGGGCAGGTAGATGCTCCCAAAGCCCTCTTTAGTTTCTTTACTAGTTTCCCTTTCCACAGAGAACAATGTGACAAGCAAAACCTCATTAAACAGGCATTTTGGATATGGAAACAAATGGAGAGTAGGACTTACTGAAGTTACACTGCCTACATTAAATCCCCTTTTGACACAGACTCAAGTGAAGGGGTCTCTGCTGCTGTCAGTAGGGTTTTGTGAAGATACAAGCGGAGAATGACACCTGAACGCTAAAGAGTGCTGGAAGTCTTTGCTCCAAATGAAGTCAATGGCAACTGCAGCTGCTCGGAACAGATGTAAATTAGAGCACCACAACAGCATTTTTCCTGGTACACCTAATTATTGCTGAAGGATATACATGGTAGACAACACTGTCTGGCGGAGAGAGGACTTTATTGGGAACAGAATGAATCCTGGGCCAGATTCACAACAGTTTGCCTGTAAAACAGCAGCTCAACTTGACAGATGTAGGTAAGAAAAAGCTGAGATTTTCATTCAGCCATAGAAGATAATCTTATAAATAAGGTAACTTAAGTAGCAGCAATGCATCGTCAGGCCCCTCATGGTTGGGTTCAATGAACACTGAGAAAAGGTTTTGCACTATGTAACCACAGTCCAAACATACATATTCAGCTCACCTTTTTAACCAGTATTCTGCCACTGTAGGAGGGCACTCTCCCCAGCCAACTAAACTAGGCAAGCCAAACCATGTTTTACTACATTATATAATTCAAGGTATGTCTACGTTAGGGGTGCTGCCAGTATAGAACGAAAACCCCTTCACACCATTACAACATAATACTATACTGGCAAAAAAAGAGTCAAATCTATATCTGGTTGGGCATAGCTGCCACCCATGGGATGCTACTCAACTTACTTGTGTTAGTTCCAGCAGCAAGAGCCAGCACGTTTGCATTCTTGCGTGTTTGGTATCTTTAAAGTATGATACATGCAGTGTATGTGACCCACTCTTTTATTTAACAAACGTGTCAAGCATACAAGAGGGAAAAGGAGAGAAAACGATCACAGTTATTATATCATTGGTTTTTTGCTTACCACAAGTCCTAGCACAAGGGTACGCACTCTCTCCCCAATCTCTGGTGAAATGTCATTGCCAAACTGCTGTAAGGTTGTAAGAAATCTCTTCAGTTTGCTGAGTTGCCTAGCTCCACAAGCTGGCGGTAACTGCTGGTTAGCCAGAGAAGAGGAAGAGGAAGAGGATGGCCCATTGCTAAAGCCATTAGGAGGAGATGGAGCTCCATTTAACGCTGTTGGTGAATGGCTAGTGCCATTGGTTACTGAAAGAAAAAGAGAGAAGGGAAGATAAAATAGAGAGAGAGTCAGAGAGAGAGAGTGAGAGAAAAGATAGAGGGGGAAATCCATCAGCTTATGTTTTCTGTGCTTGACCTCAAAATTAATTAAGTTGCACAATCAAAGATAATTAGCCTTTTGACAAAGCAAGACTACGCAGTTTATATTTTTTTCCCAGTAGCTGGTACTGAACAGTGTGTAGATTGGAAGTAACAGCAGCTGCCTATCACACAGCCCCCTCAAAATGCTCCTGGACCTGAAAAGCTCCGCCTTTTGTCAGAAGATTTAAAAAAAAGACAGAAAGAGAAACGGAGAGACAAAGAACATGAGTGCATGTATGATTGAAGACCAAAAAAAAATTGCTTTTTGGGGTAGAAAAAAATGTGCAGACATATTTCACGAAGGCTCAGTTTATCTCTGAATATTTTTACTTGTGTTTTGTACACACAACTGACAGCTGTGTTTATAAAACAGGACTTTCACGTTTTAACCTTATACCACCCAATGAGGAGGTTATTTTTTCCGATACAGATTTCCTAGCTGCTAACATATGGAACACACAAAGTTGTTTGTGCAGGTACAAATGGTGCCATGCCCACTGTGGCCTGAAGCCTTGCAGCTAGGGCATGAAGCTAGACTTCAGAAGACTTCTTAGAGACCACAAGCAAATCACTCAGTTTTCACATGCCAATACCATATCTCTAATAAGGCTAAGAAAGCATTTCCCTCCTGTTGCAGGGTTGCTGTGAGTATAACTATCTAAAGTACTAAATGTTCAAAATTTATGGCAGTGAGATTCATGCAGAAATACTGAAGACAACAGGCAGTTTTTGGCAGCAATTTCAGTTTGATTCTTACCCACACTGCAGAAAAGAGCAGAGAATCAAACTGAGGACATCCTTTTCCACCCAGGTTATTTGGAACAACAACAGTCAAGCACACTCTATTGAAGTAGTTTGAGTCTGACTCGTCAAAATGACAGCACATTGCAAGAACAAGGACAGCTCCCCAGAAATACATGTACCAGTGCACTGGCAGGTGGGAGCACGCAGCACGCGACTGTGCCCAGCAGCAGCCATGCTCAGCTAGCCAGTGCCCTGGGGCAATCTGCTGATTTCTTTTTGGGAAGTCACTCAGGACCCATCCAAAAAACATCAAAAATCAGAAACTCATCTATAATCAAAAATGCATAGCAGTATCAGTCTAAATTGCTCCCTATTTAAAAGCATAACCATGGCAATCTAGCAACTTACAGAACTTTCAATGTTTCTTAATGAAACACCTCTCTGACGCCAAATATCCCTCTCTCCTTGCCACTTTCTTCATCAGTCATCTTTATTTTTAGACAGCAAATCCTTTTTGAGGGTGGACACCTATTACTAGATTTAAATCACCACCACAATACTTTTGAAGGAGCTTTTGCCCCAGTGACTGAAGCGCCCTTCTGGAGATACTACAGAAAAAGCCATCTGAAAGGTTATCTAGTTTTTGCTTGTGTTTTAGCCTAGTTTTTGGCTGTCTATTCCTAGCTGCTTGGGCTAGGGAGTACAAGAAGTGGAAAAAGCAGAAATAGGAAGAAGCTGGCTTCAGCTAGTTCAGGTCTACGTGCAGTTCCAAGCCATACTCTGAGCACTCCAGTAGAGCGAGATATCTGAGTAAACAAATACATCGTGATTCCAAGGAACTTGCATAGCCAAAAGTCATCATACCATGAACTTAGTAAATGAGAATTAGGAAGAATAAGAACATGTCCTACTCTAGCCTGACACCACCCAACAACTCAGTCACTGGTAAGGGGCTGCTCTGAGGAGAGGGTACTGGGGCTATGATCAAGAAAGCACTGTACAGCAGAGTGCATTACCTAGGATAAATATGAGAAGGAGAAAGGCAGGTAAAATTTCTCCCACAATGAAAGAAATACTTGCCAAATGCAGCTTCTCTAAAAATGTCCCCCCCCCCCCCCCCCCCCCCCAATGATTTTATCTCTTTCCTTGTAATGGCTGAATTTGTCAACAAGATCTACATCAGTTCTAAAACAAACCCATGTCATTAATAAAACAGGATTTAACATTTTAAATTTCAAACTAATAAACAGGATGTAACATTTAAAATTTTGAACTAATATAAATCAAGAGTTTTTAATTGTCTAAACCAAAAAAAATAAGCATACCCTTGACCATGAAACAAGTATGATCGTCCTGGCCTAGAGGCATTCCCGCTGGAGTCCTAATAAATGTAACAGACACTCCAACAGAAGTGACTGCTTACTGTACAAGCTGGAACTGCTAAGGTCAAACTCCAATATCTGACAGGGTAAAAGGCAATTAAAATTAAGACTTTTTCAACTTTTCGTCTTCATATTAACAGCCAAAAAAAATCAGCTACGGTTCACACACCTTCCAAAGTGCTGAATGCAATCAAATAAACAAACATCCAGAAATCCTCCGATTACATTGATGATTGTAAGAGTAATTAAAGAAACACTGTCCTATTCCTTTTATGATTGCTAAAGACTACCCTGAACTGTGCAAAGTGCATCACACTGGAAAGTTATATCTGTAGGAGCCCCATCCTGCAAAAACCTGGAAACAGTTTTTAGATCGGAGTAGCTCCTAGAATGACTCAGGTGCTGGAGTTAAGCAAACAGACAAATCTTTGCAGGATCAGGGTCACTGGGTTAAATTTGAGTTTATGCAAATAGCTGGCACAAACCCTCCTTGCTGTTTAAGTTCAGTGTAGAACAGGACTGGGTTCCGGATAAGCAGCACAAAGGCCTCCAGCTGGCCTTCTGCATAGAGGTGAATTTTAAATAAGGCATTTAACAGACCGAAAGGGACTAAATAGACATAGGCAAGACAAATAGAAGATGCTGCCTTCATTCTGTTTAGGCATATGTATTCTACTGTTCTAAAAATGTTTTATTTAAAATGTGAAATGTAAACACATTCTCATGTTTATACTATTACAAGGCAGTATAAAAGAGACCAAAAATTTTGCAGCTAAATCTTGGTAAGAGAAATGTGGATCATTTCATGGCTGTGAAAAGAATAGTCCAGACAACGTGCCAGATTCAAATCTCAAGTTACACTGATACGAATGCAGAGTAATTCCATCAAGACTAGTAGTTTCTTGTGTGTTTACATCAATAGACTGAGACAGAGATGCAGCCCCAAGTGATTTAGAGAAGGCAAGTGGTCACAGACTCAAAATCTCTAGATAAACCAACAAAAGGCCTTTATTTTTGGTTTTATATCAATATCAACTAGACATTATATAGCACTTAAATCTAAATTCTTAGTTCAATGATAAGTGGGATGAAGAGAAGTATTTTCTTTATGAATTACTCCCACTTCAAAAACATAAACAAAACCTCCAAAGTTTCTATACAAAAGGGAACGGGACTCTTTAACAACAGAGTGGCATAAAAGAAAAGGTTTTCTGTGCTTCCCACAGAAGGACTGATCTAAGCATTAAGTACATGGGAAACTAGTGCTCACTCTTTTGACACTGTGGCCAAGTTTTCAATGAAATAACGACACAACAAACTCTGAGCTCGATGTTTTAATACCTTAAAGATGCCTTAACTTGTTGTGGTGTTAGTTTTGCTTAATTATGTCATTGCAGCACAACCAAATGCGGCTCCTGCCATGTTATGCACATTTCCCTCCACGTATTTTGGTTTCTTATATACAGAATAGAAAGAATATGGAAAAAAAGGAAGAAAATAAGTCTAATTACATGTTGTGGGCGTGAATGAACTGGTTCTTGGAGCTCCTTGGGTAGTGGGAGGAGGTGGCATGGTTGGAGGCGTCAGCCTGGATTGTGTCTTCACATCCACAGGTGAGTCTGGCATTGTGGAATGCTTCTCAGTGCGATCTGCAACACACACCACAGGAACACACCGGTTTATTTCCCCTCTGACAAAAACTTAAAAGCTACTGCAAGAAGTGAGCCATTTCAGCATCTGCCGCAAAAGATTACACCTGATTATCTACTCCAGTGTGCTCTTCCCAAATTACATCATCTAAACCTTACTTAAGAAGGCGTAACACAGATGGCAAGACCTCATTTGCAGCAGTGCTGCATTATCTTTTGTTTTTATTTCTAGCATGTGCAGATGCTAACCCCCAAGCACTCCTGGAGCTGCAATAATGCCACCTCCCTTCAAGGCTCTCATGTTAGCCAGGAGGAAAAAAAACCAAAGACTAAGAGACATGAAGGTAATAAATCCCCCTATGACAGCTTTTCCAGAACTAAAACCTGAAGCCCTTTAGTACAGGTGAGACATTGGGTGGGATATTAGTTGAAGCCAGCTCTCTTCATGTTTCTTCGTAATACCTGCTGCTCTCTCCATCACTTCTCTTAGTAATCATGGAGAGATACCTATGTTAAATACCAGGAGCCTCCTGGATCACTTTACTACCCTGCCCCTGGATATTCTTACATTCACCAGAAAAATAAACACAGTCAATTGTCACACACACATATCATTGCACCATTTTTTTTTAAAAGCATCTAAGTTTGCACCTTCACATATTAACAACTTTAACGTTCAAAACCTGCAAGATAAGTAGAAACATACCTCCCCAAGAAAACAAAACAAAAGGCAAAACCGGGCAGAAAACCTAACAGTTCTCTTGCAACTAAAGAACTAAAGATGCAATATATTTGATGTAGAAGCTACAGAAGTATCTTTTTTTCCAACATCTTTTTCAACACCTCTATGTTAAAATCTTAAAAAACCCACACAAACCCTTTTGTTTCATTTATCAAGAATGGGCAAAAATTTAACAACTGAAAGCAAAATTCAGGCTTCCTTACTCTCGCCAGGAGTTTAGCGAGCCATCTTGAGTAAAGATGAGTAAGATCAAGTTTAGCTTTTAATGGGTGTAAGTTAAATTCTTCCATCTCTTGGGGGGGGAGAGAGAATTATTTGTTTTATATACTGTTCTACACAAGTCTTCCTGCAATCCATTACACTGTTCTGCAAAGCAAGTAAGTGTTGCTGCTAATGGGTAGGCATGTAAGTCTGTGGATTTAATTCAAGACAATAGCAAAGTCTGTCATGTTCTATACATTCTGTCACTCCACTTTGCGACATGCTTTCCTTCTAAGTTTGGGGAAGATGAGCAGTGAAACACCCCCAGAACAGTATGAGGGAATACAGACACAGTATTATAGGATCTGTAGTGTTGATCTAAGGTTAGTAAACCTCAGTTGTGTAGGGAACAGTTTCCAAAATTACTAGCTTAAATATTAGCGCTGCTACAGAGACAGGTGCAGTTTGATCTGCAAATCAAGCAACAGTAAATTATTACACGCTGGAAAACAAAAGCAAGTTTTTAAACATATCCTATATACATTTCCTTTCCATATCACTACACTAAAACAGTTAAATCTATATCTTCAAAAAGCCATTCATTTAATATAAAGAACTACGAAAACTTGTCTTGAAATGTTAATTGCTTCCTTAATAGCCGAATTCATCTTGCACTCACCTCAACCAACCTCAGCAACAAGGGAATAAATAGCTTTCAGCTCATGTTGCAACAGAGGGAAAGAGGCACAGCAGTGAGCCCAAGCCCTCCTAAATAAAGGCAAATATTTCTGCCATGCCAAGAAAGGAGAGAGAAAGGGAGGCTTGCCAGAGCTGGTGGGGAGATAACAGTGGGAACTGCTGGTCCATCTGGTTTTCATTCTGCTAACACTCACATTGAACTGTTAAGGAAGGCAGTCCAGGTACACAGATTTGAAGCATGTGGGAGCGCAGACACACGCACAGAGGAGATGGAGGTGGGTGGAAGAAGGAGTGAGAGAAATCGAGCTCCTCTAACAGTCTGCTGCTCGCAGCGAGCAGGCACAGACTGTATCCTCCAATTCAGCTGTTGATAACTAAAAGCGATCCCAAGCCTGTAACCAACTGTACGGCTCCTGCTCCCCTCCTTTGCTGCACTTCAAAGTTCAGGTTCGATCAGAAACGCACTCAGATTGGAGGGGGGAGGCTTTCCCAAAAAGCTGGCAATGTTTTGTTACTTAAATTGAACATGGTAGTGGGAAATAGTGTGTTGGTTTTGCCCTCCAATTTCGGATTGCCATCCTACCATGATCCAACTGGTTTTTACTCCCTCAGTGTCTGCCACCCGGTTGGCAGATCGCTGAAATTATCCACAGACCCCTGTACTTCTCCTATAAATCTCATGACATTAGGGCTTGGTTTTCCTAATTACCTTTCTTTGGACCTCTTAGGGGTAAAAAAACCCTCAACAAGCTACTTCCCTTTGCTCTCTCTCCCTTAAAAAGCCCCAAACCCCAATCTGCTACTGCATGATTGCAGGCAGACAGATTTATCTCTGGTCATCTGTAAGTTCCCTAGCCCTGACTTCTGTAAGGAGATAGAAGGCTCCTTTCAAGCACATCTCAAAACACTTCTAACCAGGGTATAAGATTATCTTGTCAGAGCAGAGACTCTCCTTGGGAGTGGGCATGAAGGGCTTTTGAAGAACTATAATGCAAAACACAAAGCTCTTCCACGTGCTTGGAAGACACCACCACCACCACACCACCCAGGAGAACAGCCTTTACATCCCACTTTTCCGTCTTCTTTAATAGCAAAACTCCTGCAGGAGCCATATGCTCTTACTGATACTAATTACCTGTTCCTTGCCTCTACAGCTGGTTCCCTAACCTCTGAGGGAGCTACGGGGCTGGGAGCACCTACCTACAGCAGCTCTGCACCCACTTCTGTCCCACCACCCACAACCTCAGCAGCTCTGTTTTTAAGAGGTAGATATCTCAGGGAATGGCGTGGTGATGAAGCACAAAGCAGAGCCACTGCTGATAAAAGTGGTAGCAGTTCTTGTGATCTGAACTCCTAAAGCTTGTAGCGTCTGATGCTTAGCCTGGAACTCCAGCTTCTCCAAATAATTATTTGCTTTTTTAATTAAAGAAAAACAAAAAGCAAACACCACCACAAACCCAACAACAACACTTTTCACTGTTTACTGTCATTGTTGAAAAGCAGCCTGGTAAGAAAGATAAAGGTAAAGTGGTATTTAAATCATATTCAGGAGCCGAGTTTCCCTTAAATCATGTTATTCCATGAGGGCTTTATGTATAGACATTTTTCATACAAACTCTCAGTGGATATTCTGCTATCCATACATTCAGAGGTGATGAGGGTTTGGGAGGGCAAGAAAGAATCCCTCAAGAGGAAAAACTGTATTTTTCACATGTGAAAACCTGCCTGTATAAGATTTCATGTACATTTGCTCTGGTTTTATAATACAGGAGCATATACATGGAACTTGGCCTGAAATTTGGAAGAACTTTAAGGAAAACCATGCCTTAAAATTGCTTATTTTCTTGAATTCAAACACATTCTTAAGCTTCTTCCATTTCAAACCAAATTCCCCATTTGCAAAGCTATTTCTGATATTTATTTTTGTTTCTGTTGGACTCTGACATTTCAAACAATAATCCTGAATTAGCAGGGAAACACCAGAAAGTTTCATAGAGGCAGTATCCCACAGCATCACACATTTAAGAGTGCAGGCTCTGTATACAAAGAGAGTAAATTCTTTCAGGTGCAAAGATTTCTTCCACCAAATCCCTGTAAACTGTGACAGACTTGCACTTCTTAGCCCAGTTCGGATCAAATGGGGCTGAAACCAGAGGTCCTCCAAACCGGAGGGAAAAGGAGACATCTGCAATTCATTCTGCAGTGTTCGCTGCAATCAATTCAGGATGGAGATAGATGGTGAAATAATGGTCTAGTCCTAATCCATACACACAACCCTCTGGTGCAGTGAGAGACTTAGGATAAATTCAGAAAATATGTTTCAAGTATGCAGAGATCTACTGCATTTGCTTTGGATTATATTTTAAAAAGAAAAAAAGAAAACCCAAACATTTTGAAATATACATTCTTGAATCTCCTTTACAGCACAGTGATTTTACCACAGAAGTATTTTGCTCCATTTTAAATTAAAGAATGTTGTAAAAGTAACTTTAAATTACGATATTTCTTATGTGGATTTCTTGGTTCACGAAACTATACTGTTCTCGTCATTCATTCAGTTTTTATGGTAGGAGTTATTTTTATCACTATATTTAGCTGTTAGGGGAACACTGATATTTATCGTAAGCACAGCCAGCCTCTGAAGAAAAATAGGGAAGAGACAAAGTGAAACGTGTAGGAGCAGGGGCAAAGAGAGACATGCATGTATTCAAACTGACTGACTTGACTTCCTGTACCCTAAAAGATTTAGTCCATTTTTAAAACAAGGCGGTCTTTCGTATATGGCAACATTTCAGCTCACATGGCACCCATCCAAGTCTAACGCATCAAGTAAAGCTGATGTATGGAACAAAATATGGAATATATAATACTTTACTGATACCATTTCAATAGCCAATTCAATGTCAAGCATTTCTAGGAGTGGTGTGTTTTCAATTTCCTTTTTTAAATGAAAAAAAGTATGGTATAATACACTGTGGCATTTATTTTACTTTTAGTTAGTACAAACAGTTCCAGATGTATATTCAGGCATGAAAGATTCTTAAAAGACGCTCTATATTGATTGTACAGTACTTAGTACTTCTGTGCCAACATGTTAAAAATAAAAATAAAAGCTGCCAAATTAAAACTGCCCATTGTCTTGTTTCCTTTAAACTCACAGAAAGAACAAACGCTGAATATGACACATGGGATTAAAAACTGCCTCTGCCACCCAATTTATATGAATTGAGACCTAAATCTATGGGATTTAATAGTGATGATGGTTACCTAAATGGCGTTGGACTAATTTTTATTATTTTGAGAGGCATAGCATGGAATTTGCAAGCAACTACAGGTTGAGAGTCACAGTAGTACAAATTGGGAGACAGAAACCCACAAGTGTCCCTAAAAGAACAAATTACACACCTCTGTCATCCATAATGCTGTCACGCTATAGTCAGTAGAGAACCTTTCCTCCTTCAGGTTTGGCCAAGCTGTGCAGCACCATTACAAGGCAGTGTTTGTGGAGACCCACAGCTCCTGACTCGGATCTGCCACTACACAGAGTAGGACAATATTACAAGGTATCTGCCTTGGTTGAAAAGGACTTGCTCACAAATGCACAGTATAAGGCTGATATATATGCCAAAGCCTGTCTACCCCGTGTGCTGCACATCTGGGGAAACCTGGAAGTCCTACAATGCAGCCATAAAACACGACATTTGGATGACACCACTGCAGACCCTCTCTCTGCCAAGCATGCCTGAGACCTGAGACCGGTCTAGTCTTCATTTCAGTCATCTCTTGGCCCTTTTGACTTTTTCTTAACGAATAAAGAAGGACCTGAACATAATGGATGTTTTTGTGCTACAAACAACTGACCTCACACGGGCGTAAGACAGACATAACTTTCTGTCAGCACCAGATCCAGTCACGTTATTGGCCTAGAAAGAAAACATCACCCAGTTAACAGTTCCCCAGGGGAGAACTTTTACTCCCTAGGTGATTTGCAGAAGGGCAGTATCAGAAAGCAGCTCAGACACTCAGACTCTGTCTTTTGTCACAAAACATTACCCCTGCAAGCTTTATCCAGCTGAGCTTTATCCACCAGGAATAAGAGAATGCATGCGGGGCAAGTGACGAACATGCACAGCCAAGTTTTCAAGATGACACATTTCACTGCCCTCATAGCACACTGAGGATGAGGCTCACATACTGAAATGACCCTTTTGCAAGAGTAGTATCACAACTTTCCTGCTGCCTTATCTTGGTTCTCCTCTGCTCAGATAATTGAACACATCACATCACCAGCTATTTTTCAGAATAAACGAAAGCACACTCAGTTTACCCATTTCTTCTTACTTAGTATGCAGGAGCCAGAAGAAATTCTGCATCCTGGTTATCTCAGGCCAAGTTATCAGAGCCTTCTTCAGATGTGCTAAAAAACCCCTTGAGAATAACGCAATCTCCATTCTGTCTCCCAAAAGCTGAAAGGGACTTTTGTGCTACTGTCTCCCAGTTTTGGTAGGAAGAATTTGGGGATGATGTAAACCAAGTGAATGACAGACATATTCTTCGTCCATAATGGTACCTTGACTGGTCCTACTTTCATAACAATGAACCAAAAATGCTGAAGCACTCAGTTTCAGTTCTCTAAGGTTAGGGGTTCTGACTGGCAAAAAAACTATGTCCCACACTCATGACTTAGCAGCTGAAGGCCAGACAGTTACACGTTATAAAATAAGCAAGGCACAAGTTGAATCTCAGAGTTGAGACAAAAATGTTACGGCTTGGCTTTGCTTGGACATATTTTCTCCTGAAAGTAATAAAGTAATAAACTTGTCTTGCCATATAGTTTTATTTTTTAAAAGGGGGGTGGGTGAAAAAAAATCTTTTCCCTCTCATTTAACAATCTGACACATTTTGACAGTTTCAAACTATCATAAATTCGCTTGCAGTTATTTAATAATTAAAAACTGACTCCTGTCAGAATTGCACCTTTTTTTTTTTTAAACGCCTCTTTTCTCCTTCACCCTTCCTGGCTTTGCAAATTTTACCATGCAAAATCACTTGAACATACAAAGGAATGCAGAGAAGAATAATGCATTCTAAATCTAGACCTATTACCACCATAACCATTTATGAAATACTTCAGCAAGAGCAGACAAGCAAAACAAGGGCCAAATTGTGGCAGCTGACCTAAGTTTCCATAAGTCCTCAGAAAATAGTCTGCAAGTTCCCTTTGTCATGGCTGAATACGTACTAGTTGGCCTGTAATGAAGGCAAAGACAATGTGGATTTATACTAAATATCCCACCAACCGTCACGAAAATGCCTCTATGTCTGCATAACTAATGCAGTTAATAAGCAAACAATCCCACAATCAGTATCAAAATACTATTTTCTTGTTTACACTGTTTCCTGGATCTTTTCTACTTCATTTTGTTGACAAGTAACAAACCCAGAACTGCGTGTTTCGAGTGGTTGTCTTCCATGTCACAAGAACTACTACTGCTATTCCAAAACCAGCTCACTGAACGCTGAGGTCCCAGTGAAGTGAAGAAGAGGTGCCCACTACCTCCAGCACGCAGAAGAGCAATCAGAGCAACCACTGGCCAAACCCACTCCTTGGATGCCTCTACAAGCTACAGAGGTGACAACCTCTCCACCTTAGCAATCACTGTCTTCACTGCTCCTATACTTACAGAGGAAACCATGGGGGTGTTTTCGGATGTAGCTTCCCAAAGGCTCCTCAACCAGCAATATGCTTCCTTTTTTGTACAATCTTCTCCGGAAGACTTAGTAGACATGCAGGATTGCATGTTATTTGACAAACTACAGATAAATTTAGAATGATATCTAGGAAACTCAAATGCCATCAGCATCTAATCGGTATCATTTGTATACTTTTACGTACTCAACCACACATAAGCACATGTCTTTCCTACCAGAAGTAAGAACATTTTCTCTCCCAACACCAGTTAAAATTAAAATTCCAAACTTGCTCTCCAGAAACATATTTATGTTTTTAATCCAAAGTTTGTATGGTCCTAAATTAACAGCAAATAGTTTGTTACACACACCAAAAAGTCTGAAGCAAAATAAATATTAATTCCTTTATTTTTAATCCACTTACAGAAAATGTAAAGCATAGCTCTACCCATTTTAGAAAGGTCCTAAGAGAGCACTGATACCAGTATTCCATTAGATTTAACTAGAACTGAAGTCTCCAAAACAAGATAGATAAAATAATCTAAAATAACTTATTGAGATTCAGGGCAACTTTAAGAACTAAATTACTCTGCCAGCAAAAAAGTTATTAAGGCTGTGCTTTTAAAAGCATTGCTTTATGTTTATAAAACATGCCAGAAGTCCCTTAGGCACAAAAAGAATCAAACATGGGTGTGAGAGGTGGTATTTCCATGGCTATAGATCTGAAAAGATGACATAGGGACTACTGAGAGGGTAATGGATATACATCTGGCTTTGCTTGGTTTGAAACTGTGGAATTTGTCACGATCAAATCAAGATCCTTTAAGGTACGGAGTGGTGTTGGCCAGTCTGGGACAGACTGCTCCTCACCTTATGGATCAAGCTCTCAAATCCCATCGCGCCATTTTAGCCATCCAAGAACCCACTTCTTCCCAGTAATACTTCAAACAATGAAAAGTTTGTTCTTGTCGGTCAGATGCACAGGCCTGGGGAGCAAGACCTTACCCATAAGACAGACAGCACAGGCCGCCAAAGCTCCTTTCCAGCAAGTACCAGTCCAGTCCAAGGAAGGCTGCTGATTTCTGCCGTCTAACGCGGTCAGCTAAATTAGCAGATTAGACTTCCCTTATACTCAATTGAAGAGTTGGAGGCTCTAATGTATTAATTCCTAAGGCTGCCAAGTCAGATGGTATAAACATTCCCATACAGATCTAGGTCCTTTGCCTCATGAGAACCACCGGCAATCAGACTGCTCCAGCAGCCTGGCTGGTGTACACCAGAACTGGCGGTCCGCAGTTGCCAGGCATACTAACGCCTTGGTTTCTATTCAGCCAGCCAAGACAGGTATTAATCCACCAATACAAAACAGATAATGAAACATATTTCCCCCAGAAACCCTCACTCAGGTGCTGCCACTATTACTTACTGCCGCTGCCAGTGACAGAAAAGTGAAGCCATAGGCTTTTCTCCTATATTGGTATTATACACTGACAATCTTCAAGTAGTGCAATTTATCACCCTAATCAGTACTTAGGCATTTGTGGAAATACACACTTTGGAAGACTATCATTTCAGATCATCAGATGATGCCATTAACATCTTGTGTTTACATGACTGACTGTCTAGACAGAGTGTGAGAAAATACTCATTATTAGTTACAAGTCAGCTCCTCCTCGATGCTGCATATCACACCAACTGTCTTTTATTTTGGGTAGTGGATTGCACCTGAAAGCAGCAGCGGGGAGATGGGAGGAGGGAGAGCGAATGTCAGAAACTTCACACGGAATTAAGGTCCTCCATCTCAAACACTTTCTTAGATGAGGTAATATTACTTATTGACAAATAAGCTCACAAGCAAAAAACAAATGTTACCATTAGCAAAACCAGATGCATATTTCAAATCAATTTTTTGGCCTAACATACCATATGCATACTTAAAACATAATCTGAAATAATATAAGCATGCAAAGAAAGAGAGAAAGGAAGAAACTTGTGCATGTCATGTAAAATCAGACTAACAAATGTAAAACCAGATTGAACTCCTCTCTGAAGCCAGTGAATTCACAGAAATTCACACTTGCACAGAAATCAGGTGATCTCAACACAGGAAGAGAGGCATCAGGTTAACCTTGCACACCCCACCCCCAGAAACACTCAGGAATATGTGCTTAACTACAGATAATGAAAACAGCTATAGGTAAATGAGACCACTCACAGGGCATACAATTACGCGTGACATTTCTAGACCTTAAAGCATCACAGCAGTCTTAGTCTTGCACAATAAAACTTAAAACTTCCTTCTTTTAAAGTTTCTTCCCTCTGATTTGAATTTTAAATATCAGACTGCAACAACAACAACAAAAGCATACAGTTGAAGCTTGAACTGGAAAAAAAATCAACAATTATTACAAAATTCACAGAAAATATAAACTTAAAACAAGTTGAGGTGTCATACCAATGCCATGCTTGACAGTTGTTCAAAACATGTTTCATTTCATACCCAGCAAATTCAAATTAAATGTATTCTTTCCCCCACCCACAACAAAAACAAAAAAAAGGTTTTTGCATTTTTAGAACCTCATTTTCATCAAGCCAGCTAAACCCACTACTCCAACACAGCAATTTAATATTGACCTTTGTGGATCAGTGCAGCTTCCATGGCTTACTTCTATATACGTGCCTATATGTGTACTTGTGTGTGTATGTGCACGAGCATTTAAAACACATATTTAAGCTAGGTTTACTTACTTGATTTTGTATATAAATATACTTATGGTGATTTATTTTTTTTTACATTCTGCTTCAGAAAATTGCAAGAAAGAAATAGTTTACAGTTACACTGAAGGGAGTGTTAAATGGAGGTGAAACTACAGGGTGAGAAGTCAGACAGCAGAGAGAGACCACTCAATGCCACAAGTGCAAGGGAAATATTGACAAAGTAAAGAAGTCTGATGCATTTGAACTCTGAATGTTCAACGTGGATGCACTTAACCCTTGGTAATTCAGTATGATTTCTTAGACATGAAAAGAACCTCATGTACATGAAAAGAATCTTATGAAAAGCAGATTTAATTCTCTTTGTGCTACAGAAACACCATACACTTGGCTTTGGGTCTACCTGGATAGAGACATTTTGCTTCAGTGAGAAGTGGATTAACCAGAAAAGGAGCCATTATTATGAGAAAGGGGAGAATATTCACAGAATTGTCTAGGTTGGAAAAGACCTTTAAGACCGTTGAGCCCAACCAGTAACGCTGCACTGCCAAGTCCACCGCTAAAGCACGTCCCTAAGCACCACATATTCAACAGGAAGAAAGAAACTGTGTGGCGGGGCAGAGGGTGGTTGGGAGGGCAGCAGGGCAGGCTCTTCCCATGGGATGGCAACAGCCCCGGGACGCAGCTTCTGTGCTTGCTGGCGGCACTGGAGTGTCGAATAAAAGGGTACACGGATAAAAGGGTACACGTCAAGAAAGACAAGAACAGTTGCTGGAAACTGTTTACGGGCGCCTGCTGACCACTAGTGGGAGCTGGCATTGTGCAGCTGCCCGGGAAAAACTCCCACTCCCTGCGCGAAATTCAAAATAAATAGCAAGGTAATCAGAAAGCCAAAGCGAGATGCTTTAAGAAAAATTCTCTCCAGTATCAAAAGTTAACTTCAGCCATGGTGACACAGGAAGGAAGCTTATACTGTGTATGTATACATCAGTGTGGGTTGCTGTTTGCACAGTAACAAACAATTTCTCTCTAAATTTTTTGTTATAGACAGTTCTTCCTCAAAAGAATAACTAGGCAGTACTGGCTGCAACAGAAGACTATTGTCAGTGTCTCCTACTGTCACCTATATACCCCTGCCAAACAAGTCAGATGTTCCCCCTCCTCCCAAATTCCACCACACCTGCTCCCCCCCAGTTCAGTTTTGGAGACGGCTTTCTGTGTCAAGTACTCAAAAATCAAAACTGCAGCAGGCAGCACATCAGATGGTGGCATGCCTACAATTCCAAACTATATCCAGTCATAGGAACCCAGATTGTGTTCACACAAATACAGCCATGTGATTATAGGTAAATTTGAAAATATTCCACCAAAATTTATTTTTTTTTTAATTTTTTTTTTTTTTTGGGGGGGGGGGCACCAACACACAGAGAACCAAACAAAACCTGCTATTTTCTTCACATCTATAATCAGTCAGATAGATCAAATGGCAAGCAGGGTAGAAATACAGGGAAAAAATGACCAAGATGGCTCGCATAGATCTTTATAAGCATCCTTCTGGCACCACATACATATCAATAAAGCTAAATTCCAATGGCAAAAGCAATTCAAAAGCACAGAGAGATAGTGACTGTACTGGGATCTCCTGTGAGGACGTTTCTTTGTGGTCTTCACTTGGAATAGAAGATGTAAAACACATCAGTAGTTGTCTGGTAGGCTTTAAACTGCCTGGGTATGAAGAAATAAAGAACTGCTAAACTGCAACAACTATCCAAGGCAAGTTCTGAAATTATGAAATGAAATTTTTTAAAAAGGGAAAACAGGAGTACCTGGATAAAATACTGAACAGTTAACAAGAGTAGCTGTCCCCAAATGAGTTCCCATCCATTATCTTTTTCATAATTATTGCAACAGAGCAAACACCTTCAGTAACTGTGCATACAAATGACCTATTAGAAACTTAACAGGTCATTTCCAAAAGTGATTATAGCCCTGACTTAAAGAGCTACTCGGTTTTGCACATAATTCTGTTCAATGCCAACAATCTGCACAAAATTAAGATAAAACGTGTTTCCACAAGACTAAGTGGAAACAAACTTTCAGAAACTAAGACCATCACTTCAGAAGGTATGAGGTGGTAAACACTGATGAATCAAATGCAGTCATTTTCATAACTGAAATGTTTAAAAAATTGCTTTTGCTTGTATTCTGGTGTCAGGAGAATGGGAAGAAAAGGCAGCAATTACATGTTAGAGCTCTTACAATGCCACATGCTATAATTAAATGATGATGGGTGTAACAGCAAAAAGTCTAAGGTTAGATAGAAAGGATAAAAAGTATAATAGGTTATCAGAGTGGACATCTGCTATAGATCACAGTATGAACAGCAGAAACGTGTGAGTAGATAAAGATACCTCAGCCAACTCTTTTTAAAGAGTTCTTGCAACAAGAGGATGCTCTTCATCACAACGGTCTTTATGGGCCCTGATTCTTAATGGGTAGCTGTTTGTGCCTTCGATGTAAGTGAACATGGAATAGGTTTTATATTAGAAAATATTAGAAAATTATTCAGAGCCACTATTTAAGAAGAGCAATAATGAACAGGAGGTAGATGTGCAGCTTCCTCAGTTGCTGAGGTTGTTAAGAAACAGTAGGAGACACAGAAACAAATCCTGGCACTCCCACTGTGAATGGCTTGGGCATGTTGTAAAGAAGTTAACTGAGCAAAACCAGAATAGGCTCACTTAAAATGTGTAGGGAAAAAAGGTAAGAGCAAGCATACCAAGCCACATTAACCAGAGGAAACAAAAGAAATACCAGCTTCCATTCATCGAGCAGATAAATGAGAAGACAAAACTATAAAAATCTTTAAGCTTAACTGAAATTGAACAAAGACTGTGACAACTAACAGACAGCTACAGCACTGGCATAGCTTGAGTTTAAATCTCAATCTTAACGGCTGAGAAAGAAATGGGTGAGGAGGGAATGAAACTAGGACCCAAAAAACCCCCTGATTCTGGAAATGCGTATCTGATTTTTTACAGGAAGGAGTGAAACAGAAAATGGGATTCTGATATTGATTGTTCTTCCCTCATTTCCTCTTCTAGCACAAAAACAGAGAAAAGAGAGAAAAGAAGAGGTTAAAGCAAAGGTGCTATTACACCATTCAGTCAGGCCTGGGATCTCAGGAGTCTCTTGGCATACCTTCCATTCCTCCAGCAACCCCAAACCCTGACAAGAATGAGGATGAGAAACTGCATCACCTTGTAGGTTCTGCAGGGAGCCAAGCAGCCTTGTCATTTATTACTCTCTCACTACTTCTGTTTCTTTTTCTTATTGTTTAAAACAATCTATCTTTCCCTTTTTTTTTTTTAACCATCTCAAATGTAGACTTAAACACATGCTCTGCATCATGTTATGTCATACTGGAGCAGCTCCTTGAAATGCTGAACTTCAGTTATGATTATTTATCTAAAAGCTTTGAGGTTTTTTAAACTGTGTGTATTTTGTTGGACTGTATCTAGTGATAGTTAAACTCCTAAGCCTTCAACCTGCCATCGCAAAGAAGCTGATACAAAAGAGTCCAAGTAGAGTTTACTGTTGGTCTGTAACGAGAGTAAAATTATAAATCTCTGTACTGAAAACCAGCTGCTTCATTCTCAACTCGGATCCCCCCCCCACCCCCACTTTCTTCTGCATTCTAGCTAGCATACAGCTGTAATAAATGTGGCTTTTCTCACAAGTCGTGCAGATGTTAACAGTTCTGTAGGACATCAAGAAACATTTCAAGAATCTTGTAAGTGCTGACTAAACTTGCTTGAATTACCCACACTACCTCCTCCACATTCCTATTCAGTAACATTAGCCTTCGTGAATGTATTAAGGAAAAAAAAAATTAGCATTTAAGCCAAGACATTAATACCTAGGTCTAAATGCACTATCAATAAACAAGGAATGTTCTTAAGCCATCAGACAACAGATATTCAGATAGCGAACCAAAAGAATTCAATTTATTCTTTGTCAAGATGACTAATGCATTTTTCATTTCTTATCTATGCAAGGAGTGGCTAAGTGACTGTCTGAAAATATATATTTATAAAAGTCACGGCTGGATGTATTTGAAAGAACGTATCAGAAGTATAGCAAGATCTTTTCTTTTCTAGTAATCAAGTGGATTAATACTAAATTAGAGTGAAGGAGTTCAAAGTGCTACCTAGTACATTTTTATTAGCTTGACAGTCATATGCATTAAAGATTAAGCTAAAGCCTCAAACCACAGTTGGTTCTGGGCAGCAGCAACAGTCCAGCTGTGCAGGTGGAGGACTAGATACCAAATGCATTCATTCAGAGGTCTGTGCTAGAGACACTGTTTTATATTCTTCCCCCTTCAAGCAGTGTGCTGGTTTTGGCTGTGGTAGAGGAGACACAGCCGGGACAGCTGACCCCAATTGACCAAAGGGATAGTGCATACCATACGATGTCATGCTCAGCAATGAAGGTAGGGGAAAGGTTGGCCAGGGGACTGCTGCTTGGAGACTGGCTGGCTGGCCATCAGTCATTGGTGGTGAGCAATTGTTTCCACTTGCATCACTTGTCTTTCCTGGGTTTTATTTCTCTCTGTTATTTTCATCATCATCTTCGTCATTATTATTAAAATTATTATTAGTAGTAGTAGTAGTAGTAGTATTCATATTATTTTAAAACTGCTTTTATCTCAGCCCATGAATGAGTTTTCTCACTTTTACCCTTCCAAATCTCTTCCTAGGGCATCCTGCTTGGGAGGGGACTCAGCGAGCGGCTGTGTGGTGCTTAATTGCTGGCTGGGGTTAAACCACAACAAGCAGCAAGCTTAGTCTCCTTTTTTGGGGTAGGACTTTCAAAACACATGAAGCCGTTTAGAAGCACAGTCACCAACAAAGGCAAATGTGCCTAGTACTCATGTATTACTCCAGACACTTGAAAATCCCACATCAAATACCCTACCCTGTGTGTAAATTTCACACTTTCAAAACCTACTGGAAGGAGGGCTGCAGAGCGATTCACAGCACTGAGCCATAAAAGGATCCCAATCTTTGACAAGTTCAGAAACAAAATGTGCAGTCGAGAGTTTCTACGGCACAGTTTTGAGATTGTCTCCAGTCAAGTGTCAATCTCAGCAGTTTCAAAGAGGACAGGGTAGGGAGAAATAAAACGAACATATCAGTACATTTCCTGCAAGGGATCAATAAAAAGACCTCACTCCTACAAAGACTTACCTACCTGCTCAACTTCAGATACTTATCCTATTATGGTGGCACAGCTGAAATTACAATCAAGTCTTGAAGACGCAGGGCCCAAATAATTTACCATGAAATGCGGAATTCAGGGTATCGTTTGTTCTTTAATATAGCAATATAGGAAACCTGAATATAAAGCAGAATTGCATCATGCTATTTTTAAATGCTTCCTCACACTGCTTTTAGAGTAATTTCATCAAAATGTCATAAAAAGTGCGCTTGAGCGTTTTGAGATAAGCAAAAAGACAATAGACTACAACGTTAAAAAGAAGTTAATGTAATATTAGCAGAAACTATGTAATTAGCTAGTCCAAAACCTCAACCTGTCTTTAAGCTTCCCCAAACAAAATAAATTGGAAGGAGATAGCAGGAAGAACTAAAAAAAAAGGAGGGGGGGGGGGGAAAAAGAGAGGGAAAAGAAACCCCACACGAGCCAGAGTCCCTCACTACTGTTATTCCTCCCCGAGCGGAAATGCTCAGCTCAGTCATGGCTTAGGAGGCATAAACATCATTGAAATTCAAAGGCAGCTCCGAGAAAGAGGATGCCTCAATTGGTATGCAAGTGGCGCTTTCTCGCCCTGAATACATTATGAACTTGCAGCATGCTAATATGCCATGCTATCATAAGCACCAGATGGAACAGTAGGCAGTATATGTCCCATCAAACCTCAGGAAGATGTATTAATGTTCCTGCTCTTTTTTTTTCTTCCCTTCCCCTCCCCCTTCCCTACTACAACCCTTCAGCTGTGTCCCTAGACTGGCACATTTCTTAGCATCAGTCACCTGCTCCTGAAGCACAGTTCTCCAGGGTTGCCTCATCTTCACCAGGTGGTGCCATGCATCTTTTCAATCTTTTTTATCGCAGAAGGTAAAGGCCACAAGATGTGTCAGGCTGTGCTTAGTGAAGGGTACCGAGTACAAAAGATAACATCACGAGATAAATGATAGATGAAAAAAGACTTCGGGTTTAAAGCTAGCACAATTGTTTTAAATTATGCATAAGTAGCGCAGCACAAATTTCCCCCTCAGTACTACTAGCAGATGAAGAACTGAAGGGCAGTGGCAAAGGGTAAGATTTTCTGTGCAATCGAACAAACCAGAGGAAACTGGATTAAAGATCTTTGAACTGAATTCCTTTTTTCACCACACTGGAAACATTTTCAGAGAAGACATACACAATTCAACAGCCATTTACTGGGTAGGGGACAGGGTTCAATTCTAAATTGGAGCATGAAAATGGCACACAGGCAAATTAGTTTACAGGATTTTGACAATGATAGTAATATTGTTAATAATAATATCAATGATATTATTATTATAATCATATTCTTTGGCTTTTACGACTAAAAAACTGCTTAGACCTGTATGTATCATTCTAAAGAAGTGTAGTATTTTAATACTGCTTTGCACCATTAATGAACTCAATCCCAAGCAGGATTTATATGACTAAAGAGAGATGTAATCTAGTATTCTGCGTGAAAGTATGTGCATACGCATACAAAACTAAAACACAAACATTCTGGTATCACCTGAACTTTTCCTATCTATTCATAGAAATATGCCTCCTATTGAAATAAAGTTTGCAAGAAAATTTTCTTTTTTTTTTTCCCCCCCCTTCTGCTGGGCCCTTCAAAAGATAAAATCAGGTCCTCAAGACAGAAAATGAAGAGGTCTGTGCATTCAAACCACAAGTAAGAAAGACCTGAAACGGCTGAAGAAAAGCAAATCAGTTATTTTTTATCTGAAGTATTAATGTTCACATGTTTTTCAGAAAGAAATCACATCAGTAAACATTTTGCTGACTTCTGATATTTTACAAACCACCTGCTGTTTTACAAACAGCTCTTACTATGCATGTAAGTCTATTATTTTCCTAACAACATTAGCCTCTTCATAAATACAGCCTAATTCTGTAAGATGCTGAATATTCACAACTCACAGGAACTTTTCTGGGAATTAACACTGCTCAAAACCTCGCGAGAGCTAGTTACACAAGTTACCTGTTGCATATATAAGAAGGACTTTTCCAAGTATTACAGGTCTGGTTAACAGGGATTTCCCCCTACTCATCCAATCCTCACTAAAATAAAGAATAATCACATTTTTCTTTCAAACAAAACACTTTATGACTGTTATTCACAAGTAACAGGCTTTACTGTAGCATCTATTAAGTCCAGACAGACTCTAATGCAAGGATGTCCTAGGGACTAAGTCAGAAATCAGACCATTTTTTTTCCTTTTTCTCTTCCTACTGAATATTGGGGGGCTAGTTAATATATAGCCTTTAAGGGTAATTTGCTAGATTATGATTTGCATTGTGCAAATAAGCCTATTTAAGTCCATTATCCTGTATTATAAAGTAATTTCTGACACCTTAACTGTGCTCAATTTAATTACAACACACTGAAACAGTACAGCTGACTCCCAAAGGAACCTGTTTGGATCAGATGATGATGATATATGCTAGCTGCTGATCATCTTTCACCATCAGATCCGCAACCAACTGCTTTAAAGAACAGTATCAGAACATCTACATCATCATAATACTTTGTGGCAAAAAGCCCTCCAAACCCAGCAATTGCATGCAACAACATAAGCAGACATAGTTAAAAACCAGCAGCTTCACTGTAATAACCAAAGGAGACAAGAAAAGGCTTTGATTTTCATTCAGCAAACATGAATTTCTGCAGCAGAATCCCCATTGGGTAATTCATCAAGGCACCTATTCTATATCTAGTGTGGCAAGACAGCAAAACCACTTACGAGCCTCCAAAAAGAAAAACACTTGTGACAAAACTATTAAGCATTCCTGGTGATTAAGTAATAGACACTCATTATTTCATGACTGTCTTGAACCAATGCCCCAGACAAAACCATGCAATCATATTTGCTGGTGTCAGGATGAAATCAAGGCATCATGATTTTCTGTATTCCTCCAAGAAAAAGCAAGTTATTCAGCAGCGTCCACAAAGATCTTTCTGAAACCATGTAGAAGTTAACTAAGGAGAGAGTCTATGATTTCTCTTGTGGCTCTGTGGAGGGATGCAGGAAGATACCGAAATGTAGGTAGTATTTTTATCTTTGGAACTTTTTACAGATTCTCAAGAGTGGTTTGCAGCAAAAGCTTTAAGGCAGCATAAAGAATTCTGTTTCTGTTGGTCTCTGAAGATGAAGTACCATTGCTTTCCTTCCTCAGAATGAAAGGAATTGGAAATTACTACTCTACCAATTGACATGTCAGAGGAAGAAGCCCAGCTGGCCAGCTGAGAAGCAACCACATATATCCAACCATTATTCCACCAAGACACGGTTCTGACTACACAGAGAAGTCTGAAGAGGGCAAAGAAAGACTGTGACACCAGCTCTCCCTCAGAGGGCAGAGAACCTGCTATACAGGCTCTGAAGACTCTGCTTTCAGACCAAGCTCTCAATAGAAGTTTCATGCACAGATTCATCTCCCGCGCAGCAGCCTTGCTTATTAAACACAGAAACCCCAAATACAGATTTGCTTTTACCACCAGAGAATAACGTAAAGGGAGGTGTAAGTAAATGAACAAAACAAGATAAGCATTCTTCAAAATATTTTAAAATTTTCACGTGAGAGACACAAAAGGTATTCCCACAGAGGCCACCATCTCACTTCTCCATTTGCAAGGGGACAAAATAAAGTGCTCGTGTTGAGTATTAGAAATTCAGAAAAGTAACATATACACTCATTACTGCACAGATCATCTTTAAAAATTGCAAATGACCTTGCTTTTGTTTCTGAAGATGGACTGTAGTCCAATGGCCGTGTTGGTGTAAAATAACCAAATATCAATCGTAATGAAGTAATACAAAT
Source organism: Falco naumanni (assembly GCF_017639655.2). Taxonomy (NCBI): domain Eukaryota; kingdom Metazoa; phylum Chordata; class Aves; order Falconiformes; family Falconidae; genus Falco; species Falco naumanni. The sequence goes on from NC_054056.1 coordinate 89,943,475, forward strand.
TACTTCTAAGACCCAATATGAGTGAGATCGACACAAGCTCTCTCTTTCAGGACCCTAGGGTGAGGAGATTCTACAGGACCATGGAAGGATGAACTCAACTAATATGGACCACTTGAATTCTAGAAACTGAGTTTTATCACTGTCCTCCCTCTGCCAGTGGAGAAATAAAAACCAGAAACACCAAAACCAAAGACATAGCAAACCAGTTTCTGAGAAGAAAACCAATGACTTTCAAAGCCCTTCAATGACAGTGCCATCTGACCTCACTGGATAGCTCAATATACCCTTTCTTTTACAGATATAACCGAAGTTGCTTGAATGAGCATCTTTCAGCTTTCTTTACCGTGTTAGTAACTCTCAAAGTTCCTGTGGTTCACTCAGTGTTTCCCGGGGTATACTTTCAATATGATACAAATCCTGATTCCTTCTCAAAAAGAACAAGGTTATCGCATCCACGTTTTTTAAAGATCATTTTTGTACACTGTAGTGTTTACAGTTTACAAAGTCAAAAATAGTGTACCTTGTACAATTCCAGGCAAAGTAGCTAAAAAAACCTAGTAACACTATCCGCAGAAAATGACCTCTTCTAACTTCAGTTAGCAAACTTTTTCCTAAGTAGAATACAATTAAGTGTGTGCAAAGCTAGCAGATATAATTACACAATCAACAATTATGTGGTGAAATGGACTGGAAAAATAAAATTAAAACAATAAATGTTAATTTGTATTTGCTAACCATGAATGATATGGCTGCTGCTCTGCAAGTCACAAAATCCTTAAAAAAGAAAAAAAAGGTTCTCTTAAAAATTCAGGACTGATATGGGGAAGTCGAATCTAAGAAAGTCTATGGAGATGGCATTAATTTGGATCATAAAACAGCTACAATGAAAATTCAAAGCTCTGTACACATGCTCACTGCCCTGGCTTAAAAGGGCCACCAGAATATCTTTGGAATGCACAGTTTAGAAGCAAAAATCAAATTATGGCTGTATTTTCATATGATACGAGTGCACACATTTTCCAAACTGCAATCTTGCGGCAGGAAGACTATTTGAGTCATGTGTGTTTGCACGACTCACAAAATACATATTAAGGAGAGATCTGAAAGAAGGAAGGGGAAAGGCCCTGTATCACTAAAGTGGGAGGTTACTCCTTTAGCAGGATGTGGTTTCAAAACAGGAGCATGACAGTGAACCCAGCGCTGCTAGAAGAATCAGAGAGAAAGAGGGGACTACAAGAACCTGCACCAGAGATGCACAGGAGGGCTCCCAGAGCTTGGAGAAGCGGATTATAAACACATAAAGAAAAATTTCAATAAAGCATCAGAACTGAAAGGGTGCCAAGTCAAATTTGAGAGATGCTTTCTGAATTACTTATAAAGACAGAATAGTGCATTAACCTGCAGAAGAGAAAAGATGTATCAATAAGCTGGAAAGGGCAATGGACTTCAAAATATATTCCTGCATCATCATTTCAAACCTCTATAGTTAAGCATATGCAAATCCCACTTCCTCAAATCCCAATTCATTACAGCAAACCCCCTTTTTTAACCAAGAATGATACACGCCTGACCTTACATCAGATCTGCATGAACTGGCAGTATGCTTGAAGGGTTACCAAAACGCATTTTTCTTCCTTATTCCTCAGCCTCTCCTCCAAGAGGTGATCAATACTAATTCCTTTTGCTCTTCTATTTCCACACTTCTTTTAGTCTTTGTCAGCTCAGTATTGTCAATATGCAAAAATACAGCACAGCTTGTTACAGTCTGCTTCCAAAGGGTTGTCTGTAATGAATGAGAACCATACAAGCAGTACTCTTAATAACTGTGTCCACTGCTGACGGTATTTCCTTTCAAACTTCAGAAAGATTTCCTGCCACCTTTGATTTACATTTTGTGCCCGTTTAAAAGCACAGTTACGTTGCAGGCACTGTTCCAGAACATATATCTACATTAATACTGAAATAGCTGGCTGGATAATTTAAATTAATTCAGATGTGTGGGTCCTACCAGGTAGTTACTCCTCATGAAAATTTCACAAGACTGCCAGATCCCAAGAGTCAGAAGCAGCAGAAATAAATGCACAACTCATTATGTAACATCATGGAAAAGCTCAAGTAGGGCTGTAGCTTCATGCCATAGGAATTTGGGCAGGAGATTTTTAGAAGCTGGATCAATTCAGTGTCTCTTTTGACACTACAGCCTTAAACCAGATGCAAGAACATTACTACCAGGTGGTGTGCTGTAGCACAGGGAGAAAACCAAGAAGTCTGTGAGCCTCCAGTCGAAGCAGCTCCTCTCAAATCCCAGGGTCTCCAGCAAATTCTCTCAAGTTTTTTCTGCAATTAATGTTCACGAGGCTTCCACACTCTGCCTATAACTGGCAGTAAAGACAAGTTTACTAGTAGGGAAAAAATAAAATAAAAAATAAAAAAAACACCCAACAGCACAGAGAAATAAATTCAGCTTTGGTATGTGGAAGCACAGTTCCACGAGCTACCATGGGAAGGAGTTGCGGCCCTTTCAGCCAGCACTGAGCCTGACAATTGTCCTCTACTGACAAAGTTCATTCTGCAAGTTACAGACCAAGTAATCATTTCAGATCAGATGCAATTAATAAGCAAATTCAGGTGCCCAGAATCCAACACTGCTGAAATTTTCCTCTGAAACACAACACCAAACACAATGCCATGGACTCCTCTGCTCTCCCCTACAGTGTACGGGGCTGAAGAACCTCAGACTGGGTATCCAAAACAGCTATCTGATCCAACAGAACAAAGAATCATCATGAAAACTGAAGTGACCTCAGGAGATCAGATAGTCCGTGTCCTTCAGCCTCAAAGCATGTGCAGTTACATCAGGTTGCCAGGGGTTTGTCCAATATGGTGTCCAATAACGGAAATACCACTACCTCTCTGGACATCATGTTTCAGTGTCTGATCACCCTTATGATGAAGAATTTCCTGGTGTCTACTTGGGGTTTATCACGGTCCGTTAGTTGAGCCTGCTGCCTCCCACCCTACCACTATGCACCTCTGAGAAGAGTTTGGCCCCATCCATCTTCTCTACACCCTCCCATTAGGTAGCAGACATCTCACGACAGAAAAGATGATATCAAGTTAGTTATATTTAACTAGGAACTGCCTACAATTCACCCACAGGGAAATACTGGAGACAGGACACTTTACCCCTGACTTTCAAGAGCTTCAGTAACTTGGAGACATGGGATCCACAGTACTACTCCCTCCTCCAGAAAAGATGTCCATATCCTCACCTTTAGAAGATTGGCAAGTAGAACTGGTTTGTGTAAGACGCAGCTAGGTGAGAAAGAAGGGGTGAGCTTTGATTTTATTCAAGTCTTTTGAGTGGAAGCCTTACACTGGGAATGAAAGACACGAATCCAAATCCTCCTTCTGCTTGCTCAAACTCAGGTCTGTAATGTATTCCCTTGGCGGGGGGAGCTACTGCCCAGCAGAAGCTTATTCCAGATGCGAGTAATCTCCATCACTCTTGCCCTGCCCAGGAACTCGGCAGGGAACATTTCAGGAGGGACCAAGGCCTGGGGTTAACAGCAGCAAGGAGGAAGCTGCTCCTGCACTGGTCCCGCTCTTCAAGGCAGAAAGAACAAATGTACATCGCAAAATGCAATGAGGTGCAGAGACGACTGAGCTTGTGGAGAGCTGAGCCAGTGAATATAGATAGCACGGTACAGCTCAGCAAGGGCCTCACCAGCTTCGCAGAGGAACTGTGTGAATGTGGAGTTAGCATAGCAGGATACTGAATGAAATCAGCTCTGCCAAGCGGGCCAATATGGCTAGACTATGTCTCCGTACAAGTAAAAATCCATGCGCTGCTGTGCCCTATGGATTTCCTGATTTAATCTCTACTCGCCTCAGCATCGCTGGCTCCGCTCCGTTTCATATCGCACACATTTCTGTAACAAAAAGTAAGCCTGCACTTGTGAAGAGACCAGTGTTTCTGAATATGTGTTGGGCTTCCTCCGAGTACCCACCAGTTCCAACTGTGCAACCGACCTCAGGCACAGGAATGCTTCGATTCTGAAAATATATAGGTGTGAACTCAGCACCGGCCTGCTTAACCCTATTGATACTGAGACAGATCTTAGCATGCGCAGATACAGCTCAACATGCTCTGGAAACTTTAAAGCTGTAACACTGATGCATCTGTAATGAGGAGAGAGTTGAGGCACGCAATTTTGGATTTGGAAGTCAGATACTGCTTGACATGCAGAAGTCGTCTTGTACACTTAGCTTTAGTCTGTGGCCTGGTAGCGAGAGATCAGGCTTCAGATGATGTTTTGTAGAGTTATTCTTGATGTATATACTTGGAAGAGAAAAGGATGCAGCAAACAAACCAGAAAACTGGTACAGGTCCTGAAAAGGACCAGATTATCATGTCTTCCTTCTACTCTTAGATGTATTAACTTCTCTGTTCAGACTTTTCAAATTGGCATGCCACATCATTTTAGAATTTAGCCAAAATTGGTATTCAAGCCTTTTTTTTTAATTGCATGTACACAGATCACATTGATTTGGAAGGTACGATGATTGTGCAGTAAATATGTGTGGAGTCTAAAATCTTCAAATCAAGATGTGGTCGGTGCTAAACACCCTATGCACACCAAGGAAGTACCAGTCCTGAGAAACTGATTTGTTTGTTCCTCTCCAGCTAAAGGTCTGAGTTGGAAAGCACTACATCTTCAGATGGGAAGAGTGTTTGGGACCCTATTTAAAAATACATATATTAACAGCTATTTCTGCAGCACGATCTGCATTCCCTGATGTGTTAGTTACCTTCCATACATTCATAGCAAGATGCAGTTCACAGCCCCATGTGTTAAAAGTAAGGGCAATAATGTCATGTAGATTTTGAAGTGTATTACTACCATAAAAGAAGAAGAGACTACAATACTTTGAAAACCAAGCCATTACACGTTGATTTTCAAACCCTATAACATGTATCTGAAGAACCCAGTGACCCACGGTCCTATTAGGGAGACAGCTTTTTTCTCCCATCTGAATCCCGAAGAAGATAAAGTCATTATGTAGGATGATTGGAATAATGATGCAAGGATAACACTCAGACTTAAGTACTTCCAGACACATTTTCCCTGTTTGGCAGGAAACTTGTTTTGTAAGACACAGAATTGTCCTAATATAACAGCATAGCAACTGCAACTTAGAACAAGTCGGTTAATGGACTCTTAGGAGACTTTTGCTGTACAACAGCATTTAGACGCATGTATTTAAAAAACAGGTGGATAATCCAAATGTTCAGTTACTAGGACACTAACAGTTATGTCCATGGCAATTTTGTTTCTGTTCTTTAAACAAATCATCACTTGCAAGCACTAATGTTAAAACCAGAAAGCCACTCTAGTACACAGTGGCTATAAATGCCAAATCAATTTTCAGCAGATAATAAAGTCCATGTTTTACAATCAGCAATGCACTGTTTTACTACCCAAAATGTAAGCTAATAATATATAGCTCTGCTAAATGGAAAATGCAGATATGCTGTTAAGAAACGGGCTGGCTGTGAGATGATGGATCATTTCTGCTGGGACCTTCTTAAAGCTATGTGCAAATGTTTTGAAAATATCACATGATGTGGCCATGTGTTAAAAATTACAGCCAGTTAAGTTCTCTGCTAAGAAAAATATGTGGGCAATTTATGAAATGCACTCCAGGATGGAGATATCTTAAGTAAAACCAGATTTTGAAAACAAACCCATTTTTTTTGAAACATGAACTTAAAAAAAAAAAAAAGTTGCAGCCACATCTGGAGAGCAGAAGTAAAGAAAGGGTGGTCTGACCTAATACCAGGCCATCTTCTGAAAGAGCAGCATTATTTCTGAGCTACAATGACTGTGATCACTGATTGTCCTTTTAAGGAAACCATGCTGAATACTGCCATGGGCAATAATAAAGCATTTTGTAGGCCAACATCTGTTCTTTGAAAGTACTATAAAATGACTGATAGATTTGTAATGTTTCATAAATAAAGTCCGGAATAAACAGCTAAAAAAAAAAAAAAAAAAAAAAAAAAAGCCACACCACATTCACAGTAATCAGACAAACCTGTGTAATGTTATTAGACCTGAACACTCGGTATCAATTATTTAGAGATAAACACTTCCTAGAGTTCACTACACAGAATGACAAAACTGTTAACTTTGTTACTGCAAGCTGCATGTTAACAGGATTATCTTCCTAGAGACTTTGCTTAGAGTTGCAGTAGTGCCTTAACAGAGGTCTGAATTGCTTTTACAGCCTCTCATTAGCAAGCCTTACTGCTGTCACTTTGCCCTGACAGGATAGTGAGGTGAGTGGCCAGTCGCAATTGTAACAGTAGGAGCAGTTCATCTTTAAAGGGCAAATTTAGTTTGTGTAACTGTTATCATTACACATAAAGCAGAATCCATCCTTATTACTTCCTGTTCTTTCCCCAAAAGAAGGACTTCAGATGTCAGAATCACTGAAGGGATGCTTCTGAAATCAAGACTTCACACATATACAAAAGGCACTGACATAATATCAGATTACATAAAAATACACGTCCTTTTAATCTCCTGTACATAATGTGCTTACTTTTAAAATACAAAATCTGCCCCAGATGGCTAATAATGCCCATTTGAAAAAACCAAACACCACAATATTAAAGGGCTAAAATATGCTGTGAACAGATTGAGAGGCAGTTCATCCTAGAGGAGAGTAAAAAAGTGCAGATGGGTGTCAAAAATAGCCAAGTGTCAGATCTGTTCAAGTATCTCCATTCTGGCACATGCTCCCAGTCACAGCTGTTAGTGTATTCTCTGTATCCAAGTGCAAGGTTTTCTAACACTCCGAGCTGACATTAAAACACACTTCTTGCTTGCTACTGCTTTAAGAGAATGCTGGAAATTAAAGATTTATTTAATGGTAAAGCTTAACGAGTATTGATAAGGATATACATACTCGACTGCAGCGCATGCCATTTTGATTAAAGATGCATGAAATTTTAACCAGCAGGTAGATTAAGTAATTTAAATGCCAAAGGCTTAATAGGTTTTCAAAAACCTCCACTCTAGGCATTCCAACAGTTTGCCAATAGCCCCAAATAATGCACAGAGGGATCAAAGCTAGTAAGATTGTGTCGTTTTAGTACATTTAAATATCTTAATAAAATACACCAATAGTAAACTGCATGAGAAGATGAGTTTCATACAAACATAAGGGAAATGTCAGTGGCTTCAAATTATGCAGAATGCACAGTTCTCCAAATTAATGAATTACCGTGGTATTTCTAATGAAGACCACATTCCCAGGAATGTAATGCATACAAATCAAATTTGGCGTCTAAAGGGTTAAATTGACCTTTCATAGTCCTCAGTTGTTATCTATGCAAATTAATTTGCCCATATTTCAACCATATAAATCCTCTTAGCTTGTGCTTTGAGCAAACAGAGCCCACTTTCTTGTTACAACCAGAGGATCAGCAAACATACCAGCAGTGGGGTATGACCGTGTATAAAAATCCTAAAAGGAAAACATTCTTCCAACAACTGGCAATACCTACATGCAACTGTGGTTGCAGCAAACTGGCAGATACTGTTTCAAAACACCATCTGCGAGGTGTACAGACTCTCTGTGATCAAGCGTAGCCTCTTCTGCCTGTCCTACCCAAATAATCCACAAGAACCAGCCAGCTGTAGGATCTCTAGCCCTGTCTTTTTTTATCCAGACACACAGGCTGCTATAATCAGGCACATGGCTTTCTTCAGTCCTTCCCAAAGGGGAAAAAAACAAACACACCAAATTCAATCCACTTGGTCGTGGTCAAGCATCTCACAAAACCCCTCAGACAAATCACCCTGCATAGAAGCACCGTTTTCATTGGCAATAGCACTTATCAATTAGACAAGTGATCGTAAGATCCAAGGATAATATTTTCTTGAGGAAACCAACCTATAAAAATTTCCAGCTCCATAGCAGTCCCTGTAATGCAGCAGATTTTTTTATTGTTTTATTTTGAATCAACATATTTCAGTGATCTGCCTGGTGACAGTTAAGGACTACGGTTTAGGACAATGCTGCAATAATTTGTTTTATAAATCTCCCTCACTTCTTTAACATAAACAGCTTTTCAGAGAGATAATTTCAGCTGATGGGTGAACCGATCAAATGTTTGCAGATTCAAGGTACAGCTGGCAGTCATGAAAGCCAGCCCGAAGCTGTATTTCTCTTCAAAAAAATGATCCCCCGTGCAGAGACCTGCACCCACAAAGCGGGTGACTTTCTGCTATTTCTATTCCTTTTCACTGAAACATCCAGTCCTGCTGTAAGTATCATCTCTGGCAGTTCCCTTGCACAAATTCCCCTCCCCCAAACATATACACAACAGAATTAGCATCCACGATCGCTCTGTACCCGTATCAGCTTGCAAATCACCCTCTATATTAAAAGACAGAAAAAAAACAAGAACAAGAAGGGAAAAAATACCATCAAAAAAAAACAATTAGCGTTTCCTCATTTAAAACCAAAAGAGCTGCAATAATTTCAACTCACCAGGCATCCTTGGATAAAATATACCACACTGTAAATGGCTCTCTCCTAAAAGCAAGCTTATTTAGGGCTCAGTGCCTCCTGTTCTGGAATGAACAGAGAGAAGCGAGGAGGGCCATCAGAACTGGCTGTGGCAGCGTAGCTGGAGGCAGGATGCTGGGCGCGTGCGTTTGCCAGGCAAAGACAGATGGAGAGCTGACACTCTGTATTGCACTTGGAGCAGAAATGTGAATGATGACAGGAGCACATGTGGCCTTGAACCCAGCCCTGTCTCTTCAGGCAGAACAATGACAGGGATGTGTGTGCAAATTATCACAACCCCGGCTCCCCTCAGCTGACTCCTTTTACTCTACCTTTCACACCAAGTTCCAGATGACCAAAGAATAGAAACTAAAATGCAGAGTGATAAGCCAAACACTGAATTATTCATTTTTTCTTTAAAAGTTAACCCTTTCTTCTGCTGACAACAATTAAAGAGAAACGCATCGCTTTGAATCAGCTCTCCTCCAAAAGTGGAAACAAATTCATTCTTTATTTTAACAGCCATAATTTTGCACTCCATAGGACCACGTTTGTTTATTTAGCTGGAAACTCAAAACGTGCACAAGGATATATGAGAGTCCCCCCTCCTCTTCCTCCCCTCCCCACACTTTTGTCATTATTATGCCGTTTTACTATAGCGAACAAAGTATCAAAATCACTCCCTTTCTCAGATTCTCAGTAGTATGTGTAAAATAGAACACACTTAGAAAGCAGACCACTTTTATTTTACTATAGTGCTTTTAACCCCCTGGGATTCCTGCATTGATATGTTCCAAACATTCGCAGCTTACTCTCCTTTACCTTGCTTGGTGATCCATGGGGGATGAAAACAAAATCTTCCCTGTAAAGCTTTTTCAAGAGCTGAACAATCATGTCCTCCCAATTTCTGATTTTGCACACCCCTTAAATGTTTATCCTTCACATGAATAACGTATGCCTGGCTGGGTTCAATGCACTCTTCCCTATTAAGCTTTAATGGACACCATGATACATAAAACTACAAGTCTTTGTTATAGTGCTTTATCTAAAGCTGGCTATTTTCTTCTCAGCAGTCCCTCTTTAGTCCTTTGTAAAACATCTTTGCCTCTTAGGAGAAACATACGCCTGACTTGCATGCCTTCTGTAGTACACATAGCCTTGCACAAAATTCCAGGCACAAGGGGAAAAAAATCTTTTTTTAAAATTCTCCTCCCATTTAGCACTTGCAAAAGCTTCTCCCTTTAGTAACGAGTATTCCTCCAGCAATTAGTTCGCAGATCCTGGTTCTGACTTTGCCTTTGTAGTATAGATTTAAACTCGTACAGAAAGGCAGCGATTCTCAAGTCAGATCTTCAGGAGCTGCATTCTTGTCAGTGCACGACTAATCATTTTGTACTTATTTATGCATCTCCCTGATTTTGTGTTATGCCATCTTCTGCCTCTACTACACAGCAACAACTCTGCTTTCAGGTCTTCCTCTTCCTTCCTCTAGCTGCCACACAGCCTGATAAAGATCTATTTAGGAAAAGGACACACATGTGAAATTAAGCAAAAAATAACAACCCTTCCAATATCCAGACTGAACTCATGAATATTTCTCATTTAAAGCAAATCAATCACTTCATTTACTGATATTTCCACAATAACTTTTTAATGCTAAGTGCCACCCTTAAGCTTCATTTAAAAAGGAGAGACTCCAAACACAGGAGTGCCAAATTCAAGACAGCCAAAGAAGCAAAGGAGCCCCAGTAAAGCACCCTGGCACTAACAATCTAACACTGCTGCTACCTGAGGCGCACCTACATCAAATACCTACTGTAATGAAGTTCTCTATAATGGATTTTTGACTGCCAGAGTGCCCAAGAGAAACACCGAAACACGAAAACATTTTCATGACAGACTGCTTTCATGAAGGGGGGGAAAGTAGAGGGGGGGGGAAAGGGAGAGAAGCAAGGGAAAGGGAGACAAAGTCTGCACCACTGAGGCCCTGAAAGAATTTACCATTCTTTTTGTTTTATTATTTGATGCACTATTAAAACCAGTCAGTTAGTATTGTATTTGCTGTGTTGTTTTTTTCTTTTTTAATGCTGTAGTCTATATGAAAGGAAAAACATTTTCACAGTTGGAAATGCAACCTTTCATCAACATAGATGCAGCCTGAATCAGCTTCAGAGTAGAAAGTAACGTGTCAAAGGTATGACGCATTTTAATAAAACCTAACAATATTCACTCCTAAAAGAAGGTCTTAATATCAGTACATTGTAAATCCAGAGACCACGGTTCACGAAATTGAACTTCCATATGCTGTGTGATTATGCATCTTTTTTCTGTGTGTAAAAAGCCTTTTTAAGCTGTTATCTGACTACAGTAATTGCCACTTAAATTGATCCACGTCAACAAAACCTGGATCCCTGGAGATTCTCACCTAGAAGTCTGCTCATGGAAGGGGCTAACAGAATGCCTGTGCATCTGAGACTACTTCAGCATTTTCTCAAGCAGCCAGCTGCATGAATAGTTTTCCCCTCTCATTATTTAATACACTGAGGCAGGCTGCAACCCATTTGGCAGTCCTCCCTGAATAAATATCTGTGGATATTTATTCTCTTTCCCCACCCTACCCCATTTTTAATTCAGTCACTTAATGCTTGTCCTAACAGTTTTTGCACCAGGTTTGAAATTTTAGCAGGCCAAGCAAAGGTGGACAGCCCATTCTGTAAAACGGTTCTATTCTTGGTGAAGAAAGTGGTTTTAACATAGGAACAATTCTGCTCTATCACAAGAGTTGGTATTATGTGCAATCCACAAAACCAAAGGGATATAAAGAGAGTAAAAAATCCAGAAGATAATCTTCAGCCAGTTTCTTTATGGTGCACATTATGCTACACCTTCCTGGATGGGAATCAGCTCCTTCTTTGACAATCATTCAAAACACTTAACAAAATAATTTTAAATAATCCCCTACAACTCTTGAATTTGAAAATGGGTAAAGAAGGCAAAACAATCCCCATAATCATATAGTTGGAAGGGGGGGAAAGAAGATTTTTATGCAGTGGATGATATAAGGTCTGTAAGACATGGATCTGATGGAAAAAAAAGAAATTCCAGATGATCACCATTTAAAGATACAGAGATTGCCTTTTGCGCAAATCTAGCTTAATAACAGGGACTGGAACTCCACTGAAATGCATCTGTAGTTAATGAAAGCTCTCTATTAACAGTGAAGGAAGAATTTAACTCAAAGCTTTTCTGTAGGACTTCTCAACTTCCCGCTCTACTTATAGCAGACTGTTGTGATACATTGTGACTTCACACAGTGGGTATTAAGTGAGTTAATTCAAAGGAGCTGAAACCTCATTGATCCTAATTGAAAGCAATACACCCAACCAAATAGTTTTCTACCCCATCTGCTCTGGCCTGCCACCAGCTATTCAATACAAGAGAATTAATAGTTTCAGATATTCTAACAGACCCAATAAAAGCACTCATTTAAGCAGGACTGCATTAACAAAGTGAAAAACCAAGGGCAAAATGGGTTCAAATAGAGCATTTTACTCCTAGTTGGCTTTAACAAAGCTGAATAATGCTTATTCTGACTTTTTATGTGCAAGACTTGATAAACTGAATGAGAAGGCACTCAATGATCAGTCAACGAGCATTGATGAATGGTCATTAGGACCCCCCCAATCTCAGGGAAGGCCATTCCACAAAGTGGCACACCAGCTTGAAAGGGCGGACTCACTAATGTCCAGATCTCCCTGCTTGCTTGTTCCACTTTCACTTTCAGACCACTGGCCACCAAATGAGGCTGACATATTGGAAAATAATCTTTTATGGGCGAATGGTAAATAAAAATGGAGGCATTAGCTGGGCTTTCAAATTCAAATCTGGTAGTTTTGTCAGCCCCCAAACGTTTTGATTTTCCACCCAGCTGGAAGCTATTAGTGTTTTCTTAAGGCATCCCACTGACGGGGCAAACCCACCTAATGTGTGAGCTGTAGAGCTGATGGAGGCGGGGAGGGGGGACGGGGGAAGCAGGGGATGACCACTTCTGGATGCTTTCTGAACTTTACTCAGTTGACTGTCCAACCAAAGTACAGTGTAGGCAATACCTTCAGGAGAAGTTCACTAGTTTCTTGCTACCCAGTATCTCTTGTCGCCTGGTGCGACAGCAGTCACCTAGGCCTGTACCGGGTACCCTCAGTATGACTTCTTCCATGACATTGTACCTAGCTTCCCTTGTTTTTACTGCACTACCACAAAAGAGCTCAAGCTATTCAAGAAAGGCACTTGTTTCTAAACTTCTAATTCTTTGCTTGGAAACGGACTTAAAATATTCCAATAAGATACATGCTTATCTGCTGACAGTAGCTCTTAATGCATGCAACACAAAACATTTGCCAGATAACACTAAACATTTCCCTAAGCATTTCCTTATTGGCAAGGCTTTCTGGACTTCTGAAAAAAGACAAATGGGACCCTTAAAACATACATAGCTCTGTGAAATGCAGACTAATTGAGATTACCTACACAAATACTCAATAGCTGAAAGCTAGTCACCAAGCTAGGAAGAAAATATTCTTGGTTATCTAAGAGAAACTGTTCATCATGTTACCTCTATTACTGGATTAAATTCATTGGAGGTGAGAAAGCATTCATCTGTTTTTTCAGTTAAGAAAACTGAATAGTCATACTATTTCAATAGGATAATCAGAAATTAGTCCTCTGAAGAGGATTTCAAATCATCTGCTAAGAAAAGGCAACTTTGGCAATGGGTCAGACTTAGCAACTTGGAATAAAAAAAATAAAATAAAAAAAATCATCCTTGTTGTACATTGCCAGAAATCCCAGTGGCATTTCAGGAGTATTTCAGGTTTCAAAATTATGAAAATATACATAAAGACCTACCGTAGGAGAACAGTTCCACCAAAAATTAACTGACTCAGAATGGGAGGCCCAACATGTAGGCTTCAGGTCTTAAAGAATGCAAACTCTTTTGCTCTATATATACATGTTATTAAGAACACTCACGTGGACAAACTCACATATATGTACCTATTTTGGTGTCTATTTCTTTCACTTGATCTGGTCTAAACCAAGTTCTGTCTTGCATTTTTATTAAATACAGTGTTTTCTATAGTGTGGGCAAAGTAAATTAGAATTGACTGTTAATTTCCATCATCATACAGATTCAAAGGAAATTACCACACTATCTGAGCATAGACATCACTGAAGCACTTTAGAAAATTTGATATTGATTTGATATTATTTCTAAAAGGACATAAGAAAATACCAAAGATGCTGTTTCACTGACAGGAGAAAGAATACATTCAGTGTGACCTGGAGAAGCCTGAACAAGAATATCTGGTCCTGCTGAACTAGGGTCATATTTTAAGATCCAAAAAGGAAAGAAAAGAAGAAGGAAAAAAGGTTTCAAACTATCAGTTGCTTTTTGACTTGACACTCAAGTGTTTGCTCATTTAACATGGGTAGGGAAACTCCTCCTGCTGTAGTATATTAACCCTAGTTTTGACCTCTAATCGATGTCTTTTCAATGCATAGGATTTTCATAATAAAGATAATGTGAGAGCATATTTGTGTGAAAGCGTATCTACCACTAGCCATAAATTCGAGCCTTGCATTTTTCTTTGTAACATGTCAATATTTGTGACACTAACTAAACATATTTTATTCATTTGACAAGGACTGTTACATCATATTGAAAACTTTTGTTTCAATGTCACCACCTCCCCGTTTTGACTGATGGCGAGTTAGTTTTGTTAAAACGCAAGGGGTGATAGCGTATGCTCCAGTGAACTTTCCCTCCTCTCAGCACCAGAGACAAAAACCTGCAGCTCTGCTCTGTGCTGGCAGCCATCTGGCCAGCTTTCTCTCAATGCCTGCCCCACACCACACTGCAGGCAAAATTTCAGGGCTCTAGAGCTCTGTGGAGCTATTCATGACATACCAATTTCACATTTTCTGCTTGTACGCTTGCAACAATAAATGCTAATGAGGACTATGAATGACATTTTTAAAGACAATAAAAAGGTCTCCAAATCCCTTGCATATGGAGACACTATTTTCTAAACTTCACCTTCTGTTAGGGAGCCATTACACTCTAAAGGAAAAAAATAACCTAAGGAGAACAATGAGATGATCAAAGCATAACCGAGTCCTTACGAGTTCCAAAGAAAACAATGCTTGCAAAGCTAGCTTAATGACAGACAGATTTTATGCTGATGTACAGCGGTAACACTTAAGCATAGTAACTTTTTTTTTTTATAGTACTGCTACTTCTCATCAGGGGGGCTCAAAATTTAAGGGGAGAAGCCATAGCAAACCCTCACTTTCACTGATCACATATAACCCCAACAAGCCATAGATTTGTACTTTGTAATTATTAAACTCTAGACGAGTCCAAGAGTAAACTGTTATCATTAATTGATTTGGAACGCTACACTTTCATAGAGATTACTGTACTGACTGAGTGTGGCCAAGAGAAATATCAAATATCAATCTTTTCCCAAATCTGCCTTTTGCAATGCTATTGCTACTCAAAACAAAACAAAACAAAACAAACAAAAAAAAAAGCCTTTACTTTTGGTACTGACTTTTATACTTAATTAAAGACAGCTTCCTGTTATTAGCACGGATTAAAAACACTTTCAGGAAAATCCACCAGGTGGAGCAAATACACAGCAATACAAAACATTTATTTATGCTCCTGCCATTTTCAAAAGGGAAAACATGTTTTATATGGAAATACTCTTACCTCTTGACCTCCCTTCTTCACCCTTTTGTCATATATTGATCAATTTGTACTTATTTACTACATTTATAATGGTACAAAAGCTTTGTTCAGAGAGGCCTTCTTACAAAGTTATTGTTCCTGATGAGTATCAATATGAATTTTCAACCCACAATAGTCATCAGATATATAAAGGAAATTAAAGAATAGTAGTATTCAACATATACGTGTGTGTGTGTGTGTGTGTGTGTGCGTGTGCATATTCAACAATATAATGACAATGTTGCTCTTGTAAAACAAACCAACAAGCATTCAGAAAATAAAGCTTAGTCTTGCATAAGGCTGCAAAATCTTTACACTGGCCTCCAAGACAATGGGCTGGAAACCCGGCCCCATTCTGTATGCCTTGTTATGTGTTTATACACATAGTAGTGCCAGTAACATCACAGCAGTGCCATTGTATGGTATGCTGGTGTTTACTATTAATGCCTTTATTTTCGCATGACATCCACCAACTACTGAGTAATTTCAAGAATGCAGTGAATGGGGACTGTAAATAAATATTTGAGCATACCTAGGACAGCTAAGCATTATTTCTCCATTTAAATTATTTGCTTTCCAGAGCCAGGTGAGAAAGCCACCTCCTCATCAAGTATTTTAACTTTGCCTGATGAATGAAAAGGTCTAATGGCACAGAGGCAGGGGGGCTCTTTTTTTATGTGAAGAGAACTAAGTCCTAACAGAAAAGTGGTTATGGATGAGTCTTCTCACAGTTATAATAGGACAACCCACTGGCAGACCCTGTAATTGCTAAAATGGCAAAGCACTATTATGAAGTGAACTGCTCTAATGCAGCTCAGCATCTGGAAACACAGCAGAAACAGTACACAGCCTCATTCAACCCTTGATGATAGAAAAGCATTATCGTTTGTGAGTGACAAACTGAAGGTACTGGTTTTAGTCAAAGAAACCTTTTCCTTTCTATTGTTTCCTTACTTACACCTTCCATCATGTTTTTCTCTCACTTTTCTGTTCAGTGCCCTCTGTCTTCTCTCTGGCATCACATCTACTCCTACCTTCTTGATTCTGGGCCACCTCCTCACTCTGTTACACATCTCCCATCTCCAGCCCACTGCATGACCAGTCTCTGCTCCTGCTGCCTTGGACATCCATCCTCTCCCACCTCTGCTAGCCCTGAAAGCTAGAAGTTCCAGAATTTGAAGCTGTAAGTACTATCATAAAATATTACCCACAATTAAAATGTAAATTAAAGATCAATAACCAACACTGACCTTGTGGGACAAATGCTATGCCAGTTAGGTTTCCACTACAAAACTGAGCCAGAACGGGATCCACTTAATGTGCAATCAGAGGAGCACATCACACTCCCTGGAAACACAATGTGTTGACATAAGCTTTGTGCTTTTAGTCCAACCCAGACAAATCCCATCATAGCTAAGGGAAACTAATACACCAAATCTGCTTCTTTAGGAATGGCGAGGAGCTTTGAGGCCTTTAAATATAATTTCATTTTATCTATTTGAGTTGTACTCCACATGGTGCTTCGTTGTAGCCATTCAGAAGAGAAGCAGAAGAATGCAGAGGTGATTATGAAGTGGAATTTCATACCAAGAGCAAATTACACCACTTCACACTTGAACATCTGCAAAGAGCAGCAGTAAGTGTCTGGGCACAATGCAAGGTGCCAGTTTTAATGAAGCTCGAACCAGCTTGGGAACCGTTACCAACGAGAACTATCCTTAAGCACGATTGTCACAGCGCTGACTTGCAGAGATGCCCAAAATAAATATTTTCTCAAAAAGAATGCTGATTTAAAACCATTATGTCTGAGGCATTTTTGAGGTGGCAACCATGGACTAAAGGCTATCATTTTCTGCCATCTTCAAAGAGGAGCTAGGCACCCAATGGGTGGGAGGAAAGGCAAGTATGGTTACTGTCATCACCATGCGTCCATGGAGAACTTTCATTTTACTATGCCACTGGTTGAGGTGAGCAATGGTTGGCTAAAGGTCATGGACAGTTCATTAGATTATGAACTCTGCAAAAAACATAAAGGCATGTAAAACACTGGAAGGAGGGACATGACTTCTATGACTTGTAAAGGTTTAACTAACAAATAGCGCTTTCATATAGACACTTAATTCCTTTATGTGTACAAATCCTATAGGAACATGACACTGACCACAATGCATAAGCCATCTTTTTTTCATCCAGTAGATAGAAGCAATTCTTATTAAAACTATGGCTTCTTTAAAGATATTTAAAATTACATGTCTAAGTAATTCACTTTTAAAGGCACCTTTACACCAGAGTTAGCCTGAGGAGCTCATAATGAAGAAGGAGGCCTGATTCTAAAGGTGAAGGATCATGTACATACTTAAGAGTTTATTAGATCACGATTATCGATCTGATACACTATAACAGCTCTTTTGTTGCACCATCCCCTGCAAATCCTTCTTAGATGGAGGATTAGTGGCACAATAGATCATAATGACTCTCTTGGTTCCATTGCGTTGTCACTGACTCCTGGCTGCATATGCCCACTGAAGGCTACCTTATTTTAATGAAGGGTCCCCGAAACCCTTCCTGGTAATGTCTGCATGCAAGAAAAAAGGTGTGCCCTTAAAACTGCACTATAAAATTCTCATGACATATCAGCAGCGAAAATATATGTTACTGCTCAAACAATTTCAATCTCGCCTACAAGGTACCCAAAACCATCAGCACGTGAAAATGTTCTCCAAGACTGCTGGCACAACCCTAAAGGCTGACCAAAACCCTTCAGTATAAAAAAATTAAACCTTAGTTCTTTCAGTTCTCCTTTTCCACTCCTACAACCACAAGCATCTTTCTTTGACCAGCTTCTGCCCACAACAATAAAAGGCCAATAGTCACATGCTATACCCATTTTTGCTGCAGAGTCATACTATGTTCCCTCCCTCTACTACTTGTATTTCGTGATCTTAAGTTTTGCCAGAACTATCAACAGCACTGTGCTATAAACTAGAGCATTAAAATTATCCAAACAGGAGTCATATTCTTCACTTATCACTCAAACAAGAAGCCATACTTTAATTCTTCACAATTAAAAAAAAAAAAAAAATCAAGACCATTATCTAAGTGAACACTTCAGTATCTTTCAGCTATAATCTTGAGCTCTTGTTCATATAATCTTGTTCATCCCAATGAACACTTTGCATCTGTGGGCCCAAACCTGACCAGTGCACAAAGCCCTGCCTTGTGCACCCACACTTTCAGCCTGTTGAGGAACCTCAATAAACAGCAGCTACAAGGAACAAGGACTATAATGACCCTATCCCAACATTTTAAAACTGAACACCAAGCTGGACATCTAAGAAAATCACATGAATAATGAGAACAGCAGTTGATAGCTGCTACCACTGTTTTAATGGGCCATGCCAGAACAAACACTGGCTTGGTTCGAATCCATGGGATGAATAAAAATAACGTTGCCAAGCATGCTGAAAATGAAGAACTTAAAATGCCAAGAATGACTATTATGTTAATGATCCACTGCAAAAAAAATAACGTTTTTCAAAAGTTTATTTGCTGCACAGCACAAACTCCACCTGAAAGAATTTGCTCCTTCAGAAAATTTTATCTCTGAAAATAAAAAAGGCCAAGTAAGGG
The DNA here is from genome assembly GCF_017639655.2 of Falco naumanni. Lineage (NCBI taxonomy): Eukaryota > Metazoa > Chordata > Aves > Falconiformes > Falconidae > Falco > Falco naumanni. The sequence continues at coordinate 89,962,478 of NC_054056.1, forward strand.
GAGAAAGGATAAAGTAGAAGGAAAAAGCAGCAAATTCAGAAGCAAAAGGGTTAACATGTTTTGTTTCAGTCGGTATTATACCAATGCCAGAATTACAAGGGAAAGACTAAAAAGAGCCCTTTTTTATTATTATTATTATTATTCTTTAAAAGAAAAAAAAAAAATCAGGCCTATCTGTCACAGGGTTGTCCGGGCTGGAAGAACTGGCAGGAACCTCAAATTCCTGACCAAACCCTCTTCCACACAATGCCTCCTGAATGGAAGGAACCCAGGCCCGGCAGAGATAGCCTGCTGTCAGGAACCAGCCCTGACGTGTGCGGACAGACAGGGCTGGCCTCGCAGGATGTCAGAGCAGCAAACTGCTGTTCAAGATACTGGGTTTTCACACACTCCCGGCCTGGATGTTTTGCTCTCAGGTAATTAAACAAGGAAACGGGGCTGATGTGTACGAGTCTGACCCCTGCGCCTCGGCTCCACGGTTCTGCATATCAACTTCCGCACGAACTGCCCGGAGCATCAACAGAGTCTTCTACTCCTGCTCTCAGCCTCTCCTGCTCCCGACACCAAGCCCTAAAACAAATCCTCCTGGAAATATCTGCTGCTGCCTACTCCTTTTTATTATTTTTTTTATTATTATTTTTATTTAAGAAGGGCTAAATTACTTGCTCTCTTCCACACACCTTGCTGCTGTGTCTCATAAAAAGAAAGGAAAAAGGAAAGAATGGGATACTTTTGGGTAGCTGTTCTTCAGCTAGCCATATAAAATATTAAGTATCTCGAGGAAGGGAAGAACAGACAGAAAGATGAGACAAGGGATTCCCAAATTAATGCTTACTTTAAGGTCATTACTCAAAATGAGAAAGATCCTGAAAAATTATTTCCAATTTGTCCACCCAACTGCCAGACATTCACTTATTTGGAAATATAATTGTTCTGATTTAAGCATTATTGAAGAGTCTTTATCTTACAATAGAGAATAAATCATAGAATCATTAGAAAAATAGACCCGTGTTTTCTCTCTTTTTCCCCCCAATTTAAGAAACGGGAAAAGGCAAGTATTGCCACCTATATGCAGTGAAAACCCAACACAGAGTGCTCTATGACTGACCTAGTTTCTACACTCTTTAAAGGCTATTTAAACAAAAATTACTTTTAAAAAAGGTAACACATTCCTACTTCTTTCTGGAAAATCCACAGAATAGAATATTGGCTGAAAACAGAAGAGCCCAGAAGAAAGAGGAGTACAAAAGCATGCCTGCTTGTCAGTGTTCAACACAAAGAACATTAAATGAAAACAACTGGCATGCTGCCAAATTCCTATACAGGCAAAGAGATTCAAATAAATTGATTTCACGCATCACACTGACCTGGGATCAGTGAGCAGTGGTACAATACACTCACTGCTCCATGTGGGGCAAAGCCCATTAACGTTATCAGAGCCACAGCACATTACCAAGGAGGGGGGGGGGAGAAGGGGCGGGAGTGGGCGTAGAGAGAGAACCCAAACTCTGCAAACTGGGGGGGGCACTCACTTTGAAAAAGGAACTTCAGCTTCAGCTGGAATGCTTGGTTTCACTTTACTAATAAATATATCATATTGTGAGAGCTCATCCTCTGCTCACCTCAAAGGTTTCAAAGATCTTATTTTCAAATTAAAATAAATACTAATGTCACACACACACTCCCTTTGCATTCTACTTTTAACACAGTTGTTCCCAAACTCAGTTATTCTCTGTGAATTTCCTCCCTTCTCCATCCACCAGCATTTTATATAGATTATGGGTTATTTTCTTTGTACTTCAAAAGCTGGATGCTTGCCCAGGATACTCTTACTGGCTCTCAAAGTAAGCTGGAGAAATCGGCCACCATGCTCAACTGGCCCAAATGAACTTGACCTACAGACAAAAATGCCTTATTTGCAAGGCAGCAATGAGCAGGGCCCCAGTCCCCTTTGCAGAGTCACCCAGGCACGCTCCTTCCCTCCAAAACCAGCTTGTTTAGACTTTCACTCTCTTAGGATGTGTGAAGTAACCCCTGTATGCCGTGTAGTCTCTTGTCATCCCAGCTTTGTTTTTCATTAAGATCTCTCACGCTCTAATCAAGAGCAATGCCAGCAAGCCACAGGTGTGCACTACATGAACAGATGAAAATCTGATTGTGAGCTCTGTAATGGCAATTTGCTGTCTATAACACACTCGCCCCCTTTTGCATCTGCTTTATGTTAGAAGGCGGGTTTATTATTTCCATTGTAGTCTTTAAGATACGTAGGTAAGCAAACAATTGTTTTGAAGAAAAAAAGGAAACCAAGAAAAGAAGACTCTGCAACAGTAAAACAAAGATGAGGATGCTTGAAATGGATCACATCAGCATAGGTAGTCTAATGCTACAAGAGGCCATTGCTTCAAGCAGACAATAGACTGAAGCACCTTCTATTTTGCCTTTTATTCCATTTTGGTTTCAAATCGCAAGTCAGATATTCTTGGGCACAGCAAAGTCCATATTAAGTTAAGCTGTAAGAGTACCAGCTTCACCTCTAATCACTCATCCAAATTTCAGGATGGAGTGGAGCTTCTTGGCCATTTAAGGCTAAATTTTTTGAACATGTGACATTACAAACTCATACATCAAGATGTATGTACCTTACCCAGCCACCTCAAATCAAGTAAATGTCAAAATGGGAATGCCCAAAGCTCTAACAACTACTAACCACTACTGATCACTCTCTTTTATGAAGAGCTGCTACAAAGCAGTTTTCGATCTTCTTCATCACCAAGGTGAAAAATATAGAATATCATTAACTCTGTAAGTTGTGTTATACAAAGGATGCGTTTGTTTTGGTATAAGGCTACACCAATTGAACTGCACAGGAAAGGGAATCGCTTGGCACACAGTGGCAGAGATGTGCCTGCACCCAGGTGACAAGGGCAGCCTGACCCGCCCAACAGTTAGTTAGTTAACACGTAATGTGCTGTTCCCTCCCCATTTATGAATATTTCAGTAGTACAACCCGATCATTTGGACCTTATAAAGATGAAATTAATTTTAGTCATGTTAATTCCCTCTTTCTATAAAGATGAACAGTATTAGAAAACATGCCTTTCTCCTAAGTTGTAGGAAATTTCCATTATCTTGCACGTGCTCTGACAGCAATAAACCACAAGCTTCCCATCAGCATGCCAGCACTGCATGCATCAGGCATGAAATCTTTACTTTTACATTTATTTATTTTTTAAATCATTTATGAAGATGCATATGGCAAAAGAAACCAACCAACAACCACCTGTATGGGGTACGCTTGCGCTTTGAACAATAGACCGTAGACAGAAAAGAGGAAAATTAGACAGAAGCTATACACTGCTAAATCAGCAAAATAAAAATCCAAGAAGAAACCCTACTAAGATAATTCATTCTCTTCCAATGCTGCCAGTGTACAGGAAGGTCCCAGAGAAGCATTTACTTGTTTTAAACTGAGTTAGGAACTCAAATTAGAATAGAAATTAATTTTTAATAGGATTTAACTTTCTAAAATTATGTTCATACTGGTGCACAAAACCTCAGGCCCGGTCCCTAGCCATGATGCGATATGCTGAGCCTCCTGCTGGCTCTCTCAGCTGTGCTTCACCTCCTCTCCACACCCCAGAGACAGCAGCATGGGCCATGGTGTCCCGCGTGGGGAGACCAGTGAGATGATCAATGCTTGACTGCCTTTAAAACTAACCCGAGCGTGGCCTAGACTACTCAGACACTGTTCATTTTATTTGGTATCCTCTATCAAAGTTATGTCATAAGGCAAAATGGTCCAATAGTGAGAAAGTATCAGTGTGGGAAAGCACTTAAAATCAGTGTAGTAGTTTCTTGCCACCTAGACACACCATTTTAGGAGAAAAAAATGTAGTTACAGTAAAGACAGGAATGACAGTCATAGGTTATCTAGAAATTTTGTTCTGTTGTAGCAGATTTACTTTTCCAGTATGGTAAAAATCTTTGCACACAAGCAGCAGAAATTCTCAGTATCTTCTCAACAAAATTTGTCACAGATCCCCATTGCAATGAGTTCACCAAAGGCTTCCACTAAATTGCAAACACAACCATTTGGTCCATGTGGATACAACTGTCCCTTAACCTGGTTGCAAACTGTTCCAATTCACAGTTCAAGAAACCGAACTTTATTAATTTCGCAGCCCGGCCAAGTAATATTTACCACCACATAAAAAGCACCTATGTCATCAAAAACACAAAAAGACACAGTTAAAATTTTCACATATGTATTTTTAAGGTAAGGAAGATTTTAGAGAAGTCATCATTGACATTTTATTGGCATTGCTGTACTCTTTTTCAGTGATATTAAAATGAAGACACCACACCTTCACTGATTTAGGCAGACTCTTTGGAGGCTGAAGGGAAAGATTTCTTTTTTAATTACAGTTTACAAGGCAAGGTACAGTCATTAAAAATAACTTCTAAAAGGTATGGACATTACAAAATCAAATATTTTTCTGTTCCTTACCTTGACAAAATTCAAAGTTCCCTTTTTTCCGGCAGTCACCTATCACTAAACTCAGTGCTCTCCAAGTGTTTCTTTTGACAGATATCATTCTCCAATCGCTCTGCTAATTTCCTCTTTCCTTTTCTGACTGGGACAGATATTATGTTCACCAGCCCAGAGATCAATCTTTTCTATTGACAACAACAAACGACAGAAAAAAAAAAGAAAAAAAAAAGAAAAAAAGAAGAAGCACATATCACAGCCAGTTTGAAGCACCACACCCCTTCATTTGCATGATAATAGCAGTATTTTAAATAAAAAGGGAAGACCAAAATGCTATCATTCTAAATCAATTACCCACATTTTCTTACTTAATATAAGGCAGTACTTTAAAACTGTATTAATTCTTCGACAAAGGCTGTTTCTTAAGTTGCTCATTTAAAACAGTTGACATATAGAGGGCAACAAACTAAGGGCAGCCTGTACTCTACCATGAAAAAAATCTATTAGCTAATTCTGTAAAAACGCTTGGTGTAAAATATATTCATATAACATAAAATATTACATACTTTACCTGGTTCAACAGAAGCTCTAGAGAATCATTTATTAAACGATCACGGTTACTAAAAATAGAGACCTTGCAATTATACATTGCTATACTAATTTGGGTTTGTAAGTCATAACAGCAAACACATTTAAACAAAGGGAGATCAAAAAGCTACTGATAGGTTTACAAATCATCCTCCCACTTTTGAAAAGGCAGTTTCCCACCCACTCCAACACCTACAAACACTGTTTATTTGGGTTACACAAATACTTTGTCATTCGTGTGAGTCTGTATTACAGCGCTGACAGTTTTTTCAAGACATTAATATGCTTTTCAGGGGGTTGCAATTACATCAAGGCAGAAAGATTTCAAGGGCCAGACACACACAGTTACGCACATGCTTCAATCTGCATCCACTATTCAGGTATTTCAGGACATGAAGTTAAGCATGCATAAGGATCTGGTCGCAGCTGCATGCATCTAACCTAGAACCCAGCCTCAACCCTCTCCTGCACTAGATCCTACTGCAAAAAAAAAAACTGTATCGCCCGAGGGCATTTGCAAAAGATGGTATTTTGTGTTTGTGCTACAATTTGCAATCCTTCCCACAAACAAGCACACTCCTCAAATCAAAACAAACCTTCCTAAGTTAAGTTTAGGTTACAGAACAAAGGAGGTCACCACTTGAAGTCCTTTCCCATGGTCGTGGTGCGATGTTTCTCGCAGCCCTGACACAAGCCAAAATTCTATTGATTTCAGTGATGACAGGCGTGTAAGGACTGCAGGACTCTACCCAAGATTTGGGAACTGTGAAGCTTTCAATATGACACTATTGCCTTTGGCATTTGGAAAATAATCTCCAAAATGTGGTTAGTACTCCTCAACTTGGGTGCAATAACTACTTTTCTAAAGTTATTTTTATTTTGTATGAAATTCTCTAGTTGTCACCATGCTCCTACACAGGCAATAAATTCACCTTTCAGTGCTACCTTATCATGAATTGTGTATTTTTCAATTGTCCAGCCTTTTGCGTAACACTTCACATTTCCATAAATGCATACAACATTCCCTAAATTGTTGTTATTGTTTGATCTGATTTTTATGGCCATAAACACATATTCTACCAAAACCAAAAAATCCTTCACTAACCAAGTGGCCTTATTAATTTCACTGAGATCATTTAAACATGAAGTTTTCTACTGAGTAACGATAACACAGTCTGGATGAATTATGGACTTACGGTGGAACATCAAATTTACATCGTATTTTGGGATTCAGAATTACACACAGCAGCCATCTGTAAAGATGTATTAATATTTTGCTAACCTTTACTAATTTGGCCACTAGAAATAATTACGATCAAATACGCTAAATTATGTAACTTGTAACAATTCAATATTTGTTGTCTGCTGAATAGCATACTCCTTTTTCATGGCTGGTAAAAGATTTTTAAACCTCTTACTGTAAGAAAAAAGTTCTTTAAAAAGTACCCATCTGTTGTCTACTTTACAACGAAGACATCACTTTAACTTACTGCTCTTCCTTTGTTTCAGCCCTACGTTCATTTTCTTTATATGCCACATTTTCCAAAGTGATGGATGCATTCTGCTATACCCATTCTACATTAATATCCTTTTTTAAACTTATTTTTGCATCCTGAATTGTAAACTGCTGCTGTTGTTCCAATGTACATGCACAATTGTCTAAAGTCTGAGCTTCACTGAAAGTAGAATGCCTCAAACAATTTGTAGTCTTACAAGAGTGTTATAAAAAAGGATCAACATGTTGTATTACCATGGAAATTTTGAAAAACATACTTTCCCAAACAAATATTACTTTTTCTCAATGGTATGAAGTAATGAAAACCACATGTGTAAATCTGCGATCCGTGCAGTAGTTCAAGCTGCAGCTAATAGAAAATACAGAGAGTGAACTCTGCCATATAAAGGATTCTTGTTACAGAAATATAATGTGAAAACCAGATGCAGACAGAAAACCTTAATCACAGATGGGAATGTAATCACTGGCATACAGAATACTTTTTTGATCAATCTCAACCATATGAGAAATGTATTTATTTTCTAAGGAATGCAATAACTCGAGAGAGTCTTCTATTTGAATTCAGTTAACCTCATATTCACAGTGCTTTTATCTTATATGTGGAGAGAAGGGGGATATAACCTGAGCCAAGATTTTTAGAAGAGCCATTGGCCCTGGCAAATCATTCTTGTATCAGCTTATCTTTCAAGGAATTAATAGGATGTAAAGACTACAAATATCAGGATCAGCCTCAAAAGGAATCAACCATTACTGCACTTCCTAGTTACTGCTAGAAATCCTTTCATCACCTAAGCACTTATCTGGTTAAATTTTTCCCTTAATATGTGGTTCTTCAGAAATACAATGCAAAGAGCAGCACACTGTTGCACTGCAGTTCCACAAATCACAACAGGAGTCTCATTCCATTACCAAAGCCGAAGAGTCATCGGTTCAGAACTAAGTTTACTTCAGGCTTCCTTCTAACCGCTGGAAGTCCCGGTGAATGTCCTCCATGCACGCAGCTCGGGGGTGTCAGCAGGAACCAAAGGGCGGCTCTCCAGTTACATCACGTTGTCTAAAAGGCAGATTGCCTTCTACCAACTACCCAGACTAAGGTAGGACCAGGGTAACACCTGCCTGTTTTCATTGCTGGTGACATTTCTGCTCAACTTTTAAGAGATGGAAATACTACAGTAGTAGTAAACTCCCCATGTGAAATAACGGAAATTGTCATTAAAAACAAGTTCAGGATTCAGGTCATTGATATGCTACCAGCAGGACCTACCTACGCTGTTACAAAGGCTCAGCACCTTCAAGCAAGCACACTCCTACAGTTCATCAGCCAATTCATGGAAGAGTTACGTTTGCCTAGATAAATTTTACAACTCGCGACCGAACTGGACTGTTACAATAAACTGCAATATGGGGGGGGCCCCGCGACGGGACCAAACCAAACCAACCACTTATGCTAGGAAATAAAAAAAAAGGAAAAGCACGATGCCATCAGAGATGACAGACCTCCAGGCTCTTGGGTACCTGCAGTAGTAGTTTACCCTCTGGCAGTCTCTGATCCCTGCTGCACCCTCTTCCTGGAAGTACCCACTCTAACCAAGAATAACAAAGCTCTATACACAGCACTGCCTGACTGTCACAGTTCACAACTGAGCTTATTAAGGTGACTCAAAATTAGAATTAATTTATTTTAATAGTACTAAATAACATAACCACAATGATTTGGTAGCTGTTACACCAGAGGGGAGAGTGGGTGACAAAAGCCTTTGATCGGCACACAGTAAGCAGATTCTCCCTCTCTCTTACTCTCTTGGAACCTTTAAGTCCCATTACCATCATCCCAATTTAGATGTCTGCAGTAAGAGGGCACAGTCTCTTCAGTACACTACCACAGAGCTCCCAGAAACGGCTCATCACAGGAGTTCATCTGACTAATTCTGCTTAAGCTCCTGTAAATGTGCTTCCTTAATATAATGCCTGTATGCTAGGTGAAATCTGAAGTCCACTTCTTGCTTCTTTCCTCCTGTGTTAACCACTATCAAACCATCTGATGAAAATACTTTGATTCTGCCATTGCAACACAAGTTTTTTAAACCATCTTGTCCCTTCTGCTATTTAAATTTCCGAGACTGCCACATCAAAAGATAGTGCAGAAGTCAACATTTAACACTGAAGTAATATAGGCTGGATATGCTTGTTTTATTTCTAAACAAGCATGCCTAGATTAATAACAAGCTTTGGCCAGATATGTATTTCAATTTGCATGTTTTTCATATAGCATCATCATCGTGTGTGTAGACTGCTAAAAATGGAGTGAAATCTTCCAGCTGTAAAAGAGTTCCATGTGACAGAACAGAGAGGGATCCTGAAAACTCCTGCTTCGTGTCATGTGTGAGCGTATGTGCCCGTCTTTTTTTTTTTTCCCCTCTCATCTAATTTCATCTGCGAGAGACTGTCCCTAGAGGACCAGAGAAGAGAGAACCAATTATATCCAGAGGTTGGTTTCTCCAAAATGAAGGCATCTGTTCCATGCCAACGACTTCCACATGGAAAAAAAACAGAACTTTGAAGGCATCTGTGTTCATGGCTGACAGTCACAGATCTTAGGGTCTACTGTAATTGCCCAGCTGCAAACATGATTTGGTTGCTGCTGTTGTCAGCTGATGTCCTTGCACTGAAAAGAAGGGAGCTTAAATAGCAAAGAGCTGGATAAAAATCAGATATTCTTCAACAATACTGACACCTTTTCCCTTCTAAAGGAGGTATTTTTCCTGGTACAACAGGTTTGATGGAAGTAAATTGCAAGGTGGTTTTTAAGCGAACATTTTACAAATGCTTTACATTCTGCTTTAAAATGCTATTCTTTAAATAACATACAAGTCCAAGCACAATGTGCTCATTATTTGTTAGTATTTCAGGCTGATATTTGTAAGAGTGATTCAGAAACCAGTATGATTCACCAGCCACATAATCCAGCAGCCCACCTTATTTAGACAAGTAGTCTCAGTAAAACCAAGAGTACACCTGAGCAGAAGCTTAAGAGTTTTCACCCAAAACGCATATGGCAGATAAATAAGTAGTATATTTATTAGTCAACTCAAGTCACTTCCAACTTGAGCGGTACTTTCCAAAAGACACTTAACAGAAACAGTTCAAAACGTGGCTTACAGCATTGGGTATGACATTTGCAGCCAGATACTCAGCAATGCTAGATGCCTTCACTGCTAAAAACCCAAGCAGTTAACAAGAAGCTCATCCAAAGTAGCAAGACCCTAACTGCTTTTCCAAAGCACAGCACTGAGTGCCATTTAGGATCCAAGACTACTGATGGTGCAGTTGCAACAAAGACAATTAAAACCTGACTGGCCTAAGCAGAAAATGCATTTACATTCCCTATTCTCCACTCACTAGATAAAAGTGGCTCATAGTTTCCAGAAATATTTCATGCACCTCATGAGTCTTTGTAGTTTTCTCACCCAGGACTTTTTATCAACAGCCTGAATGAAGAAAGACACTGTATGTTAGGGAAATACCTTTTAATTTTTACTGTTTTGCAAGAGAATTCTTAGTTATTCTGTTGGATTCCAACCGCAACCCCAAACACACTCTGCAGCAGCAGCATTCAGCCCTTCCAGCCAGGTAGGCACGCAGCTTAGGAAGGACGGTAAGGATTCCTATGCAGTTTCCCTTGCCTGGCACACACCTCAAACCATTATGAATGCGTGAAGTAGTGAACCTGGGGGGACACAGTAGGCCTGACACTTCCTGACCACTTCTAAACTGCCTCCAGGAAGGACAAGAGTTGGGAGTGAGGACAATTAACACAGCCACCTGCTTCCTGTGACCTCCTGGGGGGCAGACACTGATGACTTGCTCTGGCAATGTCACTGAGGTCCTGCCCATCCTTCTCTTCCCAGAGAAGCTATGGGATAATAAAAACAATAGCGGCCAATAATAGCTCTATAAAGAGAAGGCAAAATTTAGGACTGGACTTAAAACAAAGAAAAAAAATGGGAAAAAAAACCCCCATCAAAATCTCCCCATGTGAAGAGGATGGGCTCAATAAACCTCAGGATGTGGAAGGAAAATTGCACACTACTTCACTCTTTAAAACTACTGTAGCTGTTAGTCACTGTAGCTGTACACTTCTCTGGAAAATTTTGGAGCAGGCAGCTGGCTTAAACACAGTTTAACACAGCTCTTGGGATACAGAAGTTGAGAATCCTGGCCCCACAGACTCAACAGGAACCTCTGAGAGTATTATTACAGAAGGAATCAACTTTTTCTCTCCTTTATACACAAGTCTTGCCAGTTAAGTCTATCACTGACAATTCACAGAGAATCACTTACTTTACATTAAGACCTGATCTAGCCCACTTTATTAGGGCCATATCTGGATCTAAGTCTTAGAATCAATCCAACAAAGTATTGTTGTGATCACAGATGTGACATGGGAATACAGAAATTCTGAAAGTCCAGATCCTCAGACCGGTGGTTAGACAAAAGAAACATGACGACCTTCTACGAGAACTGGCCCTGTGAACACTATGGAAGATCTGACCTCCAGTACTTTAACATTTACAAGCTCTGCTGACCCATGGAGTTGCATTAATCTATCATGGTGCACATGAAATGTGCACAACATTTGGAAACCAAGCCAGGCTATTCAGTTCAGAACAATGGTTTCCTTGCTCATCTGCAGCATGCTTTAATATAGGTTGCAGCATGCTTTTCCAGCATTAAGTGGTTTGCTAACAAGCTTTAAAAATAATAAATAGTACAGTCATGAAACAGCTTTTGCTTAATGGTTCCTAGAACTCTGTGACTTCACTCACTAAAACCTTTTCTATAACATTACCCTTAAATACTTCTAGCAATGCCACCATTAAAATAAAATAAAAAATCATCCTGGCACTACCATCCATTGGTAGCACACCCGCAGGTGCCATTATCCTTAAATTTGTTGGCAGTTTTCTCTGGCACCACTATGTTTTAATGGCTCTGGCAACAAACCCCACCTGGATGTCACTGAAAGCACTCCTTTGGAGCACTCTTCCCAAATATCCTTTACAGCAGTTATCGTTCTGTCTCCTTTGTTGCATCCTAATAATCTTGTTTTCTGGCAAGAGCCTCAGCTTCTCTCACGGTCAAAACCTAAGCTGGTCTGGGGCAATTCTCTTCTTGAACTTGTCTAATGCATCCTGGCTTTAAAATTCATTGTATTACATCCTAGTAACACAATGTGACCAAACCAATAGGAAAGCAAAGCACAGGTACAAAAACCCCATTTAATTTGATGCTTCATAACAGAGATTGTTAAGCCTTGGGACCACCCATGAGGGACGCATGCCACCCAACCTGTCATGACAGCATGAAGAACCAGTATCCTGATACCGCTGTTACAGAAGTAAATTAAATGAAAGCCAGAAAATTTATTCTGGAAAATAAATAACCATGGAAAAAAAAGTGGAAATGTTTGGTGGGTTGGACTGGGTTTCTTTGGGCCAAGCTATTTAAAGTGACACCTGGGCCACAACCAAAAGAGGCACCTATGTGGTCATCATCAGAAATCAAATGTAGACAGCAGGTCTCCAAATAAAAGGAACCGCAAAAGAAAATGGCTAGTGGTAATGACTACTACTTATGCAAATTGTGTCTTAACATCCAACAAGGCAGACACACATAAGCCTCCTAGAGCTACAAAAGTAACTACTGTCTTGCAGAATTTGTAATGGTGATGCAACCATCTCCCCAGATGCTTGTCAAAATTTGTGCGTTTTTTTACTCAGTGCATCAACTTGGCTTTTCATAAACAGTATCTATTTTATTGTATCTATCTATTTTATTGTATGCTATTGCTTGCCACAGTGGAGATTAATTCCACTCCACTAGGTGGAGTCTTCTGTCTTTCCAGACCGTAACCTAATTTCCAAAAGAGCCTATTAGCCTCCGTGAACTATGGGTATTTACTTTATTATATACATAAGCACCGCCGTCTGCCCGCCTTGATGAACAGAAAAGTGGCAATGAATCAAATGCCTTCTTGAAATGGCTGAAGAAACCATGAACTATCCAATGAAGATCAGCATGTCAGCATGTCAATGAAGTATCAGCATGTCACAATATGGGATCACTCAGGAACACTATTGTACAGTTCTGTTCAACACAACTGTGCTTTTATGATGCCTAAATTCAATAAATAATATTGGGTGAAAAAAGGCATCACTTAAATAAGTCACCATATCACACATGCCCAAAAACTACATACAAACAAAACCAAGTTGCTTGCTGAACTTCTTTTAAATCATTCCCGTATATTCAGAAATATTTTTAATATCTAGGATTTCCTTCCTTTCCAGGCATCCTAAAATGTGTTACAGAAAATGAGAGGGAGCATGAAAGAGTTTCTTTCCATATTCGCATTTCCATTCACAACCACTGGAGTTAAATATGGCAACTATTCAATAGAACAGCAAAACTGCATGCAGCATTTTTGGCAAAGAATAAGAAAAACAGAACACTCCCATGAATGTGTTCAGAAAATTTAGATAAGAAAATCTGGATATCCTACATCCGGCTATAATCTTTCTTTTGGGGCTGGACTCCACCCCAACCCCTGTGAAAAGTACCAAAAAAATCCCACGACCAAAGCAAAAAAAGCTTTTTGGTTTAAAAATGCTTCAGGTAGAGAGTATTCCCACTAACATGCTACGACAGAGCATTTGCTCGGCAATACTCGCAAGCAAAAAGCTCCATGTAGGCACCAAGCACTAACGTGAGGCTCCTCGAGGCTCTCGCATCCCTGGGTCAGCCGAGGTAGGGCCTCCTCAGCACAGCTTCTGCTGTAGATATCACAAGCTATTTAAGGCTACAGACATTTTGCCCCTATCGGCCATGTTTTCTGTAATATTTACTTCTCATACATATGTCTATAACTATGTATACGTCCCACAGAAGGTGAGGTTTAACAGGGTTAGCTTTGTTGGGGAAAAGAAGGTTTGGAGGAAGGAAACAACTTTCATGTTGAGAAGATTTGAATCTAGTGACTGTCAAGGGATGTAAACACTCTTCTGGGGAGGGAGCCTTTTTGTTATGTTTCAGGAGTGCACAGAGTTTTGGATAAAATCTGTATAAATAATCATCCCTCTGTCATTCAACATAAATTTATGCACATGTGTGCACACAGTTATGTTTGGGAATACAAACTATAAAGTAGACATGCCACAGACTTCTAGACAACCTACCACAAGCACGGATCTCGCACAAAATCCATTCTATATTTAAATTTCAGTTTATTGAATCTTAATTATTTCTGATCTGTAGATCACTTTGAGGAAAATCCCCCCAAGGTCAAAAGCCTACAAATCCAATTGCAAAACCAAACAGTAGCATCAGCAAGGCCCTTTCCCATGCAGACACCTGCCAAAAAACTGAGTTCCTGACTACTAGATTGGAAACCAACAGCTAAACCCCATTCTAACACTAAAACCAGGTAATTCTCCTATGTTGATATAAAGAAGTAAAAGCTCTCATTTTGTTCTGCATATTTACTGATGTTATGTACACAGAGCTCTATAGATGTAACAGTGAATTACCACTTCTTCATTTAGTCCTTATTTATAAAATTAACAAACAAATACCTTTTTCATTTTTATTTTTTTTTAAATTGAGATGCAATGTTATTTTCTCTGGAGATGCCTCCGATAGGAAATTTGTGCTTTACCAATGCTGTGCTTTCCAAGGTTCATAAAAATCACTTGTACTAGCAGCTCCACAGCAGCAGATATTTTTGTATATATGCATTCAAGCCTGATTTAATCATTTCATTTACCATGAAAAAAGTTACTCCAAAAGCCCCATTAACTAAATTGTCTTTGATGAGCCTAAACTTAAGATTTGCAGGTACAGCAGGAATGAAACAAGCCAAAGAATGTTCTGTCATACTCCGAACATCCTTTTACTTTGCACAAGGTCCTCAGTAATAGGTAAAGCTGCATTGTTGCAATGAGGAAGCAGTCACTCACTCATCATTTTAATATACAATCATAGTCGACTAATAAAATTATTTTCAATGTACAAGTTAAATCCTTTTACCAATATAGTGACATTCAGCTACCCAATGCCATTTTTACAGTCTAAATAGATATGGTCCTAATTGCATAATGCCATTTTATCTGCTGAAGATAAAAAGTGCCGATAAACAAAAATGCACATTAGGCAGGAGATTTTTCAGAATAGATTTTTTTTTAAATAACCCACTTGCATTAACAAAAGATTGCAATGGCTTCCAAATTATAGGGTGTTATTTTTAGTGGAAGTAGTTCAATATTCATATTGGAGCAGATGTAGCAGTTTAACAAAACAGCTCTTCAAATCCTGCACAAATTGAAAACAGGAAAACTGATTGCATTTTCTCTTATCACTTTCCTTTTCTGAATTGACACTTTTGGCCTTCTGAAAATTTACACATGGCTTTCATCTCAACAGCACCTGCTGATCAAACAGAAACCTAACATTTTCATGAAAATGGTATAAAGGACTTGTTTTCTTTTTACCATCTTAAAGGGCATCAGCAGTCCACTCGATGGCAACAATTGCTGAGTAGATGGCACACTCAGAATACATTTTATATTTTCATTACATTTACTTTTAAAAATGAGTTAAATCACTAGTGGCTCTTTCATATTAGCTCTTTGTCCGCTTTAAATTAATTTCAGTCTCTATCTCTGCCTAACCCTGATGGGTTTCATTCTACAGTCCGCTAGATTTTAAAGAAGATCTGAAAGCCTTTGAAATAATAAGACACATTGTACGTTCTGCAGCCACTGGGTCTTCCTCATATTCACAATCATATAAATTAATATATACAATTATGCATGCACATGCACATATTGTGCGGACATTTCTTTTTACGGTGCTTATACTACGGAAAAAATGTCTCTATGTATCATCCCGCTGTAGTCTCACTGTTTTGAATTCCCTGAGCATTATCGACAGAGCATGTTGAGGGGGGAGAAACTCTAAAGTCCATTTATTCGGAAGTTGTTCTTTGTTTCCTTTGCAATCTTCAGACTGGGAGAAAGAAGGTCTAGCAGGTGCTCTGGAACTTGAGCATCGAGACTGGGTTGCGATGCTGCCACTGGTGAACATGGCAAGCATGCAAACACCACAACCAGAAGTCCTTGGGCTCCTACAAAAGTTTAAGGTATCAAGTCATGTATATAAAATATGAAACATTAAGTACCTTGTTATCCTGTCTGCTCCTGAGCCTGTAAACTCTGAAGTGCAGCAGCAGGTAACAAGGACCATCTTCCCTTGTACGTAGTTCTAGGGGTAATTAAAGACACTCCCGAAACCTGCTATGTGTCAGCTTCTTAAATGATAGCGCCCTAACCCCACTGAAGTACTATGCTGCCATCCATTACCATTCTGCTTCAGTGATAAGGTAACCTGAAGGCAGAGATGACATACAGTAATATATGTGCAACTCCAGACAGTTGGTTCGTGAATTTCAGTGTTTCATCATGCTCACTGAGGCAATCGCAAACCTGAAATGTCAATATGTTCAGTCAATGGAAGTAAAATAATGGGGCTCTATTGTCTTACCCTATCGATCCGCTGCTGTCAACAAGAATACATGCCCCCTTGGCTTTAAACAAATTTTAATTAGGCTTTTAGTTACCAGATCATATCTATCTATCTGTGCAAACACTTGACAAAGTGAAACGGCAATATAAATATTTCAAACTTTTAAATATATTTTAAAGGTAATTGTTTAATGTTGCTTTAAGATGCGATTGCTGATAAAGCCATTCACTAAAGCAGCGTGCGTGCACACACTCGGCGTGCAAATCATCTTAATGTGGCCAGGGCTGAAAAACCACCAGCAAAAGTCCGAAAGAAGAACACACACAAAAATCTCACAGGGGAAAAAAAAAAAAAAAGAGGCCACTTTTCCTAAAAGCCGCTGTTGTCCTCCGCGGCGAATCTGGGAGCCGGGAGCCTCCGCTAAAGCCACCCAAGGGTGGGCGGCCGGTTGCCCGCGGCCCCGGCAGCACCCCTGGCCGGAGCCCGCCCGCCGGGCCGCCCGTGCCCGCTCACCTCGTCCCCGGCTGCCGCCCCGCTCCTACCGGGGCCGGCCGCTTCCCCCCGCCCCGCCCCGTCCCGTCCCGCCCCGTCCCGTCCCGCGGAACGCCGCACAAGCCGCTCTCCTCCTCCTGCGACGGTGCTTAAAGCGAGGTCCCTCAGTAACCTATTGTTCTCCGGCCGCCCCCCGCCCTCCCCGCGGCCAGCCGGGCGGGCGACCCCCTCCCTCCCCGCAGCGCGGCCGGGCGCGGGGAGAGGGAGCGCCCAGGCCGCGGCCGCCCCACGCACAACAAAAGGCAGCCCCCTTCTCCCCGCCGGCTAATCTCTGCCTGTAAATCCCCCGCCCGCTACAGGGGGGAGATAAGAGGCTACATCTTCACTTCTCCCCGCTCCTATCGACTCGTGCAGCGCCGAGGGAGCCGGGCGGCGGGGGGCGGCGAGGGGTGTCCCCCCGCCCGCCTCTCCCCGAACCGCGGGTGGAGATTACCTTCCGCTGGAGGGAGGGAGGGAGGCGCCGGCGCGGTCCGGGCTTTGTGCGCCTCACACGCCTCGCAGCTTATCTGCGGCGCAGGGACGGCGCATCGCGCCTCCGTGGCCCTGCCGGCGCGGGGGGGGAGCGGGACGGCGGCGTGCATCGGGGCGATTACGGTATCAGCGCGGCCCAGGCGGAGGCCGGAGGATGCACGGTGGGTGTGAGGGAGCGGGGCTGGGGCTGGGGCGGCACGGCGCGGCCCGGGGTCCCCGGGGAGGCCGCGCCCGGCGTGAGGCGAGGCGCCACCTCCGCGCCGCCCACCGGGTGAGAAGGCGGCGGCTCCCTGGGTGCCCTGGCCCGTGCTCGTGGGTGACCTCAGGCCCTGGCCCCGGCAGCTGCCCGCACGCCTCTCCGGGATGAGAACTCTGCCAGAGACCACGGGGAGCGCTGCGCTGGCTCCCCGGGACTCCCCCACCTGAGGTCGCCTCCCTTTGCGCCAAGGTGATGTCCCCGCGCCTGCCTCCCACCTCACAGACCGCACCTACATCCCGCACCGAGCACGACGGCTCCCGGCCCAGCGCCGTCACCGGACGCTCCCACTCCCGGTTTGGCCAAGGCCCAGCTTAACCCGGCCTGCCTCGCCTCGCCAGTGGCAGAAGAGCCCGAACGCAGCACGCTGCCATGAGCGGTGGCATCCGTCACCAGAGGATGAGCCATAAGCCAGAGCAGGTCCCTAGGCTTAACAGTTCAGGTTTTGCGAATTCAGAGCGTTTGTTTTGATGGGATTCACCAAAGAGGGCTGGGTTATCATGGGGAACAGGGAGGGGAGGCAGCGAAGCAGCAGCCCAGCCTGCCCGCCACATGCCCAGCCAGCCAGCAGAATGGCAGCACCAGGTTGCCAAGCGAACTCTGCACGCTTGGGTTTTTAAGTCTTAGAAAGGTTTCTCCCTAGGAATCGACACTTATTTGTTAAGGAAACGCGTTTCCATTGCGCGTCTGTGGAGGAGCACCGTGAAGGCTGGGATGAGGACAATGATGGCATGCTGGCGTGAGACAGGCATTGTTCAGTGCAGAACTCCTTCCAAAATCATTCGTCCAGGAGAGCAGGTTTTTTCCACAAGAAAAGAAAGAAAGGGAATTTGACACATAATACAAAGTGAAAACCAGAACCTAGATGGGGGAAGGGCGTGTGTGTGTGAAAATCGTGTCACCGCAATGAATGTCAGATAAAAAGGGGTCTGTCACAAATCCTCCACTAATCCAATAATGCGAAAACCTCTTGGTATCACTGAGACATAGCACAAGGTAATTTTTTTTATGTTTCATAAACCACTCTGTATGTTTAGCCTTAGAAAAAGAGCAATTTGGTGAATCTTCCCATCACAAAACCAGGACTTTTTTTCATTAAAGACAAACTGATTTTCACATGTCGCATTTACTATGCATTCCTCAGCCAGTATTTTTACCCTTGAAGAAGGGCCACTTCTCCCTCAGCTTCCTCCAGTTGTCAGTTGTGTGACAACCATATTTAGAGGTAATCAGACAGGTCATATTACAAAAGTTAGTCAACGCATTTGAAACCTTAACCCCTAAACTTAATGGTATGTTCTATGCATTCCTAAAGAAAAGTAACTTTAAGTCAACCTGCAAGGTACTACAGAGCTCTCTCCCTGCATATATTATTGCAAAATACTATGTGTAAGCGTGAGATTGCTTTTTTTATGGATTTTTGTTACGGATTTTTTTCCTTGAAACATATATATCATGCCATGAACTAATTTAGGATCCATCAGATTCTCATCTTGGAAGGCCACCATGTGTGTCTTGTATCTATGTTGGCCGTTCCAACAGGCAGTTTTACTACTGAAATCACAGTTCTCTAAAGAAAAACTAATCTGGGATCATTTCTAATGTAAACAGTTTGCTGCAAACACACATTTAAAAATAAAGCAATGTGTGTTAATAAAATAAATACAATGAAGAGTACAAAAGTGTAACAGAAGTGGCGTTCCATAAGCACAGCTGTCTCAAAGTCCAAGCTGCAGGCTAGAAATCTTAATTTCAACTGACTCTCTCTTTAATAGCGGGTTACCTTCCTATAAAGCGTAAAGTCCATCTGCCCCAGGCAGATAAGTTTTGAAGCATTAAAACAGATAAAAATCTAACATTTATTTCTTGCATTGAGTATGTGAATTCTAGTGTGCTATAATGTGAGAATTCCAACATATGACGATTATGGCATAATATCTCATAGCTCAGCTTGTCATTACTTCACTTGTAATTCTTATGCTAATTATGTTCATAATTACTATAAACAGATGTGGTAGAAATTCATGTGACCTTTTACTGTAGAATGCATTTCTCACTCTCTCCACTTCACTTTAGCAATATAGCGTTAAACCAGAGGAAAGTATTTCTGACACTCTGCATGTATGTGTGTACGTAAAACCGTTTCAACCTTCTATTTCAGCCAGAGGATCACCTATGACAGTACATTGACATGAAAGTGATGGTAACTGAGAAGTCTACCCTGAAACATACCCCTAAAAGACTGTGCTTACAGTGAACCTTTTACACGAAACCTAGCTACAGCCACCAGTGAAGCCTAGGACTTAAACGCAGCACTGCATTTTTATTCAGTACCTTTGTTAATGCAGCAGTATCCTGCTTTACAGCTACAAGTACATGACAGCCATACAGCAATTTATTTTACTCACAGCCCAACCATCACCGTCTGTACACAAAACACATTTACAATAAAATCACTATGGATTTCATTAAGAGAAAGCCTACTCGAATTTCATTTCTTTGGATCTAATCTATAATTAGTGTGGACAGACAGGTGCAAACCCTTCTCCTCTACAGATGGCTACTGGAAATGGTGCAAAATAGCTCCTTCTGTTTAAACAACACACAGATAACCTGCTCTGCTCTTATCACTTACAATTACCTCCTTTATACTGAACTAATGTTTACTTTAATAAAACGTCCACTGTTCTCTAAACGTTATTTGGAAACTTTCCTATCGATGGCAGGAATAAAAAATAAAAAAAAAGGAGATGGAAGTCAGTATCTTTTAGATGAAAAATTCTTTTTTTGGTGGGGGAAGCACCTTTTAAATGGCAGGATATTCTGACTTTGATTTTACATCTGCCGATCATTTTTTTGTATCCACAAAACCACACAGTATACTACTTCCTGATGTATTTAAGCTACCATATATTAAACTAATCAAGTTTATAGTAAACAAGAACAGGATAACTGCAATTTTAAAGCAGTTCTTTTTAACAGGAACATTATGTGGAAAACCAAGACCATTTACATTAAAAGTTCAGGTTTTAGACTAACTCTTAGATATTTCACGTGAAAAAAAGGTGAAGAAAATGTAATCTGGAAGCCAACGGTTTAAGAATTTACACTCTTACTACTTACGCTAAAGTCAGTGTCAGTTTAAACTCATTATAGGTTGCTATTAAAGGCTGTATGAAAAAGAGCAGGCTGCTACTAAATACATGGATCAAAGTTTTTTTAATGTATTCAGATCAAAAGCGATTTTCCTTTTACATTTCTTTAGCCAAGCCATGAGAAATAACCCCTTCACAACACCAAATTCATGTTTTATTTCAGCTGATAAGGCTTCATCTTGATCTCTGCATGACAACTGAAGTTTATACAAAACAAAGAACAAGATTCCCACCCCCCAAAAAAAAACAACCCTGAAGCTCCTGCAGTAGCAACATACTACTATCCTTATTCGATTAGCTAAAGATTTAACAGTAATGGACTGTGGCAAGTGGATTTGAAAGATGAAAATGACAATTGCATGCCCTTTCTCCCATCACCCCCAACGCGAATACTGCAGATGCCTATTTCACCCAAAGTGTCTGGCAACAGGAGTTTTCAGTCTGCACAGTACCTCAGTGAAGTGAGCTTCGCATTCAACGCCTGTCATCTGAAGTTCATTTCAGGGAAGTAAGAAACAGGATTTGACAGGGAAGAATGTCCTGAACTGACTAGCCACTGACCAGCACTCCAGGTGGAGCTATTTTTTTCCCCTTTATTCTATAAACAATACTTCCAGTATAAAACTCCATGTGCACGCAGGCATACATAATGTTAAGCGTATACAGATGAGAGACACCATGTGATGTTTTACTGGTCCATTGTTTAGGCATGAAATGAGTTAACGTTAAGGTGGTCAAAAATGGTAGAAGGCAATGTTTTACTTAAAAATATTTTGGAAACTATTTAAAAGCTCAAAGCCTTTGAAGAAAAACAACTTGTGCAGCAGTTGCCAGGAAGCAGTGACCTAACACTGCTGTCTGCATTCCATTACAAACAGAATGGTTCTTGTCTCCTACAGCATGCTCAGGCTCAGGAACCCAGCCGCTCACCCTCCTGCACAGGCAGGGCCGAAGGAAGAAGTCCTGCCATCACCTCCTGTACGCCTCGCCTGGCTTCAGCTTGCCATAGACATCAACGGATTTAAGAGTGGGTTGGGTTTTTAGTGGGGCTTGGGGTTTTCTTGCGCTGATGCATGGTTGAGCTTCCCATGACAGGAAAAAAAAATGACTCATGAATTGAAAGTACTAGCAATTGTACTGAAGGCTCAGATATGGTAAAACTGACCTTAGAAAAGTTATCAATTATCAAATAAAGTGTGACTGCCTAATTAAGAACCTTTACAGTGAGACTGCAGTGCACCTCACACCTAACAAAGCCTTTGCCAACTTGATATATACATAGATTGTACAGTTATGAATAAGCCATATTAAGATCTTTTTCCTAGTCTTTTTTCTATTGATGGGGAGCCACAGAAACACCTAGTGCTAAAACCAAAACGTGTAAACAAGATAGACTTAACTTTTTTAACATTCAGCCGAGCAGAAGGAAATTCCCTGATCTTATTGGATTTCCTAAGGAAATCAGCCCAGAATAAACTGAATGGGGTTTTCAGACTTCCCATGGAAAGGTCAAGCATCAGCTTTAACAACCATTAGAAACCAGTTTCAATCCTCTCTGCTATCCAGATTCACTAAACCGTTAACGGAAAAGCAGACGAGAAAACCTGGACAATAGAATTCAAGCCTGAAAACCTCTTTCGCGTCTTGCCTAAAACTACAGTTAACAAAGTTGCTTATTTAAACTTTCCATTGCATCTGTTAAGGATGCAGAAATGGAGAAGGAAATGTAAGGCTACAAGGGTATAATTAAATAAATTATATTCACCCTTAGCCCTAGCATACTGTGTTTACAGATACAATAATTATGCTTCTAGCTACATGTCAAAAGAAAATATTTTCTAAGTCCCTCAAAAAGCATGCAAGCATTACCGTAAGTAAGGAAATAAGTCAAAACAGATTAGTAGACCAAAAAGGGGGGGGGGGGGGGGGGGGGGGGGGCGCGCGAAATCCTGCTTTGGTCAGCAACTCGGACCACCATCAGGGGATAAATCAATTTGCAGCAGCTGTGGACAGCCATTTAAGTCTGGGGCCTGAACAGATTAATTAGGGGAAGAGATGTTAAAAGTTAAAGGGGTCAGCGTTACATTAAGCACACGCATATCTGCTGCAGCAAACGCTGGGCTGTACATACCGAGACTCAGCGGACATCCTTTTAATGAGTCGGGTCTATGCCTACAGCCAAAGGGTCGGCACTTGCCGCGTTCCCACGGACGGCACGGCAGCTCCCGCAGGCTGCCTTGCAGAGCTCTATACCTGCCCTTGCCCAGCCCCCGCCATGCCGTGCCTGTCACCGGCGCCCTGCCTGCCCCGCCGAGGCAAGCGCGCAGCTGTGCGCAGCGCACCGGGCGAGCGCGCCTCGCAGACGCACGGCCGGGGCGAGACCGGCGCCCCCCCGCGCTGCTGCGGCCGGCGGGGAGGGACTTGAGCGGCGCCGCGGGGAAGGTTTTGGCGATCGCGGGCTCAGCGGACCGCAGCCCGCAGCCCTGCCTTCTGCGGGCGGCACGACCAGCAGGCTGCGGGAGACAGGTCGTTTCCGTGCCCTGGTTTGGGGCGCGGCAGAGGCAGGAGGGGTGCCTGGCGGAGCCTGCAGCGGAGCGGGCGATGGAGGGCTGCTCTAGCCGAGACCCCAGCGGCTGCGGCGGCGGCTGCTCCCCGCCGCGGCCGGCCAGGGCGGTCCCGCCGCGCCGGGCTCCGGGCTGCCACTCGGGGGGCCGGCGGGGGGCGGCTGCCAAGGCGCCTCTTGCCTTCGCCCTCCCTCCTTTAAAGCCTCTTGCCTTCGCCCTCCCTCCTTTAAACTTCTCCATGAACTGAAGGAAGCAACGTTTTAGCTCCTGGCTAGAGCAGGAGCGATTTGAGAGCTGCGTCCGATTAGTTACTTTCAGTTTCTCTCTAACGTTCAGGAGAGCAGAGGACAGTAACCGCACAGAGATTTCTCTATAAATTAACGTGCAATGGAGTCGCGAGTGCTCCTGCTACAGCGGCAAGCCCTTCCCTACCCTAAACCCAATTTTGGCCCAATCTCTCAACTTTGGCACTAACAAAAGGACTCGAACTCGCCAAAAGTCAAAGGCTCGTCTAAATGGCCGGGAGTGCGGTTTTCGTCCTTCCAGTCTCCCTTACCGATGGTCTCTTAGGAATTTACGGAATCAAACCATTCAGCTCAGCTAGACGAGATGACACGATTACACTGTATTGCAGTTTTGGAAATGCGATCAGTCCCCTAAGGTTGCCCTATCGTTTTAGAAAACGAGATCCCTGCAAGACCGCGGTGCAGCTAAGACGATGTGCACCGCCTGAAATATTTCTTGCAAAATAGCCCGAAGTGATGTTGCCAGCGCTACATAAACCGATGACTGTAATGAAACAAACAAACAAAAAATCCCACCAGAAATATTTCAGGCACTCCGACTCACATTGGCTAGCGCTGTGATCTGGAGAGAGGGGAGGCGGGGGGGGAGGGGGGCAAAAAAAAAACCCAAAAAAACTTAAGTCCTACACATCGAGACAGAAACCCAACGCTATGGAAGAGTATGTGGTTGGGAGGGTTATCTTCTGCAAAATTGGGTTGTTCGGTTCCCGGGCTCTTGAGAAATATTTGGGGCGCGAGTTTGCGAACCGGGGAGTGCGGGTCTAGGAGCTGCATGCAGCGCTACCCTTGCCCGGGCACCGCGGCAGCCCCGGCCCGCCCGGGTTAGCCACAGCCAGGGCAGTCCCGCGGGAACGGAGAACGGGGGAGAAAAGAGGGGCTCGGGCTCCCCCCGCCCCAGCGCGCCGTGCCCTGCCCGCGCCCCTTACTCACACTGCAAAGGACCGGAGATTCCCACCATTCGCCACGGGCTGCGAGCTGCAAATAAAAGTTCCCGTCCTGCTCGGGGGAGAGCCGGCAGCCCAGGCTGCTGGAGGGGCGAGGGGGTGGGAAAGGGGAGAGCAGCGCAGCGCGGCTTCCCTTCCCAGTCCAGATGATCCACGTCCACAAAAGTCAAAACGAGCTGAGGAGAAACTCCAGCTGCTCTTCCCCCCCACCCCACCCCCCCCCTCCGTCTCTCTCGCTCTTGTTGGTTTTGTTGTTGTTGTTGTTTTTTAAAGGAGGATCAGCTCGAGAGAGACTGGTTCCACGGGAAAGGACAAGAACCAAAAATAAAGCAAAGTCTCCAAGTCGAGATAGTTAATGCCCAGGTCCTTCTCCTCGCTGCCGCCGCCGCAGACAAACGTGATGTGGAGCGCAGGGAGCGGCCGCTGTCAGTGGCGGGGTCTCTGCGTGTCCCCGGGCAGCCGACGCATAGCGCTGCCCCCGGCCGAGCCGAGCCGAGCCGAGCCGAGCCGAGCCGAGCCGAGCCGAGCCGAGCCGCGCCGAGCCGCGCCGAGCCGCCCGCCCGAGGCTGCGCCGCTGTCCGCGCTGCGCTGCGCTCCGCCCGGCTCCCCCGCTAGCAGGCACCTCGCGAGGCAGGCAGCATACTGCCGGCAGCCGGCCCGGCCCCGCTACCCAGGTGCAGGGGGGGAGGGCTTAAAGCAGTGGGAGGTGATAGAGGTAGGAGACATCTGTGTCGTGAGGAGGTTAGTGGGGGTCAAGTATATGTTAACAATAGGCGAGCGCGGTCCCTCTCGGGCAGCCTGCCTACTCTTTCTTTCTTTCGCTGGCTTTTACTGGGTGGACATCTAACTTGCTCCCTAATGATGCCTCCCCGGCTTTAAGAGTCCAGACTGCCCTGCAGTAACCCAAGACAAACACTTTCTCTAGCCATCTGGAGAGCTCCTGGCTGCTCTGCCTGTGTCTCATCACTGTGTGAAGAGACAGCAGTGCTAGAAATCAAGCCACTCTCAGATCTACTCTCTAATCCCCTTCTGTTAGCTGATTTCCAGTCAGACTGTTTGCTTTTGCATTAGATAATAGCCTTAGAGAAAACAATTATCATTTTCCTTTTCCCTTTGTTTTTCCCCTCTTTCTAAAGTACAGTATCGAGGCAGGCCTCCCTCTCTCTCTTTTTTTTTTTTTTTTTTTAAAAAAAAAAAAAAAAGAAAGAAAAAGAAATTTGTAGTCTTTCATGGCTTGCAGAACCCAGATGCAATTTCACACTTTCCTGGAAGGGGATTCTGGATTCTTCTGAAAGCAGCGACACGATCGCAACTGCAGTGAAAATTAATTACTATCATCTACAATTAATAGAAGCATGCCACCGTTTGACTTCGTGTTTCGTTACATAATCATTTCAGTTTCGGCATCCATATATTTTCTGATTCATCAGTTATTCCCTTCTATGTTTTGCAGAGAGTATTTTTGTCAGTCATACAACCTACAGCAGACCGGTACTTCTGCTGTTGTGTTGACACCATATAAAGAAGGCGTCTAAACACACACACACACACACACACACACACACACACACACACACCCCAAAAAAAAAGAATAATCCCAAACACATCAACTTCATACACTGAGCAAAAAAGTGTGAGTCTTTTCAGGTTGCAGGTAATGGATTAGAACTGTTAGAACCGCCTGGACATTTAGCTTCATTTTTTTCAAATGTCAGATGCTAAAAGAGTGAGCATATGCTAGAACTTCTAATCAAGCTGCATTCTTTATTCCTGTACGTACATGTGAACACACACGCACGCGCACACACTATAGGCCTGATCTTGCAAATGCCTAATTTTAGGCAAATAAATAGACCTATTGAATGCAAAGTAGCTTCCGTGCATTTATTGTAAGTACATACACATTCCAGAATGGGGTGGAATCATTTATACATTTATAAGCATATTTATATCAATATTTATCTGCCTCTTTGGCTGGTTTTGAAAATTCGGTTTATTTTGAAAATATGTTTAAAATATGTTTTATGATCTGCATAAATCTAATTTTTCTGCAGATATTTAGAGGCATGGAACTTTTAATGAACTGGTTGGAATATAGTAATATGGGGTCAAATTTACCTTGAAGTAAATTCAACTCAACAGAGCATAAATCGGAACGTGTTTTGGTATACTGTGATTTCAATTTACAAAAATGGTGAGAAGCCACAAGTCTGGCATTGATTTCTAATTTAAAAGCTATCTGCTTTACAGAGGTCTATTTCAAGGCTAAAATTATGGGAGAGCCTTTCAAAAAACATTTTCAAATATTTTAAAATAATCTAAAAAATTTTACAAGGCTTGCTTTGTCTACAGCAGATCTAGAAACTTTAGTTCAGCCTGAAAATCTTTGTGGTGTGATACTTTCTTCCCAATTGTTTATGTGTAAGCCGAAAAATAAATAAGAAATTTGCCAATGGTCCTAGACCATGTTTTGCTGAAGTGTCAGGGACTGAACACCAAGTCCTAATTCTGATTTTACAGCTTAAAAAAAAACAAAACAAAACAAAACAAAAAAGCAACCCAAGCAAACAAAACCCTGCAGCGCTTCCTCTTTGGCATGTACCTGTGCTCTGAAGGCTCAATCAACTTTCTAGATATTACCTTCCAAAATAGGGAAGGAACATCGGTTTAGATTTAGAAACTCCGGGAACCCTAGTCTGAGCTATTAGCAATTTAATATCCACCAACAAAGTTTACAGACTTCTGTCTTTCTGTAATGAGAAAAATACAGAAATCACCTATTAAACCCCTGGTCCTGGCTCGTGTTGCATAGCTTTCCCACTGCTCCCAGTAAGGACAAAGCCTACCCAGATAGCAAAGCATAGTAGAGAGCAGAAAGCACTGACTACTTCATAGCAACTGTACTTTTCTCAGACACTGAGAGAATAAATTGACATGATTCCTAAATAATAAAAGATGGTAACCATCAAGTATTCTCATTATATTGCAAAGCTGATGATTGAAGCCTGGCTTATTGCAAACTTGTCTTATCCGTACCTTTTTCTTTTCTCTATTTATTTCCTGGAGAAAGTAGATATGTTTTAGTGAAAAAGGGAAAATAAACATATTCTTTGAAAGATGAATTCATGTTTCAGGAAGAAAAAAAAAATGCAGCCTCACAGTAGACCTCACAAATACTTGGTAACTTTACACCCTGCAGATTTTTTCTGCAGACTGTAGATGCCATGTCTGATTTGACATATGAAGGATTTACACTGTGTATCACTGTGTGACATTGTGTGCGAGGAAGGCTGGTAAAAGTATAGTTGCACATGGAAGTCAGAAATATCCTGCTAGGCTGTCCAAATCTGAGTATATTTTGATTGTACAGAGACCGATCGAATGTTCAGAGCTGAAGCATGGCTTATTCTTTACTGTGAATAATTATATGATGGGCAGTCATCTGCACTGAAATTCTTGGAAGAGAACTTACATATCAACTCACCTCGCTGCTGTTTAAAAATAGAGACAAGTATGTCCCTCCTAATTGTCACTGCCTGGCCGCTCAGAGCGTTACACGTTGTCACATGTTCCCATCCAGAGCTCAATCTCCTCAAACACTGTGCCACTCAAACCGTGCAGACTTTAAGTCCATACTTGGTTTTTTTGGCAATGTCTCTCTATTAAAGTGTCTTCCACTTCCGAAAGGCTCGGTTTCACCCTCCATGAACCACATGAGAATCCCACTCTTTGCTTCCATTGGAGCTGGATTGGGCCTTGGCGTCAGGACCGGGGCCACATGCGGTTGCTACAGCACCCATTTGACAGTCACTCGTTTGGATGGAGGGGCACAGTACAGGTACATATAAAACTAAATAGAGAGAATGCTAAGCTGGACCCTTGATAGCTTTAACTTATGAACTTTTCCCTTAACCATGTTTTTCCAATTTTCCCTCTAATTTACGAGTATAGTTTACATGTTATCCATTTCAGTCTGCTCAGGCACCTTTGGTAGGGCATGCACTCCAGAGGATGGCAGCAGGATGGAGGCTGTGGTGGGATGCACGCTAACGTTGCGTATACTTTCATCAGAAAATCCTTCCCCATTTAGCTGCAGTACAGGCTAATTCCTGCCTTGACCCCTGCACAGAAAAGCAGCAAAGACATAAAAAGTCGTGTGTTGCAGAAATGCTGCCCCTGCTTGAGGGCTGGACGAGAGGGCTGGGGCAGGTGACTGGTGCTGGATGTGCTTTGCAGCTTCACATATGGGGGAAACAGGCATCAGGTCTAGTGCTTGATAATGTGAGCAGAAAATGTGCAGTAGCAGGATAGATCCCTAACCTTTAGTATGCAAAGCATGTCCACTAGGTGATGTACATGCTGCAAGAGCTGACATATTACCTGCTTCTCTCTCTGTTCATACTATTGTTTACCCTTTGCTTTTGGTAGTGATGAAAACGTATTAACTTCCCTCCAAATTAAAAAAGAGAGGCTATCTACTTTCTGGACTATGTAAGCTCCATTGCTGTACATTTTGACAGCTTCTCCTTGTCTAACGTGGCCGATTTTAGCCCTGCTTCATGTATATTTATTTGGGATATTCCCTAATTAAATTGTATGCTAAGGACATTTTTTGCATTCTTGTTTGTCTTTTTGCATTGTTGGGACTCCTAAAACCCCTTTAATGTTCCAGAATTCTGAAGCACTTTGCAGAAGAATATATGCACAGTGACAGAAAAAGGGGAGCTGGGTTATTTTGGGAAAGACCACATAAACAAAATTTATACATTGGCAGTCATTGCGGGAATGCCAGCTTTGTCACTCATTTTCAGTGAAATATGGCTTCTTATTAAAAAACAAATCTTTTTGAGATAAAAGATTCTACTAGTTAGATAAAGCAATGCCAAGCAAAAAGAGGCAGAAAAATGTTTTAAAAAGTTACTTTTCCATAGAAGCAAAAAGCTTATCTTGCCTTAATCCATTGTCTCTGTTTTGTTTATGCAAATGAATGTCTTGATTATTTATAAAATTAATGTTTAGTATTAAATGTGTTTTTAAATAGAAAATATTTATTTTTAGTGCTGAATTATTTTTTTTTGTCTGCACTGAAACCAGGAGAATAGATTGCGCTGAAATAATACAGGCTTAGCACTTCTTCTTTAACAAATGTGAAAACACCAAAATGGAAATAATAAATTTAGTTTCCATCAATGTCAAAGAGCAGGAAACATTTTGCTGTTGAGGTTCCTGGAAGCAATAAGTGCTGTATTAACTGCCACACAACACACAGACACGCTCTTCACACAGGATACCTCGCCTAACAAGGGGAAACCATTGCCCTAACACACATGCATACAGTTCCTTAACTCCCCACCTGCTGGGCAGCCACCTGCAATAAACAATAGCTGTCTATTATCAGACAGTAATAAAATAAGCAGCCACAAAACTGTTTACCAAAACACTGCTAGAAGTCCCTCAAAAGCCGGGGAACTGGGGAACCTTCACCTCCGAGGCAAAGGGGGGACCTCTCTTAGGGCAGCCTCTGAAGGCCAGCACGTTCCCTTTTTAAATATACCTACTGTTTAACTACAGGCAGCAACCATCTGTAATGTACATAATGGTGCACAGCTACCATAAAGTAATGAATCCAAGGTGCATGATCTATTCCAGGTTTCCTTTTGTATATACAGAGTCCCTCGGTGCTACGTCTCCTAAAAAGTACAGTGACATTTTGTATATGGAAGGCTAACGACATAACTCTCTTATCTTTTTCACTGACATGTTGACAGTACATTCTTCCACTTACACACAAGCTTAAATTGGGAATATAACTGCATTTCCCTGCTGGCTGCAACTAACCGATATACTGACCCTGCTTCTGTACTGAAAATCTGGCTCATTCAGGTTTTATAAAGAGAGGTGAGGTCCTCTTTTGGTATATCAGATCTCCATGTCTCCAGCTCTAAATAAAACCAAATTGGTCTAGCTGGGAACTCTATTAATATCATGACCTCAGTATGATGTAACTGAAACCGTATTTTCCACACACCCCCCAAACACTGTTTATATTTGCATCAAACTAAGTTAAATAAAGGCAGGTTTTTAAGCCACTGCCTGGAAAAAAAAAAAAACAAACCAAAAAAACACCTCTGTTCTTGAAGGCAGTTTTAAGTGTAGTGATTGCTTCAAAATGTATGTGTCTCTACAGCCTGGAGAAGTCCCTCACAGAGGTTCATAAATGCTCTAGAAGCCACTTAGAGATTTTGGTATTCTAGTTTCCTTTACATTGTATTTACAATTGTGTATATACTTTTATGTTTTGACTGTCCATATGTGACTCAAAATCAAGATTAGATTTTACCTTCCTCAGGTATAGTCCTTCCATGACTATTTTAGAATTCCCAAGACAACAATTTAAAAATTAAGTTTTAGGTAGGGTGTAGTACACAGCTTAAACTAAAAAGCATATATTAACGTACAGTAGGCATTTTATTAAAAAACAAACAAAAAAGCAAGGACAAAAATTATATTTCAAAGTTTCAGACTGCTGTGGAAAAAACTCACCTAGAAAATCAAGTCTGATATTATTTCATTTGCTGGACTCTATTTAAAGCCTGGTTTATTTTTAGAATGAAACTGATGAAATCTAGTTTGCTCAGTAAGTTATTTGCAGATCAATAGCAACTTAAAATGTTGTCTCATATGCATGTCGTTGCAGTCAAGATGCTTTGATACATCAGTCACTTATTATTTCTCCTTTCAGACAAATAGGAAAAGTAGAAGTAATGAAAAGATTATGTCTTCTAGAAGACAGAAGTGTTTTTCCCCTTTCACTGGCAAAGGCTTTCTTTTAAAAAACTTTTAAAGATGGAAGTTAAGAGGACACAGAAAGTAAATAAACTGTAACACAGAAATATTCAGAAAGAGCAAAGCACAGTATGAGAGATGCTATTTATAGATCAACGAGGAAATAAACATAACACTTTTAACACTACACAGTGTAATGCACAAAATTACATTTTAAAGGGAAAGTAACAGTGAGGATGCCTAAGAAAACTCGCATGTTAAAAAAATAAAGAGCTAAATTCAGCCACCTTTAGTTGAACTGAGTACCAACCAATTCTGGTGTATTCTCCATCAGTACATTGGAACTTTTCTTGAAATTAGGTGCTGCTGCATGTGTCAAAATCTCATCCAAAGTGCCATAATAATTTATTGCCCGTCTGCAGCAAACACCTGATTCTCTCTCACTGAAATAACTGACGCGTTTGGCCACTGATTTCCTAGGAAAGGAGCTGAACTAGAACACTCACAGACCTTATTACTAAAAATACTCTTCTTTTCAAATAATGCATTTTTAGCTCAAACTTCTTTCCTTCTTACATAATTACTTGCCTTTTAACCGTGGGCAAAAAAAGTTAACATAATGTATTCAATAGTTATGTCCTACGTAACGGAAACCAAGTAAGTCAAATTTAGAAGGCGTTTTAAAAAATTTCAAAAGTAGAAACTGTCTTTAGTCTGTAAGATATAAACATGTTGAAATACATAAAGGATTCATTTCCCTGCTTTGACTTGTGTTTTTTCACTGCCAGCAGTGACACAATTTATAAACTGTGTCTCTAAATCATCCAAGAGACCCAAGAAGATGTGACTTCTCAGCCTCTCTCATTACCTACGGGATGTGGTGCTGTGAAAGTTCCGGCTTATAGCAGCCCCTGCCACTTTGCAAGCAGCTTAAAGAACTGGAAAATAAGCCTTTTGGAAGGTCCCATGTCAGAAACAGACAGTTTCTGATTAAATAGCTGCATTTCCGATATCACTCTGGTATCTGTGAGTTTGGGGAAAGGTATTGATACCTGCATTTTACAGAGCCACATAAGTGGGGACTGGCCTTTGGTCCCGTGAACTGTGAGATCTCCCCTGGGTTAGCAGCTGAAGGAAGAACTTAGAGGTGGTTCTGCTCTTCAGCTCTGATGTGGCAAATCTGCAAGGAAAATCAAAAAAAGCTTCAGATTTTAAATTAGAGTTGACGAATAGTTTGTATTTGTCTATGTGGTGATATACCATGAGCTTCTGCTTTGTCCTTTTAAATTCTTCTTATTTTACATAATAAGGATTTTTTTATACTGACTGGATCACTGTGAGAAGGTGAGGACCTTTGTGGTTATTTACAGAAGTATTTCCCTCTTCTCACAGTGAGTAATTACTCAAACTTTATTTAATAAAGCCCAAGCAATAGATCTCATGTTGCTTTTCCTATTCCTTTTAACAATTTTTGCCTGGAAGCTTCCCAGTCTTGCTTGTTTATCTTCTCTTATAGTTTTGAGGAAACAATATACATCTCCCTATGTCCTCCCTTTGCCTTTCTTGATCCATAAACAATCTTCTAGTGAAATTTGCTTCACAGCAGCAAATTGCAGAACCTGATGAATCATAGGCTTCAGTGATTTCTAGATGAAGTCAGTTTCTCCATTTCTGGGACTTCTGTGAAATTGATTCCTTCAGATTTCCAGTTTCAAAGCTGGAGATATCTGTTTATTAAATGTAGCATTCTGGAACAAAATTATGTCCTTATTGGGGTCCCTGTCACTCTCTCAGCATTCCAGAGGTCAGCAGCAGCCAATTAAAAAAGCTGAGAGAGTCTAACACACTTTCTCATTTTGCTATATCAGAACAAGGTTTCCAAATTTAAGTTTGCATAAGCTTTGGGATCCACTCCAATAGTTAAAGAAAGTCTGGGGATTCCTAGAGTTAATGTCTCTTCATCTGAAGGCCTTTAAGCAGAGCCATTTAAGATGGAGGATTTTCATCAGGCTGGATGTGTTAGGTGTTATTCCACATCACAAAAGCTATTGAATTAAGCCTCACAGCCGTTGTGTATCTCACAGGGTATCTAGCTCATACATGTGTGTGTATGTGTGTGTGTATATATATATATGTATGTATATAAAAATATATAAACTTTTCTGTGTTCTACTTTGTGGAATGAGTGGGAAGCAGGATAGGCATACATCTTCAAAAGTAAAAGAAAAAAAAGAAAAAAAGAAAAAAAAGAAAGACAAAGGAGAAACCCCAACCAGCCAACCAGACATTTTTCTCCTTCAGGTGCTGCTTTTGCTATTCTTTCCTGAAGTCTCTCAGTTTACGTTGTGCCTATGAGTGCTCTCTGAATTCTTTCGTTCCTGATACCATGAGATCTGTGATTTTACCCCATGGTTTTAGAGCTATTTACTTGGAACACCAACATAGTGCCCTGCCTTTGGGTAAATATCAGGGTCCCTAATGTATCTTTTATAGCAACTTCACTTCTAATAGGCAAACTACAACTCTTAGAAAAAAGATACAGGAAACTTGAACAGTTGTTAATTATAGGCAACTAGTCTCAGAATTCAGCAGTCTCTCTGCCTGCTGAAGCCATGGATGGTCACTGAGAAATGCCTGAGCTAGGAGGGTTAGATCGCTGCAAATATATGTAGGAATCATCTACAAGCCATATAGGATTAGTTTAACCCATTCATAGTTTAACTGCGGTGATGCCAGTGTGTCAAAAGGATACCAACTTACACTTTGGCCTTGATGACCACTTCTGCTGATAGGAGTGATCTCCATCATTTTCCAGATGAACTTAATGTGAGCAGATTCTGCAGTCAGGGGATTTGTCTGTATTTCAAATGCATGAATGATCTCTACAGTCTAAACAGTACGTTATTAATGACATGGGTGTCGTGGGGCTGTCATTAGACATCATCAGGGCCGAGAACACACTATATCGTTCTTTTGTGTGCCCATATGGTTGCCCAATATTCTCTCTCTATTGGATTGTGCTTGGTTTTGGCATCTGAAAGCTATCTGGAACAATAAGCTACAGGTTTCCAATCATGTCCATGTAATTGGAGTAGCACCATACCAAGACCATAGCTGCTGGCATCTGCTGAAACAGCTGTAGACTTAGAAACATCATAAAATGCCAGAACTGGAATGTAGTCAAAAGAGTCTTTAAACTCTCAAAAGCACACTCCTGTTCTTTATCCTGTTTCTTTCCAGTATCTGTTCTAAGCAGTTTATTTAAAAATGTTGGCCTTTTTAATGAGAGGTTAAGTATGAATTTGCTTCAAATTTTATCATGCTGATGAGCCATACTAGTTCTGATATATTTTTATATGGTTGTATTTCGAATATAGTCTTGATGATTTTTTTCTGCCTGTTTTACTTCATGTCTGTCACATATCCTGACTGCCATAGCCTGTATTTTCCTGTTTAATTTTAGTCCAGCAGCTTCAGTCACCTTAGCACTTGTGTTAACCCTACTGTTGCAGTATTTCCAAAACTCCCAACAACCTACAATTACTATTACATGCTCCCTTTAGGGCTCACAGGAACTGATTTGGAATCCTTCTGAGCTATCTGTGATGCCAAACTGATGATCAAAGCAGTATTTCTGAATGATGCCATCATTTCAGTATTGTCGTGATGAAGTGAGTACCTGCCTGCATTTTGCAAGGGTATTGGTGTATTGGTTGATTGTGAGGTACATCTTCCTGCTGACAAGAACAGATCAAGAAAAGATCCTTTGAGTGTACTTGTGTGGTGTTTTCACCACAACAGATACCAAAGAAGCAAACTCAGTTCGGTTCTGAGTTCTGATCTATAGCTCTCTACCATTCTACAAAAGTTTCTTTTTTAAAGAGTGGAAAATACAACTTTAGGCAATACTTGGCATGAAAGAAGCATATACCGCTTCAGATGGGTTAAACCAATTTTACCTGAATTTGACAGATTTCACCTAACCGGCCTTACCTCCTCTGTACACTGTGCAAAACACATTTGAAAGATTTAGCTTTAGTGACATTATTAGGGGAAGAAAGTCACCAGAGTAACATCTTTGCCTTAATAACAAAAGCAGATGTTGATTCCGTGTCTGACGTGTCTTTGTCCAACTGAGCTTTTGACCACTGCCCTGGGGTTCTTCAGTGTAGCCCTAGGCTTTGACTTATTAAAAAAAAATAATCAAACACAAAAAAGCAAAGAGAGAGGATTTATTCTCCATTGTTCTTAATGGACACATCAGGAATTCTTTTCAGATTGCTTCCGTATTTCTCCTGGGCTACACTGTAAATTATTTCAAATGGCTCATGCCCCAGACCTGTCTCACCTTTCTTCTGCTGAAACCCAAAGAGTCCAACTGAAATTCCCAGGATCAGCCTGATCCCTCATCACCAAAGCAAAGTGGAAATTACAAACACCTTCCTCGGGGAAGCCAGGACAAGGAAACCAAAACTTAGCTTGTTGGGATCAGCTTCTTTACATTTCAGCTGCTTAATTTCTTCCTACTGGTGACTGAGGTTCCTATTTCACCGTAAAGGTACATGACAGCTGAAAATCAGGGGTTGCTTGCAAGCATGCATTCCTTCTGCATGACTGGGGCCCAGAGCTGTCTCCTTCCTTCATCTGTGCGGAGACATGGTCACTGTAGGGTCTCTGGTTTGTACATGTGTTGGGTCTGCCCCATTTCCTTGACAAGGGCTGCTCAAGCTTGCTTACTTTCCGTCCTCCCTTCCTTCCCTCTCTCTTTCTCACAGCGTCTTTTATTTTTCATAAGTTATTATTGCTGCACCAGTTATCCCTCATTTTAAAAAATTTACCTTGGCTTTTAACGGTAAGATTTCTGCGAGGCGTATTTGTCAGTTCTTTACAATCCTGCATATCAGCCACTCTCTGATGTGTTCATTCTCGTTGGTATCAAAGCCACAAGGCTCTCTGTATTCATTTTGAGTCTATCTAAAGACTTAAATCACATCAGAATGTGCTTATCAAACATGTTAAGGGCAATGTCTTAGCATCACCTTCCTTTAGAAAGACAAATGATTTATAAATATTTTCTGCTTCACTTCACATTGGATAAATTGATGTGCTAACTTGTACATCACCACTCTTTGTGCTAAAGTGTACTTCACTGCTCATTGTGCTAAGTTTTCTGTAGCACTAATTTCACACATGCCATTTAATTATATTCACGTCTGGAATTCCATACAGCATTACGTTTTATTAACTAATTATTTTCTAATATGGTGTCAGAAAACAGTATTTTAAAAAAAGAGCTACTCTGTTTCACAGTTGTAACTTTTAGAGGCCAATGGTGATTCTAGAGACAATGTTCAGTGTGTCATGGCAGTCTTTCTTAAAAAAATAATATCCTGTGGTTTACGGCTCTTCCTATAATCATACTAATAATTCTGGCCATGTGAATTAGAAAATAAACTTGCTTTGTTGTATTTGCAAGTGTTTCTCCATTCTGCCAAGTACTCATATTTCCCATGAGAACCAGACTAACAGAGAATACAGGATTTGGGGAGAAAGAAAAAAAAAAAAAAAGTATGATCCCTTCCCTCGTCTCTCCTGCCAGTTGCTGAAGTCTTCATTGCATTTTTATCAGAAATATTAAATCTTCCCAGTTTGCAGGTCAACACATTGAGCCTATATCAGATTCTTAATGTCAAGGTCATGGGGATCTCAGCACAAACCTATCTGCCAAACCCTCACTCTCATATATAAGCCAGGAGCAGCCCCACTGCTCTGCCCCAGCTCTCACAGAAACGTCCTTCCAAAATACGCTCCAGTGCAAATCCACTTGGTGCAAGTGAGGGTTTTCAGCTCTGCTGTCCATGGTCAGGTGAGATAGAGCTCACTGCTTTTGCCACCACTGCCGGTCAGGAGGTCCTGCTCCTTTATAGGTTTTACACCTTTGTAGAAGACACAAAAAGACCACCGCCATCGCCACCCTGCTCTGGTGATACTGTTGGTTTTGTCAGGTCTCACTCTACCAGTTTTGATAAGGCCAAAACAGTGCCCTCCGCTCATCCAGCGGTAACCCAGCTTCCCTGCTGAGACCCAGACTTCAGCATCCACACAAACCCAACGCGCCAGCAGCCTCCTTTACCCTGCCCGTAGCTCACGCTGTGCAGTACTGCCTGCGGTCTTTCAGAAATAAGGTGCTGATAACAGCACAGGGTCAGTTGCGCATGTTGAAATATGGCTTAATCACACAAAAAAAAGGTTTTGGAGAAAGTAACACTTGGTAAATATATGTATAAACATACGAAGAAAGGTGTCTCACGTGGGTCTCCTGGTTCTTCCCAGTAGAGGGAGTAGGGAGTTCCCTCCATCATTTCCTCTACTCATGGTGCGTAAATATGGGACTTAAAATTACAAGAGAGAAGAAAAGCTCTGTCGCGTCTTTTATTTCTGTATGTATTAGCTTCCTACACCCCTATTGGTGGTCATTCCTCCAGACTAACTGAATGACTTTCTTGGGAAACTGGTTTCACTATTTGGATGATACTATGCAACACTATAGGATTGGTACCTGTAGCAAAAATACCACAGAATGTTTCAAAGGGTACTCACACTATCGAATATACTATTTTGAGTCGCATGCTTTTTTCAGCCATTCAGCAGAATTGGCAACCATAGTTTCTTTAAAAAGGAATCAAGAATAGATTTGTTTTTGTGGCAACTGTGGTTCTTGGTAAGGAAGAAAGTGAAGGGAAATGATTCACAGGCTTTCTGATAAGTACAAAGTGTTTATAATGGTACCATGTTGTAAAGTACATGATCACAGTCTTTAACAATTTAAATTTCTCAGATTCTTTTATGATTATCATGGTGCTCTAGTCTTGCATAGTGCTTTTCACTGGTGGACTTCTCATTAAATGAAAAGATCCAGTTAGCAGGTGAAGAAATGGAGACATGGCATGAACAAGAGCCACAACTCACATGCAACACCTGGAAAGTCACTGGCACAGGATCACCCTAGGACCAGTGTAGTGCTCTCAGCCCCAGGCAGCACAACCAGCCCCCCACTCCATCCCCACCCAACAAGTGCATCCTAGTGATAGCTCCCAAGGGAGAACCACAGAGGAGGAATCCCGTTCTTCTCTCGGCAATGAACTTTGATAGTCACAAGCCACCAGCTTTTCTTCCCGATGAAAGAAGATCTCAGCAAAGTTACATACTTTCTGTGACTCCCAGTAAATCAAAACCCACTCTGCAACACACATGGGAGTTCACCATTGAAAGGAAAGGGCGTCAACACAGAGACATAAACCCAAAAGGATCGCTTGCATCTGTGTCAAGGCACACTTCCCTTCAGACTGAGTCTGTCCTGATGTAAAATGATCAAAACTGGGAAACCTCTCCAAACCTCTGCATAAGCTTAGAAACTGCAGCATCACAGAAACTGAAATAGTCTCACGCACTAGGCAGAAATGGTTTCTTTCCAGGGTATTAATCAGTCAGCCTTAAAGAATTTTAAAATAATCCTATTATTAATTTGTTCTGTGGTAAATTTTAGAGTAATGCTAATTGCTTAATGCTAAAACCCAAGAAAAGTACAGTGGTTCGCATTGCAGGGTTTTGTAAATTTTCTTTTTTCCAAGCAAAATATCTGTGGCATCTTCTATTTTTATCAGCTTCCTTTTGAAGTTTTTATTAACCTGGGGTACAAAGGTCCATTATAAAGTTCTCCCTAGCTGATACTATGCAAGCATATTGAATGTGCCCTGACACAAATACTGGAGCTCGTTACTATTAGAAGCCCCAGACCTTTTAGCTGATAGGGGGAAACAGCAGTATTCCCTACCAGGGTGTTACCCCAAGCTGTACCAGGGCTCTTTAATACACATACAATGTGGCAGCACAGCATCCTACTACTTTTCTGACTTTTCCCTGGT
The DNA here is from genome assembly GCF_017639655.2 of Falco naumanni. Classification (NCBI taxonomy): domain Eukaryota; kingdom Metazoa; phylum Chordata; class Aves; order Falconiformes; family Falconidae; genus Falco; species Falco naumanni. Next base: position 90,001,608 of record NC_054056.1, read on the forward strand.
GTTTTGCTCTCAGCAACCCTACGCAAGCACAGAATGATAGTCTAGGCTTAATGTGCAAATCCGAAGCCTCTTTCTACTTTCCCAGATTAGTTTCCCCTGCTGCATTTGATCAGATGCAAGTTGGCCTTGGAATACTGATGCCCTGCCTTTAATTTCTCCTGGTTTGGTTGTTTGGGGTTTTTTTGTTTGTTTGTTTTTGTTGTTGTTGTTTGTTTGGGGTTTGGTTTTGGTTGTTTTGGGTTTTGTTGGGGTTTTTTTTCATATTATACAGTCAATATAGTACAAAGACCAACAGGACAAAAATATGCAAACCCACAACCCATACAAGTCCTGGCTGTTGCCCTGGTCAGGGTCTGACAGTTCCAAAAAGAAGACATAGCTTACTGTTAAGGGACGTCTGCATTTTGGCCACTTCAGCACACGTCGACTCCGTTTGTGGTGTGGTAGATGCTTTTCACTTCTGATGTTCTCCAAGCAAGGTCCAGTCTAGTCTAACCTTGGCAGTCAGGGCATTACCTGTCAGCTATTTTGGTGGCAGCAAATTTTGTACCACTTTTAATTTGGGTTTCTCTGGCTTTTTCCTCTTGACTGCCTCTGGTTCCTTGATAATGCATCTCTTTCCTCGATGCGTTTTCTTCCCTGCAGTTTCATTTCATGGCACTGTTTTGAAACAGATGCTCTGGCTACTTGCACAGTCAGTCCTGCCAGCTTCATGATTCTTCCTTGCTGTTTTTGACTGTAACCCTCAATTTACTAAGGCCTAATTGTAAGAGATAATGGGAAAAAAGACCAAGTAGGCAAAACATAAAATGTAATTTAAGACTTTCAGCATACATTTTCTACAGCATATTTGATTTTTCAGTTATAAGAATTTCTGGTTCCATGCTTTTTATTTTGGATATAATGAAAGCATATTCTTTCTGTAACTTAGTTGAAATAAAATGAGCTATCTAGTAAGACAGAACCTCTGGGAAGAGAACTGGAAAATAGGATTTTGTTCCTCATCTGCCCCTTACTAAAGTGTTTTACATAATTAGTAGTATCAGCATGGTTGTTTAAAGCTAGGTGCATAAGTGTGTATTTAAAAGCACAAACAGATTGCTTGCTTTATGTGTAAAAATTTTGTATAATGTCTATATTACTTCAGTGAGGGCTTTATAGTTAGGATCTCTGAGTATCCAGCTATCGATGAGGTGTCTCAATATGTCATAGGTATGTAATTTTAGGTATGCAGATTTGACAGTTTCAATCTCAATGTTAATTTTTAATTCACCTGAAAGTTTCCCATAAACACGACAGAAAACCAAGTAATCATCTATGGCATTTTTATATTTGAAAAATCCTTGGATTTCAGCATTTTTGGTTCATTTTTATTTTTTTTCTTACAAGATGCCAGTACATTTGAAGGTAGAATGAGATACCGTTTCCTAGAAATGTAGTAGTGGATTAGCAACCTTTTAGCAAAAACTGTCCACTTCATATTTCTCCTTCTGTGAATTCCCTCTGTCTTCTAAGGAGAAGAAATTAGCTCTCTAGGCAACATTTGAGTCTGTAATTTCCAGGAAAACAGACTGCTATGCTGAAGAACATCTTTGCTCAACAGTGTGCACTGGCCATTGGAATTTATGGCCCCTAATGTCAAAGATTGTTCATTGCATGTAAGACCATTTATTGGTCGTAAGGCTATTCAGTGGTCATAAGGCCATTACGTACAGGCCACTGAGTGTGTTTCTGTTGATTTAATACAGAAGAAAGTGTACTTACCCTTGACGATTAGAGATAACATTACCGAAAGACTCAAATGAAGAGATAAAGATAAACCCATGTATTAATTACCCTGGAATTACATTTTGTGACAATATTTGTGCCAATACAGCAAAAGTAGAAAAATGAAAGTGACACTGACTATTTTTAGTGGGAATGACAAAGTTTAAGGCAGGAAGAAGGCATGAAGCTGTTCAATTGGTTTTAAGCTGCTGAGGTCCAAAGAGTGATCTGAATACTATTGGGAATGTTTCTTAGACAAAATGGTTGATGTGGTGAAATAAAACCACAGATAGCACCCAAGTTCACATATTATTCAAAAATTCCTACACAAGTTTGAATTTTGAAGATTATGCTTTCTGATTAAAAAATTCCTGTGAAATAAGAAAATACATATAATTGTGAAATGTCATGTGTAACCCCCAGTATGTCGAAGTCCTGTAGGTTTCATTAAGGTGGGTCAATTTTTCAGGAAGTCTGTAGAGATTTAAGACCTCTAGCTTTTCATACTACAAGTTTATGTATGGTCTAACAGTTCAAGTAAGATGGATAGTTAAGATAGTTTGGAGAGTTTTGACCTCCAACTAAGAAAGTTTTGTTTTGTTGGTTTTTTTTCATGGAGTTTTGGACTTCATTCAAAGCTGAAACTCGTGGCAAAACTCCAGGGTCCATCTTTGTGTTTTCTTGACCTTGGGCCCATTGTGTTAATATGTCACGTGGCAGGGCAGTCTGAACGAGTTAACCTCTCCAGACTCGTAGAGCATTTCTTGACGATAGCGAAGTTACAATGAAGAGGTTTGCCAACCACCTATGCCAAAGTGAAATCAGAGAAGCCCTTTTTATGGTGACCAATCCCTTGGGCATGCTATGCTGGGTTTAGGAACACTGTATCATGGCACAAAAAGTGACTCCAACACACGCAAGAATGCAGGGTAGAGAGGACAAATCTGTGTTCGTGAAAAACAAAAGTTTGCACAAAGACTCGCTGAGTGTAATTAACTGCAGTGTTTTGCTTAACTTTTCTGTAAAACACATATTCCTGTGGGAGGGAACAGACTCAATAGCTTTTTGGTGGGCACAGGCTGTAGGATCGACAGCTGCACCTGAGGTATCCCCAAACACCATGCCCTTACATCTCAGATGGGTTCATCAATGGTAGGTCTACAAGCCAGACGGAAAAAGCGAAAGCAAGCCTGGATAGTGGTGAATGCGTTACTATTAACAGGTCACAGTTTTTCATGTTATTCATGCTGTTGAAAATCATTGCAATTTTAAATTTATTATGTTTTACTTTGAAATCTTAAACAATAGAAAATGTCAGGTTCTGTTATGCGTTCTCAGATTTGAGGTGTAAATGGCTTTTTATACCCACAGACACACTATTTTGATAGAGGCTATAAACCACACTTGTACAACATGAAATATGAAAAGAAGAAAATGTAAATGTCACACAATTGTACTCTGTCTGCACCCTTGCTGAAATTTCAGCTTTTTTTCAGAACACCCACAATCAAACATCTAAAGTTTTCTTTGGAGTCTCACAAAGGGTTAAGGCAACTTGTTTGGCATTAGATATTTGTATAATGAGCTTTTACTGAAGTAATTAAAATTTGTTTATAATTAATACAGATGAATTGGTTTCTGCACAATAATAGTTAGGAGATTAACAAAGGCCACATTTTGGCAACAGGACTACATTCTTTTCCAAGTGCTGTGGGACTTTATCCAATGAATGTCTGTCCAATCCGGCTGATTCTTCAGAGATGCCATATGGCACTGCTATGCATTACAATTTTTTTTCTAAAAGGCAGCCATATGACATAACTGATCTTCAAAACGTTGTCAGAAGGCATTACCTAGGTAGGCTGCGAGCTGCTTTCCAAAAACTTAGCAAGCACAGGGGCTATTAATTATGAGCAAAAGAAATGTGCACACACACGCTGGAAAGTTGGCATCCTTTCCTCTTTAGTCACAGCTAAGCATCTCTTAAACTGCTCAAGCTAGGAAAGTGAAGAGGGTTTTATCTTTTTTTAACTTTACACATCTTCCTTTAAAACATTAATGCAGCAATTTCGCAACCAAATTATCTCAGAAGTGTCAGCACATCTGACCCCCAGTGCCCATGAATATCTTATTTTACCAGCAGCATGTGTTCGTATACTAACTCCCCTGCTTTCACTAGCACATTTTCTTAGATCAAGAAATTGTTGCCTTTCCACACCCTCACATATGTCCTCTGAAATCAAGATGATCCAAACCATGCCTGAAGCCAGCTATATTATTTGTTTTATATATGTATTCACCTGTTACTTGTTATATCATTTGCCTTCATGCAAAAAGGAACTAAATGCCCTGGAGTCTCCCACAGTTGATACGGATGTTGCTGTGAATGACACCTGAGGACCTTAATTTTCCTCCTCCTTGCAACACACAAGCTGCAGCATCACCATGGGTGGTTCATGTTCTTTTTTATTCTCTTTATTAGCCCAATAGGCATAACCATGCTGGTTCTCCTCCGTGGAAGTGCTCCTCCCGAGTGCTTCAGCTCACGCTGCCAGGGATCTAGCAAAGTGACTTTCCTAAAACTCACCCTGGGGACCTTTGTGGTTGTTCTCAGGTCAGAAAACTTCTACAAAACTGGGAACATGCTATGGATTTGTCTTCAGTGTGACTTTATTGTGACACCTATTTTCAAACAGCTCTTCCAATCTGCTTTCCCATGTAGACAAGCTTTTTGCCTGAAGAGGAAAGATTTTTTCTTAGGGGTTGGAATAGCATATAGGCCTCTCTTATCCATGTGTGCAGTTCCCCTCTTCCTGATCATTAAGGCATTCCGGCATGTCTGCAGTCCAATTTGCTCTGTGCTTTTTTGGTATTTCTTAAAAACGTGAAACGATCTGTAGCAACTACTGACTACTACGAGTGGACACACTGCATTGCTATTGTCCATGCTGCCATATGACTTCTGCTTAGGATGGTGATATTTTAGTGGAAATACTCTGAATTCCAATTATAGATCCCATAGTACATGCCTCAGGTGATGTGCAGTAGTTCATCTTATTTTCCACTGGAGAAATCAAATAGATAGCAAAAATTCCAGTCAAATTAAATTATTATTGTTGCTCTCACACTGTTCCTCAGGTATTGTTTAGCCATGTGGACTAGTATGCTATTCTTCTGGTGATTAGCAAAAATAGGCTTCTGCAAGGATATCCAAAAGTCATAAAAGGAATTGCAGAGCTCAGGCATGATCTCAAAAAGTGGAATCTAATGTCAAAAATTCCACACACAGGACTTGTTTTGAGGTGACTTGATACTTTTCACGTCCGTCAATGGCAAAGGATTGGTGTGATTAGTGTTGCACTTCTGGTGACAGAATTACTGCATGCTGAGGCGTGCTTGTCTAACAAGTTCCTGGAGCAGTGGATGTCTCACATGAAAACTACCTGTATTGCTACAGCTATCTGAGAGCTTGGTACTTCTCATAGCTCAGTATGTAGGTACGGCGTTCAATGCTGCTAGAACAGCTTGTGACACTGGTGTAAAGGGTTTAGTAAGATGATGCGATCAAAAGACAGGGTACCACACAGAATGCTTTTAATAATGTTTCATGGTTTGGTTTCCTGAAATGTTCTGTGGCAATGCATGAGCTGTCTATGCTCTCCTTTTGCTCCTCACACTGCACTTCTGAATTCAGAAATGGGAAGAGTTTCTTCATGGTGTTTGAAAGCCAGACTAATGTCTGCCTGGATAGCCCAACCACATTGATAGGCATTGCTCTGAAGTCCATCACTTTTAGTTTACTGGATGTTTTCTGCAGTGAGAAATGGAAATTTTGTTCCCTTGGTCTATATTGGTGCTGCTATTCACTCAGCCTTCCTCGAAGATGCAGCTTCCCTACAGAACATTTTCCTGGTCACCTCAATGGGACAACAGAATTATTTTGCTCACCCTGAATATCTGTAGAAGAATGTAACATACATTTAGGGAACTGATGGGAAAAGACTGACTTTTAAACTTGCATTTGCTAGCCTGAGAGTAAATGCCTGCTCAAGCCAGTTGCTACTTAGAAACCTGGAGTCAGGCATTTGCCAGGCTTCAGGTTGGAAGCTGGTGACATCTGTGAGCAGTACATGTTTTAATGTTTTTCTCATGATTGCAGCACATTACAATAATGTGTAATTGCTCTGATGCATGCACCTATTAATGCTTTTTCTGTGGGTTTTAGTGTGATGTAACATATGTGAGCATTTGAAGAGTGCATGTTTGGACTTTAATTTGTGCTTGCTAAGGTGCAGTGAAAGCTGTGGGGTTAATAAAAAGCATAGTGAATAAGAGCAGAGTAGGTGGGCATTTCTATTGACCAATGAATATTCAATAAACAATGAATGCACACATTTCTAACTTTGCCAGCAACTAAGATAGTCTCAAATAGACACGATAATTTAGAAAGTTATAAAGTATAAAAAGAACAGAAGTGTTTTGCTGTTCAAGTTAAAAACATACATATGTTCTCTGTATTGTGGCTGCTGGTAAAATGGTGTATCTTTTGATAGTGTTAGAACTGAGGAGAATTTGCTATGTCCAGAATTTTCTTTATTATTTTGTGATGCAGCCTCCTCACAGATTTCTTTAGGGGTGATGCAGCGAAGGGTGTGTTCAAGAATGCATATGCTTCAGAAATAAAGGCCTGAAGGGGACACGCAGATGACAGCAGAGTCAGACAAGACAGAGCCCACAGCTGCCATGGTCTTGAGGGTGTGTGGTCATCCAGCCCAGCCGCATTGCCTGGGAGAATGAACTGCTTTTCCCTGTTGTCTTGTTTGCTCCTTGTCCTCCTTCATGAGCCCTGGTTAAGTGTTTTTCTGAATCAGGATACATCATGGGTTTTAAACAGGAGTTGTTATAACAGAAAAAAATAGTGACTGTAACAGCTGTTTCGTAAATGTTAAAAGTTTACCATGAAAGCATGAATTAAGGCAGATTTATGAATATGTTATTTTTAACATTGCTTTGGGATAAAAACATATTTAGAATATATGCAGTAAAACTCCTTATGAAAAGTAGTTACTTGACATGTAGAAGACACACTCTCCAAAGTTTAAGAACTTGTTATTTTTCATAATACAAAAAGCAATTAGAATATATTACAAACTAATGTCAAACTATATCCTTGAGCTGAAGAGATGCTGATTTATAGAAATTTTAAATACGTCTTGAACTGATAAACTTTTTCCATTTATACAATTGAAAGACATTTAAAACAACCAACCCAAATAATTCTTAACTTCAAAAAAATCTTTTTTTTTTCTGGTGCCAAGTTTCATCTTGGAGGGTACTTTTATAGCTGATTTAAAACACAGTAAAAGAGGATTTATAATGGAAATCTCTACTCTTACTATAACAGCATTAGCGGGTGCCAGCCTCTAACAAAAGTCCACGCTCTGCCATGATGTACTGAAAGCAATGTGAATAGAATGCCATTATTTGAAGTGAGAGGAAATGAAATTCAATTCATCCACCTTAATAGAATAGTCTTATACTTAAGAGATAACGTCAGTAGAATAGAACATTGTCACCGGAAAATTAACTGCTGCTGTTACATGAACACCAGGGCAAAGCTGAGGTACTTAAAATAAGTTTGGGGCTAAGCTGATGGTTACTTTTGAAATGGGAAATCCTGATCCTGTGGCAATGTTCTGCTCTACAAATGTCTTGTTTATCCTGAAGTGCATCAGACCACAAGACCAGGGATGCATCCTTTGGGAGCAATGGTACCTTGCGAGGTCCCCATCTCCCCTTCTCATTCCAGCTGCTTGCTCTCTCTCCAGTTGTGGCATACTCTCCTTCTTGCCAGTCGGTTGGTGGAGGTCAGTGCGTTGGGCTGGGTTAAAAAGTACCCCCATCCCACATGTGGGTTTTTTCTAAAAGAAATAATTTACTGCAACCAATTTCTAGGTCTGGTTCTTAACACAGCTTCACAAAATACTATGATGATGCAACTGCCAAGGCAGCTCACTGTGGGACAGGGAAATGAGGTGAGCAGGGACACGAAAGCCTTCAGCCATTAGCATTTCTTCCAAAGTCGGCAGTGACGAAATGACAGCCCCACTGACAGATGCAAGCAGGATCACCTTGCCTGACAGTGGCTGTTGTGGCAATGGTATTTTCTTCAGTTGCTGTCCTCCTGTTTCTGTTTGCACACATGAGTACTCTGAAAGGCAGTGCTGGAAGAAGTCCAAGGTGTGTTCCCTCTGCTCCTCTTCATATGAGAGTCGAGCACTGAAGCCAGGTGCAAAACTTTTCAGCCAGGTGTTGTGTTATGTCTTGGGACATTTAATCAAAGTCTGAATAGCACTGGGATTTGGGGATATACGAGCAATGTTGGTGCGATTTCAATTCTGCCACTGGTTGCCACCATGCTGTCCCTGCAGAGAATGGAGAAAGATGCTGCGGGCACCGATCTGTGCTGGGGAGAGGACAGAGGTTTTCCATTCCTGCCTTCCCTGCATTTACCCCACTGTTCTGCTCTCACAACAGTGTTATGAGCTTTGTGGATACTGGCCAAAGGGGGGGAAAAAGCCCTTTCACCTTGGTACTTCATATATTTAACACACTCTTTAAAAGCCACCAGGTTGCTCCAAACGGTGTGTTCTGTCATTATTCAAACCCGTTTTGCACTATGAAACATTCATTAACATGGGCCTGATTCCTTCCCAGTGTACAGAAGGGTGAGTAATTTCCCCGAAATAAATGAGTCTCAACATGCCTAAGGGTGGCAAAATTCAGCCAATGATAATTAACCTGAATGAAGCCAATTTTATATCATAGATTCCATTTATTTTGAGACCAGAAAGGACCATTGTGGTATTCTAATTTAGCCTTTTGCATTACACAGGCCACAGAATTTCAGTAAATAATTGCTGCATATAGTTCAGTAACTTGTAGTTGAGCCAGGCTACATTAGTTCTCTTAAGATATGCAGAGCAGGTTCCATGTAGCGGAGACTTACCGCATACCTGAGAAATGTCTGCCAATATTAAATTAAACTCAAGTGAAATTGGGCTCAAGTGAAATAATAATTTCTAACGTGGTACGTAGATATTCCTGAGATTCTTATGTCTGACCTCAGACAAAAAAGACTTCTTTCTGTAATAATAAGTTTGAACACAAATGACAGATATTAGAGGAAAACCTTTGTTAGCCTATACTAAACTGAAGCTAGTTAAATACACAATGCTCCAACATATTTTCCTCTGCCATGTTGTTAAAAACTAATTGAAAGTTTGTTTATATTTAGTTATCAATGAACAAACTGCTTTATGTCTTAGTAACCGCAGCAATTTACAAACATCTGCAAATAGCCTGTTGTTATTTTCCATGATTCCTAACACTGCTCTCAAATATTCCCTTCTTCAGACAGTAGAAGCAGCAAAGTCTCATGTAAGCCTACCACAACATGAGGCAGTGCATTGCAGTTTGCGTTTCTGCAGGATGTTTCTAGGTGCACTTGCAAAAGCAAAACTCTGAACTCCTCCGCACCAGTTTTGTTGCGGAGGGAGTGTGCCAGGGCAGAAGCACAAGAGCTTGCTACCCACTGAGTGAAGGGCTGCAGGCTGGGAGAGCTGGGACCTTTTCCTAGAAAGCTTCTTGAAGAGGGTTTGCAAAAGGCTTCTCTCGTTCCCTCCAGGGAAGTTACTCTGAAGCTACTAGACCTGGAGCAGCCAGTCTGGGCTACAATGACATCTTTCTTATAGGTTTTTGCTCTAGTAAGTAAAACAGTAACAGACAGAACAGCTCTGACTCTTCTTTACCCAGATATTTCACATGAGCCCATTTCTAATACAATGATCAAAAACTAGCATCAGTACAAGAATAATTAAGCCTCATACACTAAGGAGTTGAGAATAAAACACACACAAATAAAAAAATATGCCAGGCAACTAACCAAGGAACAACAGCATTGAAGATGAGAGACTGATATTTACATTTCCTGGCTTCTCCCCCAATAATTATTAATGCAGCGGCAACATATCACATACAAGAGTGTTGAATTACATAATTTTGGATAATAAGACTTTACAATTTTAAGATATCTGGGCAATAAATTGTACAACATCCCTGTAAGTCTGCAGCCCATTCAAGGGCAAGGGGTGTAAGGATAATTTCCCTTTCCTTCTGTGTGAGGAGCAGGAGAGTGGACTAGGACTGTTTTGGCTGGGGGAAAAAAAAGTTACTGAAAAGAAATTTGATGCACGTCTCCAAAATTATGAGTGATATATTGCAAGGGAGAGTAATAGGGACATCAAATGAAATAATGTGGTCTTTCATATGGTTTATGCCTAAGTTGTAGAATTCCAGAACACAGAATTAATACAAAAGCTTCACATGCATCCATGTTTGAGGCATTAAAAAGTTATGAAAAAGTGGACAAATTCACAGTAGAAAACGACACAAGGCTATTCAATTAAAGTACTGTACCTGCATCTCAAAATGCCCTTGAGATACAGATTTTTGCAGGCTGGGAACATATCCTAAGAAGATATCACTACGTTTGCCATGGTTGGCTTTTTTTCCTCTTCAAGCAACGCTTGGTGCTTAGCTTACTGTCAGGAACTGCCTACTGAGCAAGACAGACTTTTGTTTTGAACTGATAATGCTATTGTTATTTTCTTCATTCAGACATGACTTGCTCTATTTGGTCCTCAGTGCAGTGTATCTAAGGGTAAATCAATGTTATAAAGAACATAAACCTGGTAGAATTTAAATGCTGTGTCTGGTTAGACGGGACAGAGCTCACCATTATGGGCGATACATTTTTTGAATGTGTTGTTTAATGTCAGTCTAGCCTTTCAGAACCGCTATCAAAGTGAGAATTGCCATAAATATATCACCATATGTAAAACAATTGGCCCTCAATCAGTTGTCAAAAGACTTGAAATTACGGAGAGATCATATCTTCCTTTATCTGAGAAACCTCCTAGATACGGATTCTGAGAAAGGCAATTACTAGTCTAACAGGACAAGAACAGTTACAAAGTTAATTACCTGTGATTATCTTACAAAAGGCGGTGATTATATAGCTGAATGACAAAAGAGGAGTGTTCACGAAGACAAAAACACACGGTACCATAAACTGATAAAAACAGGCCCACCCATTGTTCAATTAGAAATAGCCCACTTTAGTTTATGTTTCTATTACAATAACACCTTCCCCATTCTCCTAAACCTCCCTGCTTTTTCTCAAAGGAAACACGAACCTCATGACAGAGCTACCATTCTCCCCTTCCTTAAAGCTCTTTTCTGTCTTTGAAGAGTCACCGTGAATTTTAAGGGCTGTTAAAGTAACAGCCAGCACAGAGCAGGACAGAGGGAAGGGGCAGCCTGTACCATGCAGTCTTCTCCCCCAGCTTGTTTGCACATTTACCTTAATCTTCCTGACCTTATCATACCTACTTGAGCCATCCTTTAGCCTGCTGAAGAATGAAAATAATTATTTCGGTGAATTCTAGCTGCTGAATAGCAAGTCTGAATCCCCTGCAACGCGTCCTAGCCCTGCAACGTGTGTGGTGCCAGTGGTGGGAATATGAATGCAACAAAGGTTCTGAAGAATTTGCTTCCCAAAAAACCCCCATGATCATGGAACCGCACTCCTGGGAGTAGATTCCCCGATAAAATCTGTCTATGAGAAGCTTTATTTATCTTGTGCAAGAGCCCACCCTTCCTTAGATAAACTCCCTTTGACATCTCACAAACATTTTGCCTTCTGTGGGATTTTTGCTTCAGTCCAGGAATCAGTTTTCTTCGGTCCTCAGTGTTTAGCATTTTGGTAATCACAGTGTTGCAGGCGTCAGCTGGTTACCCAATGGGAAAAAAATGTTCATAAACATCTAGGTGAGTCAGAACTTGTACACACCGTGTTAGCACTCCTTTGGGTTTCCTTAACACTTGTGTGAACGAAGATTTTATTATACAAATATTAATAGGATTCCAAATGCATGCCTGTAATTTGATGGCCTTCAAAGTGTTCTTGGGACTTCTCAGAAGATGCCCACGATGTTCCAGTTAGGAAGAGCAGTAGAGGTTGTGTTAACTCACATTCAAGTACAAAGGCTTTCATGAATGCATTTAAATGTGACCAATATGTAGAAATGACTGTCTTGTACCTGAGATCTGAAAATATTCCATCCATAGTCTGGGCACAGGGAAATAAATAAGGTAATATAATCAGGCTATGCCATTCAAGATGGGACTGCATAAACACAGGTGTGCTGGAGATAGCCACGTTTGAAAGATCATGATGGGAAAAAATAACTTAAAATGCAACTCCAGCTCTAAAATAAATGGCAGAGCTTTGAAGTTTTCTATCAATGCGCGTAACTGCTCGGAGGCAAGTGGAGGATCCTCTCCCTTCTGGCCTAGTTTCCAGCTTATAGACAGCTCCCTGTTGGAGGTGGTGGCTGCATTACCCGTGGGTAAGGACAGTGACTGTGCAAAGCTCCCAACCCTTGGATGTAAGCACCTACAAACCCAGCACTCCAAATTTTAGAATTGCTACAATCTACCTGCTGTCCCCCCTCTGCTGTGCTGCTGCGCCTGAGACATTTCATTTCAGTCGATGACGATGCAAACAAATTCCTAGGAAAACTAGTCCACTGAGGACTACTAAAAGTGGAGGGCAGCTTCTGGCCCAGCACTTCTGAAAGGCAGCACTTTGGAGAAGGGGAGTGTCTGATGCATGGGGAAGGAAGCATCACTTGATGCTCTCTGCTGCTCTGCTCTTGCCCTGAGCACCACGGCTGGCCTCTGCCCAACGTACCACCTTCCCGGCTGGAGACTGAAGGGATGCAGCAGAGAAGCTTCATAAGCAGCCAGGGAAACTAACGGGCTGAGCCAATGCTGACGCCAGCCCTGCTACACTGTCCTCCTGCTGATTTCGGTGGGTGTTGGATGCGCATCTTTGAAGGGCAAATTTACCTCCAGCTTAATAAGCATGATAAGTCATAGATTTGCTGGGAGCAGGAGCAGAAGCCCTCCCGCATCTGTTAGCACATTATTAGCACAGCTTGTTATGGGGCCTCACGTGATGCAGCCCGGGTTGGTCACAGGACGCAATTATGGATGAATTCCTGCTCTGCCTCCCCCACTGACTCAGCAGCACAGCTGGAGCCAGCCGTAGTCACATTGCAGGAGGTGAAAGGTACTCTGAATTATAGATTGCCTTTGACCTTTTTTGGTTTAAATTAAGGATAACATCCAGGAAAGTGCCTCCAGCCAGGACACTGCTTAAACATATGCTTAACTTCCACCAGGGGCTGGTGCTCATCAATGGAGATGAAACACTTGCTTACAGTACAGTGTGTGTGGAGACGCTGCCCTGACGATGATTAAATACCTTTCCAAAGAGGAGCGTAAATGACAATTTCCTATAAAAATGGTAACCAACATAGCTCTTGAAATCCAAAACACCCTCAAACCTAAAAAAATACTTAAAATTCAGAGCAGATGTTGAATTTCAGCCGTAGCATACAGATACATTAAAGGGAAGTACTATGAAAATTACACATATTTTAAAAGATAACAGAGAAAAAGACTGTTAATGAAGAAAATCAAAACTAGGTATGAGTGTGCTGTTACACAGGGATATCTATCTGAATAGACAAACTCTCTTACAAACCCACTAAGAAGGAATTAAGGTCAACTTAGTGTCTTCTCATCAGAGTGTTTTCTATGATAACTTTGTAAGTGCTCTTAATATATAACAAATAATCTCAGGGCAAAGATCTGTTTGAAGGAGATATGATTGATGACCTATCATCCCTAATTCACTGTTTATACTCGTAGTGAGCCTATTGGGAAAATATCTCATTCATCAGGGTATTAGTGAATTCAACCAACGTATGGCACCTTCATTTTAACAAACTAAAGGAGAAAAGCTAAATGGGGGAAAATTGACAACCATCTCTGATTCTATGATAATGCAATTAGGCTGCTCCTCTCCAGAGCTTTTGCTAATTCACAAAACAGCTTCAGTCGGCAGGTCATAAATATATGATCATTTTTCACACTTTGAAAAGTAATGATGCCTTGACATGAATCAATAAATCTTGGTGAAGTCATTTATACTTTTGTATTGTGCATACAAATCAGTTTTAAAACAACTATATATTAATTTTGACTTTTATATAATCTTTGTGTACAAAACCCCTAATTTTGCAGAAGCTTCTGCATTCCTTGTGTACCCAAAACTCAAACTGAAATCCCTACCCTTTTTCAGGACTCAGCAATCCTAGACCAGACCTTATGTCTCTCAATATCTTTTCTGTCTGATGAAGATGTAAAAGGAAAGGAGAATGAGAGGGGAACGAGACAAAATAGCATTCTCTCTTTTCCCCTTCTCACTTGGCTTTGGACTTCTTTCTGAAAAAAATGTTGGGGGTTTCCCAGTAAATATTGACATTCCCATTGTTGTTTTATGCAACTTCCCACCCTGTATCTTCAGTTCTGTCTGGGGATGGACAAGCGTTAGGCTTGCCATCATGCACTGCAATATTGCTGTGAGGAAAAGGAGAGAAACTGCAAGAAGAAATGTTATCAGAGCATCAAAACTTGCCCTTTGGTCTTAGGAGAGTTGTGAGAAGACCCACACCTGATGGCTACACAACAACAGAACCTTGTCACGTGTCTCGTTTAGTAGAAATTTTAAATCCTGATTATCTTTTTAGTGCAAAGTCTGTCTTCTCATAGGATTCCGACTTACTATGTGTTTAAGGTAAATCAAATAACCCCCTGAATATGTGTGTATGCCAATATGAACAATGCCCATCACTGTTCTGTGACACACGAAAGTTATCTCCTTCTGTCTCTAAGTTTTGTGGTTAATAACTGAATAAAACCCAAATAGGTTCCTTATGTCATGAGTATGATAGAATTTTACCTGAGGCAGACCTATTCAAAGATAACCAATAAAACTGAAACACTAGCCACTGATTCAGTGATAAAACTGCTTTGTACAACTTAGCAAAACATAAATCACATGGCACAGTTTCTTTATACATCCAGGAGCGTACAAATTCACAAATAAGTAGTACCATACACAAAGGAATGATCATGAATGATCCACAGTAAATGTAAAGATGTGCCCGCTGATAAATACATCAGGTAGCTGCTGATGCTTGCCTTGTTATTAAAATTCTACATGTTGCCAATTTGTAGCAGTTATTCTGTATGGAATAGAAGGTTTTACTTTTTGTACCTGAAATGCTTGACAATTTTGCAGCATGCAAAGAGAAACGACACTAAATCACAAGTGTACCTGCTGTGCTGTCATTTTCATTAGGGCATCTCTTTTGTTTAGTTTATTCAATGCTGCTTGTTCTTTAAGAAAGTGGTTTTCTAATGGGGATGGACAAAACCCCACATGTATCAAGGGGCTGCAGAGAAAAATATGTTTTTAAGTTGAGAACAAAAACAAAATGGCATTTGGATTGTTCACAACTCCAGTTAAGTCATTTTGAATTGCTGATTAAAATAAATATTGTACTGAAAATTGTGTTTATGGCCTCTGTGTATTCTGCCCTGTCTCCATTATTTGATCTCTATTACGATAAGTAGCCAGTTTGTGATACACGGTGCAACTAAGCCAAATGCATATAGTACATGGCTGAAAATTTAACAATGATTTAAAGTACAAGCTCCCATGTTTATGTAATTTATATTTCACAGACTTAAGTAATAAAATAATATTTTAAACTAAGACAGGATGTACTTTTTTAATAGACATTAAATACCACATTATGAAAACGCTGCTTCAGTAGTAATTTTAAACAGTGTTAGTTTATTCTGTAATATGTATTTCAATAAAATACTGAAGACTGGATCTTAAGCTGATGACAATCTGGCTTTGCTGAAGTAAGAGGAAATTCATCATGTGCTTTATGTGTCTGAATCAATGCCAGGTGAGAATCTAGTTCATCGTATCTCCCCCTGATGTTTGATGCTCAGCCCCGTGATTTTTTAATTTCAAGGGAGCAAGAAAAAGTGCCTCAATAATTGTGTCACTGGCCTCTCACCACAATCATCTGTAACACACCCCTCCAGCATCTATAACTGCATCATCTTCTGTCAACGTAACCTGGTTTCCAGCCCTGCTGAAGGTGTGGTATGCATTTTTTGAAGGTTCTTACAAGGAAAATATTTGGATTAATGATATAATTTAGTGGCAAGTTAGTGACTGTAGGTCTCAGCAGAGTGACAATGGGATTGAAAAAGTAAACCGGTGGGATATACTTGATTGTGGCTGTTGGGCCGGCAGCAGGGAAGCTGCAGGGGTCATACTGATTGGCATTGTCACTTTCCCCATTCATCAAGCAAGGCCAGACTTCCCAAATCATTTACCAGATGGGGCAGCTCGTCAGTTTAAACACCTGATATGAAGCCATCCGTCATCTGATAACATGATCGTTGGGCTGCAGCTGGCTCCGTGCTCTGCAGCCTGAGTGCACATGTGATGGACTGGAGCCAGGGAAGCAGGCTTAGCAGTGCTGCACTCCCCTGATAGGATTTGCAGCCCTCCACTGGACCATGGAACAGGTGGAGACGGAGAGAGAATGAAAAAATTACCATGTGTTGCAGGGATTAGAGAGCACACACTTACCACTCCACTTGAATACCAATCAAAGGACAACCTTGAGCCAGACGAATTTAAGGCCATCCGTGATGTAATATGGAGAATATAGGTTCTTGCATATGCTGATATAGCTTCATTTTCCTACAGGGTTTTGAACTGATACTCAGCAATATTGTAATTTGTCTTTAAATTTCTACTGTGGAAGAGAAAACAGATACTTGGAAATACGGGCTCTTTCTTTTTCTTTTTCTTTTTCCTTTCCAAAGACATTTTACAACAGGTTATCTCTTAGGAAAAAAAAAAAGAAGTATATTTCTAGGAACTGACCACAGAACGTATTAGTTTTGCTCAGTAAGACAAAAGCCTGCCAGGATGACAAGGAAGTACTGTGAATTAAAAATATGATGATGCTTACTGAAAGCCAGTCCCACACCTCGATTCCCCCAGTCTCCCTGATTTCAAAGGAGTTAGGTGCCTAAATGGCTCTGAGGATCTATCTTTTAGTGGCTCCTCTGGAACAATGCTTCAAGTCCTTTCTCAGTCAGAAGATCATACAGCTTTCATCTCAGATAAGTCCCTCCTGGGAAAACCACTCTGGGGGAGATGCTGTGCTACAGTGTCAACAGGTACATTAAATGGCTTTAATGCACATAGCTATCTTCCAGAAAGTGAGCTGGTTTTCTGCCCTGACATAATATTCACCAGCCTCCCCAGGGGTTTCAAGGCAGCAGGATTTCTTTGCAGAAGCATGCACCAGTTAACCCCATTTTGATGCACACAGCCTGGGTGCACACCTCCTCCTCTCAGCCTGCTCCATGCTAGGTGTGGAGGACCAGAAGCAGCATTTTGATGGACAGCTTCTCAGTGGCAGGACTGGCACCCACCTACAGCAAGCTGTGGGCTGAACTGGGGTCCTCTGCTGCAAGGCAGCTCTCCCTGTGCTTTGAATTACGTCAGTAGGGAAACTTTGTCCTTCCCCTAAAGACTAGTATCTTAAGGAGCACCGAGTGAGTGCCCCTTGGTCTTCAGAACCCAACGCTACTTCAGCCAAACTCTGCAGGAGTGAAAGACTCATGAACCTGCTTGCGGCACCCGTGCTGCAGTTGGTTATTTCAGGATAGAGACGAGGGAACTGTGTAGGATACATATGGACAGGATGCAACAAATATGTGTATATCAGCGTCTATATGCCTTTTCCTTTAAAGGCAATCGCTTGTGCAGAATTCTTCCCTTGACTGTACTTTTCCCTTCCTGAAAATTGTTGCCTGTGGAAGATCTGCTTTTGGATGGAGATTTATTCCTTTCACTTCTGATCAGATATTAAGAGATGCCCTTGAAGCAGGTTTTGGTTTGAATTGTTTCTTTCTTTTTACAGTTTTATTCCAGGCTTTGCTACAGTTCGGTGAAATGAACTAAGTACAAGTTTAAGTTTATTTTTTTTTCTAAAGAGGCAAAGGAGACGTCACCACTTCACTTCTAAAAAGGTTTCATGTCCCCTTCTGAATTAAGCTGCAGTTGCAGTATGAAACGATTGACTTCTTTTGCAGGAAGGAGATACTGTTTTGTCAAAAACTTATTACCCAGCTGTAGATAATTAGAAGCATCGGAGATACTGATATTTGTATTTGCGATTAATGGAATAAACTGTAAGTTGTTTGTAGAAAAGCAAGTTAAAAGATTGGCATGTGTTCATTATATACCTTCTTTTGTCTTACTTTTCTTTTTTATATATGCTTATACACTCTATACTTGCACTTTGTTAGAGAAATTCTGTTTCCTTTTCTATTTCAACAAATGTCTTGTTCTGAGCTTGATAGTAGGGGATGATTCTGGGAGACAAGGAGAGCTTAAAAGACATGCAAAGAATTGTATTTAGATATAGCATTAGAAAGGTGAAAACCCATAAAATGTACATAGGAAATACACCAGTTTCAGGAAGTATTCAGGCATCTGCAGACATACAAAGAGATCCCTTGTGCCAGCAGAAACAGCAGAAAAGTTCAGCAGAAACCTGAGAATGAATTACTGATACAAAAAAATGCCCCCATGGCTCATTATCACAAATGATTCATGATATTTTAGAGATGAAACAAAAGGGTTTATGCTGGCAATATACCTTTAATTCTGTTACTTTCACGAACTGCTTTTATCTATCTATAGAATAATAATTAACAACTTCAGAAAATAACTAGGCTATTTTATGAGAGGAAGCATGACTTTGTTCCCAGCATAAAAATGGGGAAGCTGAGGCAGATGGAGTGAGTCAATATCCCTGTAAGGATCAAATCAGGTGGTGCTCAGAACTCAGGTTTGTTTTTAAGGTGTAAGAAAGTTTTTGGTTTGTTCCCCCCCACCCTTTAACATAGCAGCCTAATAACACTCACAGGTGAATTACTTACAGATGACTTGTAAAGAAAACTTAACCTGCTGTTAATAGGAATAGCATGGGTTGTTATAGATGTCATGGAAGTACAGAGCAGGAAAACAAGATAGAAATGACAAAATGTGGTAGATGGTGAAAGAGGGTTATTTTCCATCTAAATTTGTACATTCATTTAAGAAAGCACCATCTTAGGTTTTTATTTAATGCATTGGTACCTTTAGGTGCCTTAATTGCCTAGGTACAATGTTGCATTTATTTACAAGCAAACAGCTGAATTATTTTCAGTTTTCTTTATTTTAATTCGTAGAATTATAAATAAAGAAATCTACTGAACACCACCAGATTTTGAAATGGAAACTGAGATTTGCGAAGCAGGCAAAACAGGCAAGACATGCAACCTTGTAATTAGTTGCCTCAAAACACAAGACATACAGGGTTTTCAGATCTATTTCTCACATCTTTTGGGTCTTCAGCCACCTCTCACTGAAATGAATGAGAGCTTTTTCCCATAGATCCTGTAGATGATCTGAGTCCTTTCTTTACAGCACCCCAGAGAAATATAATAGTAAAACCCAATAATAATACTAGTTGTCATGGATGTACAGAAAGATTTGTAAAAGAAGCCCAGAACACTTAAAATTACATATTTACATGTCTTCTCTGCATCTTTAACATG
The DNA here is from genome assembly GCF_017639655.2 of Falco naumanni. Lineage (NCBI taxonomy): Eukaryota > Metazoa > Chordata > Aves > Falconiformes > Falconidae > Falco > Falco naumanni. The sequence continues at coordinate 90,021,060 of NC_054056.1, forward strand.
GCAGTAAAATTTATGGCTTGCTGATAACCTTGGTGCCAAAATGTCACATGTTCTCTTTTTATTCTCCTTTCTTTTGCAGTTGAAAAAAAAAAAAAAAAAAAAAAAGCATTACAATCCTCATATGTAAATTCTATAAGCTTTACTGTTCTCCTCAGGTGTGCATGCCAAGTTTTCATTATGAAGGCTCCCTGCTGTGAAAAAAAGGTACATTTTCACTTTCATGTGTCTGTTCCTTTGTGATAGAAAGGCTTGAAACATTAATGAGTAAACTAAACTAAAACTGTACAGACATTCCTGCAGGAAATTGGGTAAGTTTCTGATTCTGAGGGGAAGAAATTCAACTAGGTCAATAAAATCGTGTGATTTTGACACTGTGAAGTCAGTTGTCACTAAGGAGTTACCCGTGCTATTTTTATTCATGTTAATGGCATTTTATGCCCTGGTGTTTTGTTTTGAAGATTTTATCCCATTGAACCAGAAGAATTGGAGGGGGAAAAAAAAAAAAAAAAGAGCATGGAAAAGAAAAAGAATTTCTTCACAAGTTCATATCATCTACCCTTGAAGACTGATATCTCTAATGACTTTCCTTTCTCAAAACCGTTTTACTAAGTCATCATATCATACTACCTTGACTTATGTTATCAGATGCAGCATTAGGGGCAAATATGATATCTTTATTAAATCATAATTATTTGTAGCTATAAAACACTGTACAATAGGTTAAATGGGTGTGCTAGTGACAACCAGTGTATATATAAATACTTTCAGATTAAAAATAATGCTTGTTTGCTCAACAAATATTAATGATTTTAAAAGAAAAGAAAAAGATAAAAATAATTTATCCTTTCCTATAGGTAGGAAACTGATGTGGCAAAGCTGATTGGAAATCTTAAAGTAAAGCAGATTTTATTGATAATGAGGTAGTGGTCAATTTAAAAAACAAAAACAACCAACAAACTCATCCTATCAAATGTCTTTTTTTATCAAGGAAATTCCTTTGACATAAATAGCCAATGGAAAAAGAGAAATCTTTTAGCTCTTGTAGAAGGTGTAAGCCTTTTTTTTTCCAATTTAGGTAAGAAAAGGACTGCTTTCCAGCTAGCAGTAGACTTTTGGTTTTCTCAAGGATGAAGCAGAGATCTAGGCTGAGATTCAAGCAGGAGTAGAAAGTTCAGTCTCACTAAACATATCACAGTAGAGCATCATGAATTTACTCCAAAACATAGCCCCAGGGACCCAGATTCTTCACTCAGGATGACAACAAGAGCTTGCCTAAAAGAGAAAAAACAAACAAACAAACAAACAACGGGTGGGGTGGGGTGGCTGCATCTAAAAGGTGACTCATTCTCAAACGTTAAAGAAAATAGGGTTTATTGATGTTTCTTAGAAAACTGGAGATTCAATAGAATATTCAGTATTCAGGACATATTAGGAAGTCAGTCATCACTCCTTGTTATGCTGGCTGGTTTTGCTGGCTAAACCTGTAATGGAAGTAGGAGAACATCTGGTCTTTTCTTTAGGGAGGATGTTGGTTGTTGAGCTCAATGGACTTAGAAGCAGCTGATAACCCGCACCCTGCTCAGGCTGTACAAATGCTGATGGCTCACACCCAGCCTTCGGGCACAGCCTCAGCCCAAGGCCAACAGTCGCTTGCACCCAGTGGGTACCTGAAGGACAGTGGCAGAACCTGTTCCACCTTAGCATCCCGGTCCCAGTCAGATAGGACACAAAATGCTGTTGACCTCCCCCTTCATTTCCCTTAAATAGATACATAGCTGATGGGGGGGGGGGGGGGGGGGGGAGGGGGGGGGGGGGGAGGGGGGGGGGGAGGGGAGGGGAGGGGAAGCTACACCAAGCTCTCCTGTCAGCTTGCAACTGCATGCAAGTTTCTCGATTTCTGCAATGTGTCTCATGCGGCAACCTGTTTCTGAGTGAAGGCACCTGGTCACGGACACGCAAGGATTTCTCTGATAACACTGTTTTTTCTGTGGTGTTATAGAATCACATCTGCTAAATGCTATAATAGTACAATTTATGATCTCAAAGTGCTTGACAAACATTTTTTAATTACTCTCCATACCACCATAAGACAGCTAAGTTTAATTTTCCACATTTCACAGATGGAGAAAGTGAAACGTAAGGGTGTTAAGTGACTTGACCAGAAATCAGATAAGTCCAGGAGCTGGAAATACAGGCCTTCATGAAGGAAAGCACTGGAGCAGATGCTTAACTTCAAGTACTGAAACATTCAATTCAAGGCAAACACTTTAACAGAAGGGCAAAATACTGCATGGCAAATTCTCCAGTCAGCCCATTCTTCAGCTACTACAAAAAAGGAATATTAGTCTTAACTAGCCATCTAACAGCTTGCAAATAGCCCCTGATACACCATACAAAAATGTTGCACTCTCTACTATCTGCTCACTTTCCTCAAATAGTATTGATGCAAGCTCTGGAGCACTGCTAGCTCTGGTATAGGGGGAACAAGGGAGCAGACATTGATCTTTTTAAAGATTTAAATCAGCACTTGGTAAGGGAGGATGCCTGTTCATCCTTAGATACTGCGAGGAGAAGGAAAGAGCTTACAGAATAAAAAGTCAGGGGATGTGGTTAGGTGTCCTGCTAGTAGTAATGGATCACCTGGTTCCTACTCTGCCTGCTTGTGTGGGCTTCTTTGCTGGGTGACAGCAGTTTTATCAGCACTTGGGATTCAGTTGGGATAAGCATTCTGACTTTATCAAAATCTGGATGGTAAATCTCCTCAGGAGAGGTGTTCATTAGATCTGTGGTAAATTGTAGTGCGGGCTGGTCAGAAATACGTGAGATTAGCTTCTTGGTATTCTCTGCCTTTGGCAAGAAACGCTAAAGAATATTAGCATTTAATGAGCATAACTCAGACTTCTCAGTATGTAAGGAAGGATTCAGTTCAGTCCCTGTTTGATCATCTTTTTTGACCCTTGCTGTAGCTCTGAACTCTCCCTCAATAAATATGTCACTACGGCATTCATAAATTAGAATTTGTGGACCTGAGCAGCCTTGACTTTGAATCCTCGCACCTAGGATCCACTTCTGAGCATGTGAATAGTGAAGCACATACACCTGGAAGTTCCTAAGGCTTGGCTCATCCCTTCCAGTAGAGGTATGGAAAAGATGTCCTATTTTGATGCCATACTGTGCACTGCTCTAGAGCAGCCTTCTGCCAGAGCCCAGTTTCACAAATTGTCATCTCTTGTGGGCTCCAGTTTTGTTTTTCAGGGGTGGCCCCACCATCCCTAGCTGGTGTCTTGCATGATGTCCATTGAAGATGGCATGAGAACTGTGGCTAGTTTTCCCCATTCCGCTCCCTTTTAACTCCTTTCTCTTCCATGGCCTTTTGGGTCTCAATCCAGAGAGACAGGGATTTGCATAAACAACAGCCAAATCTGGCTGGTGTGATGTGCCTGGGAGGAAGTATTCCTTTGTGATGTTTGGACCTGCATGTGAAACTTGGTGCTGTTCAGAGCCATATACAAGAAAGCAGGCTGAAACTATGTGCTTAAGTGGAGGGGAAAGAAATACATATTCTGTGAACGATGAATGAATTTGGCTATTTCCTTTTTATACTACTTACTAAATACTCTATGTTGTACCTTAGATATTTTTCTTTTTTAAAAAATACATTTTTAAATTGAGTACACTGAGATGGCCTCCTGAGTCCATCAGTTATTTAATATTAACACAAATTACTGGGGCCAGTGAAGCATTAAGAACCAAAATAACCTCTTATTAGCTCTGTTTTGGTGTCTATCATTACAAAAGCAGGTCCCATGGTATGGGATGCTGTGCCCCAGGAGTTTAAAAGACATGTTGTGAGAATATCTTAGAAGGGAGAGTGCATATGACAGTGGTAAGACCACAGGTGCATAAAGTACATCATTTGGTCAATCTAAGCCAATAATAAATATTTTAAAATGCATTAAAAAAATTTCCTGTTTTCCAAAATGTAGCATGGAAAAGGATTCTGACTACACACTATTTCAATAGGTTGTGTACATTTAATATAAGGGTTTTAAAAGACTCCAAACAAACAAACAAAAAGAAGCCCCGAATAAAGAGGATATGGTACTCCTATCAAAAATATTTTCTTCTTCTTATGCTTCTTTGTTACCTCTCCTGAGGCTTTAGAATTAATAGGCTACTTCCATCAAGAGTATATTTTCTTTTTAGAAACGTATTTTTTAAGCAACACATGTGCTACTTCCTATGATCTTGATGTATGCTGGAAAGCAATGACAAGTACTAGATACTTATATTTATACGATAAAGTAATTTTAGGAGCTATTAATACAGTGCAGCATGCATTCTAACAATATATCTGTTGATGTATGTGACAAATTTGTAATAGCAGAACACAATATTTGATGAATATTCCTAGGTCTTTCCTGGGAAGGAATTCAGGCAATATGAGCTTAAAAGCACTTTTCTTGCACTTAGTTTAGAAAAGGAGAATGGTAGAGTGTTAAACCTCTTCAATCCACACATGCAAAAACCCGTGTTCTCCTGTAATAGAGTCGTCTAGTCCTACTTTTGGTCATGTGAGATGCTCAGAATTTGAGCAAAGGAACATACAGAGCATACTTTATTCACTCAGTCTACTTAACTGTATTCTTCTCTCTTACTGCCAGCTGAAAAGTGAGTCTAATTTGCTGATGAACACAATTAGAAGCAAATGATCCATTACATTAACTTTAATGAGTTGCAGCAGGTCACTTGGTTATGGATGGCACCATGCAAAGGTTACAGTTCAGGGCGATACTAAATTTCTGACAGTCATCCACAAAGCTTTTATGCAACAACAAAGGCACACTTACCAAGTACTGGTCGCAGAAGTGACCAGATCTCATAGCCCGCTGCTGTCTGCCATTGCTTTAGTTCTACAGTTTAATAATTCATAATTAGCTCTTATATAACTGACAGCCATATAATAAAGGGCATTAGCTTAGTGGTCTTGTAGTATTGGGGTGTGAGAGCAGGCTTTTCACATCTAGCATATTTTCTCAGATAAGGTTCAAAGAACTCATTCCAAATTTACATTTCTTTTTCCAGCACTGAAAAAAAAATTATAAATGGGTAATAGAGCCCAGGGTAGTCAAATGTAACACACGATCTCATCTGTACTCTCAAAAGTTCAGCTCACAGAAGGAATCTTAATTTCAGAATATTAATATTGATAAACTCTGAAAGGTAAAAATAGCTGAATGAATGACTTAAAATACTGGTATTAGTGATGTTATTGCTTATAGCATTTTCTGTGACTAAAGTCTTAGACCTCTAGAATTGCGTTACTGCAAGAAGCCAACTCTGTACTCGCAGCTGGATAGGCACTTTAATTCAGGTATTCTAGATAGTCACTTTATGACAGAGTTTACAATAGCCATAATCAGAAAACAACTTCTGGACCCAGGCTGAGCTCTGTCAGAAGTTGCCATCCAAACGTGCTGTAGTCCCTGAGCTGAGCCAGCTGCACGTGGGAGCCTCCTGCCAGGGGTTCAGGACCACGTAGCCACCTGGCCTGGGATCACAGCTGGATCACAGCTAGAGCTGATCCGGGCTAGCCTGGGTGAGTGCTCACTTCGGGCAGGACAGACTCGGGCAATTCATCCTGCTGATTGCCTCCAGCTGAAGGGAGGGAGCAGGCGAATGGCATCTGTTCCGCTAACACAGCTGTTCCTGGCCACCGGTTGAGCTGCAACTTTACACGAGGTTGGGGATTTCTCAGCCAGGTAAGTAGGCAGCGCTACACGCACGGGTCTCCAGAACGATGGCAGATACTTATAAATTTTCAGGATTACTCGCTCCTGCATTGTCCTTTTTTCCTCAGTTATCTACAAGGTGTCTTTACTTTGAAAGGGTTGAATTTGATAGATTATGAGCTATTTTTAGACCGTGATGAACTGCTTGGTTTGGCTGCTTGTTACTCTTATTTTTGATTTGTATTTGATCACCTAGGTCATGCACCTTGAGTGGACAACAAACACTTCTAAAAGGGGAATAATGGTGGGGAAGCACGAATAACCAATGGTGAATAAGGAACACCCTTGTTCACACACAAACGCCCTTGTTTGCACATGAATATGGGGTTTTGTATGAGAAAGACCCATTCTGCAAACATCCATGTGAAGAGATACCCATTCAGCATGAATGTTTGTGAACACTGAATAACAAGTGGATGAACAAGCCTGAATCAAACAGCCGTTCAGACTTTGAACCAATGTTCGCAAACACTGGTTTGCATTATTCACCCAGTCCTGTGAACAGCCATCTGTTCAATAACTGATAATGGAGATGGAAGTTGGGTTGTTGGGTAGATATGGCTCATCAGAGAGACAATGGCTATCTATTTGCAGGGTTTCTGCTTAGTCTGTTGCAGGCATAGGCTCTGCTCCTGTTGACCTGTGATACCGGGTTTTTCTTCTCCCTCTCCTGCCAAGATGAGGTTTTGCTTAATATATAATTCGAAATAAACTTCTGTCTGTATGCAAATATACATTAACATGAACGCACACACACACATATATATATTTACTGTTGCTGGTTTTTACTTCGTATTTAAAATATATATGTTAATTTAGGCACAGGAGTATCTTTGTGACTAAAGTGCTTATCACATGCTTAAGACCTAGATAAGATACATTAAAAAAAAAAAAAGTATCTTAGGTGCCTTTAGATTTAAACACAAAGGGATCAACTTTTTGCAGAGCGATACCCATCTGCATATAGTGGAAAATATTCCTCCTTTTTGTTAAGATTTTATAACTGTAATAACAAAATCAGTTTTTTTCAGATATCAGGACAGACTTTGAAACATAAGTTCTTGCATCCTGTTTCTCAGCCAACTCCTCCTCGCTAATATCCTCGCTTCCTATCCAAGAGATGATAACTTTACTCCACCTTTTAAAAATTGCTTTTATGTGAGAATAATTAAATACAGACAACTTGTCTGGATTGGCTGGTGCAGTGTATTTATTCCAGGTATTTCGATGAGTAATGAGCCTGTTCAAATCTATAGGGAGGTTGTAATTGCTTTTGTTCTTCCTATGACAGGTTAGTAGCTATATTTCTATGCAACTGATTTAATATAGTTTATCTTAAATTCTGAAATCTTTCCAAGTGCTTCTACTGCTTTTCTAACCCCTAAATGTAATATTTCTTTTGGGTTAGAAAGCATCAAAATAATGTCTGCATAAAGTGTCAATTTATATTTTTTATTTCTGACCTCAGCTTCCTGCAGTCTTAACAATATCCTTTATCATTCTTGGCAACATTTGGTTCTGTTGTCAGGGCAAGTACCAAAGGTAGAGGAAGTCTAACATCTTTGCCCATCAAATACAAATCCAATTAGCATGGGGTATTCATCAACTATGTTTTAGCACTTGTTTACAATATTTTTTTTTGCTTTGTCCTCGCTGGGCTGCAGCTTTTGTAACCTAAAACCACCTAAGTGTACTTCTCACAACAATGGAAATAATTCATAAAACAAGGATATCATAAATTAAGGTGATGGCTGCACCTGGTTGCCAAACTGTAGTTCTCTAGTTCTTTGATTTTTTCACTTTGTCAGCATAGCTGTAGGCTTACTCTAACCCGCGTATGATTCAATATTTGCTCATTTCAAAGAACTGGGGAATCATGTCTCTGTGCACAAACTTTGTTTGTGTTCCGACGTTGCAGTGCTATTTGCAAGACAGTTGCTCCAATTCTCATCTGTGAGTTACAACCTGAGCATGTATACATTACTACTCGAGTAGAAAAAGGAGAAATAATAATTAATATTTTATTTTTTTCAACAATAAGTTTAGTTTCTATTTTATTTTAAAACCTTAAATGTATCAGACCTTCAAAATGCATACGCACATTTTCAGTTTTATACCGACAATTTTAAAAACAAATTAACAGACTGGAGTTAATGTTAAAGCTGCAGTGTGGTAGGTTTTTTTTTGTTTGTTTGTTTTGTTTTGTTTTTGCTTTGTTTTTTTTTTTTTTTTTTTTTTAAAAGCAGTTGACAAACGTATACAAAGAACTAAGCAGCAGAGTGTTAAAGCGTGATCATTCTAAACTGCAATAGATTTGCAGTGGACCTGAATGAGTAAGTAAGTAACAATCACCTTGCCTTTTAGAATTTATCTCGCAGAGGAGGAAGAGATAGGAGTAACTGCAGCCCTAAAGCAGTTAATCAGTTGATGGGAAGAGGAAATAGCTAGATTTGGAAAAGCAAAGAGTATGCAAAGGTAATGGCTGGAGCTATTGTCCAGTTGATGGGTGATGAAGCAAGACTGAAGCAGCACTGATCTGGAGGAGATTCCGCTTTCAGCAGACTGTTTTGAGGAACAGTTCTTACCAGTGTTTTAAGAAATATTTAACATTTTTTATGGGAAACAAACTTTTTGGTGCTCAGCTGTTGGAGAGGGAGGTGGCTGATAGGCTTTAGTTTTTCCAATAAACCCCAAAAACTGTAAAAGAAACAAACCTATCCCATGAAAAATATGCTTTTTACTCAATCATTTTTATAAACAATAGTTTTAGTTTTTCTCTTCCCACCTTTCTAAGGCTTTTCGTGAAGAGCACAGTGTAGCTGCCATCCATGGCCTCTAATGTTGCAGAAGTCACCTAGGTGCATGCCTGTGTGTCCAGAGCAATGAGGGATCAGTGATGCCACCATATGATGTGTGTGTTGTATCACCTCAGCTGTTTTTCAGAGGAGTAAGGGGCTACAAACAAAAGCCTGTGTGTGCTTTGGCTTCTTGATAATCTGCTGCATTTTTAAGGAAACTAGGGAAGTCCCTTCCTGAAGAAAAGCACGGATCATTTCTTTTAGTAATGAGCCTGGATCTTTCCTGTGTTTTTATCAACCAAGAGGGTTTCAAGTCTGTGCGTCAAGTGATAGTTTGGTTACTCCTACTCGTGTAGCAATATATATACACGCAGTCATAAAGTCAAGCACTTGTGAACAAGTAGGTGTTATCCAAAGTTTATAAAGAAAAGCTTTGAATAGCCAAACTTTTGATTCCTTTATATACAGTAAGGGGAAGCACCATATTTCTCCTTGGTGCCTTGTTCCCAGAACTACCCCCAGTGCAGAGGCACTGTTCTGGCTGGCAGAGAAGTGCCTGTCCCCAGCTGATGCAGGGGGCTGTGCTGCCCACCTTGGCATGCAGGCTCTGGCGTGGTGGGGAGCATCCTTGGTCAGGGGAACCTGCCAGCCCCTGGGCCGAGGCGCCCGTGTCCTGCTGAGGCTTTGCAATGCTCTTTTTGCAATAAACTCGGGCTTAGCGACAATGTTAATTAGTTACTTTGCCAGCTTTTTGGGCAACTGCATGTTTTTGTGTTTTTGCTCAAGGGCCACACCTACTTTCTGGGATACGTTTCTGGCCTGTTCCAGACCTGGCACTGGGCTAATAATATTGCCTTTGATTACAGCCTTGGCTGCTCTCCAGCTCGTACCTTGGAGTACATTATAAGGCTGTCTGAACCCTGTAGAGCTCAGTTCACAAAGGGGCTTGTGAGTGGAAGCATGCAGCTTTGGGGCTGGCAGTAAAACCGTGAGCACAAGTGGCCCTCGATGGCATCTCCCACCCACTGTGGGCCCTTGGTGCCCCCCCCCAAGCACCACCCATCGCATCTTCCTCCTCTCCTGCGCCTTCCTGGGCACCGCTGCCTTGGGAGAAAAGAAAAGAATGACTGTGTTTGCTGGGCTGGAGGCTCCCTGGCTGGTGCAAGCCACCACTGGCTGCATTTTGCCCCATTCCTGGAAGTGTTCCAGGCCAGGCTGGATGGGGCTGGAGCCATCTGGGCCTGGTCTGGTGGAAGGTGTCCCTGCCCATGTCAGGGGGTTGGAACCAGGTGATCTTTAAGGTCACTTCCAACAGAAACCATTCTATGAATCTATGATTCTATGATTCTGTGATCACAGGACATTTTGTATAGTGTCTACCAGGTGTGAGCTGTGGGTTTTGCTTTAACAAGGTGAAGAAGTGAAAAACCAGCACTCCTCACCATCCAGTCTCCTTTGATGTAAGTAGCTTCTATCACTTTAGTGTGTATTATCTTTGCTTTTTAATTCAAGTAAGCTGTTCTAATTAAAGGCCTAACCCTATGTTAAGTGGAGGCAAAGTTTACAGCTATTTGGTTCTAGTAGCTGTCATCTTAACCACTTAACATTAGTTTTACTAGGACCACAAGAAGTTGTTAGCATATCCCATAATTTGAGCTCCTGCAAGAATTGTCATAATACTTGTAAACTCCTCCCGGTAAAACTCCTTGATAAGGTGAAATGTAGTGGATTGTTATATACATATCTTTACCATGTGTTAGGAACATAAATTGCCTCAGTTGTCCCGGTTTCTTGCATAAAGACTGTGTTCATCAACAAGTGTTTGCTATCCATCTTTTATTTAGGCTGGAGAAGAAACAAATTTCAAAAGAGTGACTCATTGGCACCCACAGTGTAAAATAATTAATCACTTTGGTTTTCCTTATACTTGCACATTGGTCAAGCTCGAATGCATTAGAACCACTAGCAGTTGTTCATTGACCTCAATGGGTAGTGAGAGAGGCCTCGTATCCATAGAGTAGTTGCAGGAAAATAAAGCTGATTTATCTGCAAAGTTATGATATTTGTGAGCAAGGGTATAATCTAAAAAAAAATTGCTGGAGTTGGATTTGTCTATTTTTACAATAAAATCTTTTCTTTTTTAGGATGTTTGTTACTAAAGAGTGACTAGAAACACAGATGCAAAAGAAGAGTGTCAAAACACATATTTTGTGATTGATATTTTAAATATAATTTTTTGCCTCTTTATACCAAATACAGAACTAACCATAAAGCTTTATGTTCTCATTTCTGTGGTTAGAATTTAATCTTTTTATTGTCTTAGCTCCTAAGATTCAAAGCTCAAATGGACTTACTATCAGAAATTTGTATATACAAGGAATACGTTGCTAGATATGGAAAGCACATTTAGTCAAGTCAGGACCCTGAGATCTTGCCATAAAATTCGTGTCTTTAGTAAATAAAAAATATTTTCATACATGCATGCATACTACACATATGCATGCATATATATGTATATATGCATATATAGAAAGATATATCTTGTATATGTATATATACAATCTATAAAATATCACATACAGAACTAATTAATTTCAAAGAACACAAACAATTAAAACAGCTGTTGAAATGATTTCCCTGTTTTCTCAGCACAGAATGCTTTTTCTTTGTTAGTCTGAAGCTCTTTGATGTCATTCAGTAACGTATCCATGATAGCCAACTGCTGTGTCACCTACACTACATTTATTATAAATATAAGGCAGAAGATGTTTTGGGAAAAACTGCAGTAAAACCATGGACATTTTATATTTACATGTGTCTTGTCCCACATGGTCAAAATCACAGGGGATGGTCCAGAGCCACTGCCAGCTCCCAGTAAAAGAGGGCTATGTACATCTCTCAGGTGCAGAGGAAAAGATTTTGCTTATGAGACCCCAGAAGCCCACACTCTCAGGAGGAAAATGCTGTTCTGGAAGATATATATGTTTTTATACCTTTCAGGTCCTCCTAGCTGGTTGTCCCCAACTCTTCCTCTCCTTCCCACACCTCCAGGGGGATGAGCATTTCTCCTTACTTCTCTGCTGTGTCAGTTTTTATTCTCTTCTAAAAATGCAGGGGTTTTTTTCAGTTCTGTTTCCTTTCCCCAGCTGGGTATAGGACACCCATGAATGTTGTTAATACACCTTGAATGGGCTTATTTCTTTGAATCCTCTGTGAAAGCTAAGGAAAAAGCTCCTATAACTCCCACTTTTTGGCCGCCTTTTTTTTTAGCAAGGATATCTTAAGTCTTCCTCCTTAAGAACAGAAGTAAGTGGCCCTTATTTTGCTTAGCTTGTGTCCTCCTGGTTCCTTCTCACTTATGCAGAAGGAGTGTTTTTTGTTTGACTTACCAAAGAAAAGGCTGCTAATAGAGTTGGAGGCAGCGTGGTGACGTAGCTTAAGTTCAGGATCAAACTTCTCCCTTTCTACTATAAAAAAGTATACTCAGGTGGGTGCATTATTAACTGTATATGCTCAGATCCTAAATGATCTTCACTCTTAAGCTATCAATAAGTAAATGACAGTTCTGTGTCAATGTTAATATCTGTTAAGATACAGCTTTTACTTATTCTCTCGTTATGATCTTTTGAAGAGAAACCAAATATGCTTTTCTTTGGCTTTAATAAAGTTACTTAAAATAAAAGGTAGGCAGAGGTAGGATAGCACAGTGAAATAAATATATCCTTCAGGAAGCTGGTCCCCTCTACGGTTACAGTTTATTTTGTTCTGTCCTCCTGATACTGTCTTTCGCTGGAGTGAGGAACACGATCGGTTCAAAGTTAGTCTGGTAAAATCAATTTTACCCACTTAGACAAATGTGTTATATGAAACAGTGAGATAAATAAAGACAGTGTAACAAAATCCAGAATTGACAGACTGTGTAATGAAAGCCCTTAATAGATCCTGAATACGTGTGTCACGCCGTGCGCCCCTGCTCTGGCAGCACAATGCAGCGTAGGTGTGATTCGGGGAACCAGGGACTGCTCAGCCGGTGGTGGCAGGGTTTATCTCAGCAGGAGGCACTGAATGATGAGCACTAGGGAAAAGCAGGGAACTGGTGCCAACGCTTGGACTGAAGAGCCTAGTACTGTAAAAACGCAACCACCCCTCTGCAAATTCAGCTGCTGCTTGTAGTCTTGACCTCTGCAGTTTCTCAGTCAATGTGCTGATTCGATGAGATAATTTCTTAAAAATAAAAATATTCTAAATAATTATTTTCTTTTATTTTTTACCTTTTTTAAAAGGCCATTGTGTAATTTTCATTGGTTTTAACAATATTTTTGTCTTGTACCCATTTTTATCGCAACAAGGTCAGTAATGGCTTAATGGATTGTGTTTACCTGCTTTCTGAAATCTGGGACTGTATGAGGTGGGGTTAGGGGACCAAAGAGCATTAAAGCAGACTTTGGCTCCACAAAAGACTTAAGGAGAAAAACTGAACCCAAACTAGTAGTAATGTAACCTAAAATCCAATACCTGGCAGAGCATTTAGGAGATCTGAAGCACTGTATGGTTGTCTGAGAAATCAATGGTTCATTTGTAGTTGCACTTGCAGCTGATATTTCGTTTAGGATTTAATTGTATATCCCCCTGTGCTTATAAATAGTGTTAGTGCCTTATTAAAGCAGATTCTGAACTTTTTCCCTTGGCACCCTCCTCTGAATAATTTCCTGTCGCTGGTAGGAACTGCCATCCAGTAATACCAACCCAGCCTCAAACAATGAATCATATTTCAAACCTTCTTTGTGAATTGGGCTGTGTATAATGATACCCATTTAACATGTAGATGAAACTCGCGGCCCGATGACCAGGTGCATCGCTTAGCAGAGCCACAGGGGGAAATTGCTTCACAGGAGCTGATGCAGAGCCGAAGGATTACACTGGGCTCAGGGTTGCTCCTCATGGGGTCTGATGCCCAGCGTTTTGCTCCTGCCAATTAATGCTCACTCTTTAAGATAACACAGGCAACAGCTTAACTGGTCTCAGAGGTTTACAACCACATGGAATTAATGCATTTTCAGAGACCCAAGTGCCAGAGTTATACAATTAAATCATATGCTGATTAACTGACTGACCAAATAAAGTGTAGTTATTGAAACTATTACCTGCGGTGCCCCCCTCCCCCAAAACCTCAACTGTTGTAGGGGCTGCCTTAGACTATACCCGACCCTGCCTAAGGCTGTGGAAATGCAGAACTGCTCAACAAATGTGCTTCCTGCTGCTGTCCCACCACGGCAACTCCTACCTTGTATTTGTCTGACTTTTGGAGCTGATGTGGGGATGCTGCCTGCCTGCTGCACACATCAGCAGCCACCAAGGTGTGCAGGCCCGTGCCAGCAATGCTGCCTTGTGCCAATTCCTGCTGGTATCTGCCCTCAGAAAAACAGATCCTGATTTCCAAAGTCTCAGCATGACATGGAGCACTGCTCCCCTTTCACAGGAACTGACCTTGAGATGGTATGAGATGCTGATAACACACTTAGAGCTGGAAACCTGCAGCTTTACACCCAGACACTGGCCAAGACCAAAGCTGAGTGCTGCTTTTTAGCCCTGTCTGCACCATGAGAAAAGATCCTGCCAGGTGGGCATGGATGCCTGTGGTCAGGCTTGTGCAGGGTGGCTGAGTTTCTGCCTGCACTTCCATTGCTTTCTACTTCATATCTGGCAACACGATGCCCTAGCTGAGGAGTTTTAGCTTTACTCAGCAGAAGATCCAGCACCGCCACCTTTTATGCCACTCATTTCTTATTTACATTAAAATTTCTTCTTTGCTCACCTTAAAATTCAACCTCTTGGTTCTTATTTGTTTGTGTTTTTCTTTTTTTATACGCCCAATGAAATACAGCAACTGTATTTCTCTTGCCATGCTGTTGATACAGTACCGAGGGAGGGTGGAGGGAAGGCTTAAGACAAATTTCTTTTCCATCTAAAGTCTACCATCCTCCAGAATAAAACAAACCTCACAGAGTACAGTACAGAGTTGATGAATGTATTCAATCACGTAACTGATTCTGGTCATCTCAGTTTGAACAGCATGTAATGACTTCAGGATCTGGAAATGCTGGAAGAATAGATAATGCCAAACAGCATAATCTGTGAAATATAGGACACACTTGGGATAGAATATTGCTATTAGGGTGGTCCGATGCTGCCACCACTATTAGCCCAAATTGATGGGGAACATCCATCTGCAATAGTAACTACAATATACCACTACTTGTCCAAGACAGTTCACAAGTATTTTGGGGATTTGGTATGCCTCCATTTCTGGGAGACCATGATATGCTGGTGGAAAGAAGCTTGATTTTTCTGAATGTGCTGAAAGTCCAGTCTCAAATATTTGAAGTTGCCTTCTGCCAACTTCCAAAGATCAAACTGTTAAAAACCCTAGTCATGCCACGTTAGCACTTTGTAATGTTTTTACCTTTTCAATGCGTATTTATTTCACTAGTTTTGACATATTTGGGGACCTAATTAGGAAAAGGGTGCAGAGGACTCAGAAGCGCTTTTGCTTTTATTATATTATTTGTTTCTTCCTCTTTATCTCTTTTCTTGTAACTGCTTTACATAATAAAAGAGGTTTGTTTGGTTGGTGGTTTGTTGTGGTTTTTTCTTCCACAAGGCAAAACAGATATTTTCAAAGGAGGCTGCTAGCACAAAGGCCTTAAAATAGTCTTGGCCATTGTTAAGATATCCCAGGCAAACACTAAAAAAAGTAGGCAAAAATAATATGAAGAAATGCTGGAGATGGCACAAGTTGTGCCAAAGCAAACAGTCAGAACAGGAAAAACAAACACCCTCCCCCTGCTTCCCCAGAATATACATGTAAATTCAATCACATTTACAAATAAATTTGCTTTGGCTATGCTTACACCTTTACATGAGTGACTGTCAACATTTACTTATGTAAATACAAAAGACCAGTGATTTTGATCTTTGTATATGTAAATATTTACACTGGAAGTCTTGTAGTAGGATATCACACCTCTGGAACCACCAGCTGAGAGTGTTCCCCTCCCACCACCACGTGTCACAGTCTTGGCACAGAAAAGACAAAACCGGCCAAAGAAATACTTGACCATGGGCTTTGAGAGCGGGTTGGGGAAAGCACTCCAACCTGTCTTGCATCTGTGATGCTGGAGTTGGAAATTTGTACAGCAGGAAATTTGATGATAGCCTTGGAAGACTTCGTCTGGGATGGAGAGCTCAGAGCTTCCCTGAATTCTTTCATGGAATAAAATGCATGAGACAGATAAACACTGTGTTGGGAATCCTCCATTCAGCTTTTCAAACTGGCAAGGGAGAATCGTGTTTGAATTCCTCATAATGCCCAGGTTTTTACTGAAAGTGTTTTTTGGGAAAGGTATGTCTAGCTCAAAAAAGAAAACTGCATCACCATTCATAAGTGTTCTAGAAGCCCTTACGCATTTGACGTATAACCAAGAAAGTAAAAATTGCATGGAATTTACCTAGATCAGTGTACCTCAGAGTTAGAGTAGGGACTTTTGTATGGTTATAAGGAACTATTTGCAGTTCCTTCAGACAACAGAAAAAAAATGCACAAAAAAATGTCATTGTCATAGTTTAACCCCAGCCAGCAACTAAGCCCCATGCAGCTGCTTGCTTCCTCCTGCCCAGTGGGATGGGAGAAAAAACAGAAAGGTTAAAAGTGAGAAAACTCATGGATTGAGATAAAGACAGTTTAATAGGTAAAGCAAAAGCTGCGCACACAAGCAAAGCAATGCAAGGAATTCATCCACTCCTTCCATCAGCAGGCAGGTGTTCAGCCATTCCCAGGAAAGCCGGGCTTCATCATACCCAACAGTTACTTGGGAAGACAAACGCCATCACTCTGAATGTCCCCCTCTGTCTTCTTCCAGCTTTATATGCTGAGCATGACATCATGTGGCATGAAATATCCCTTTGGCCACTGGGGTCAGCTGGCCCAGCTGTGCCCCCTCCCAGCTCCTTGTGCCCCCCCTGCAGCCTGCTGGCCAGTGGGGTGGGGTGAGGAGCAGAAAAGGCCTTGATGCTGTGTAAGCACTGCTCAGCAATAGCTAAAACATCCCTGTGTTATTGACATTGTTTTCAGCACAAATCCAAAACATAGCCCCATACTAGCTACTATGAAGAAAATTAACTCTACCCCAGCCAAAATCAACACAGTAATGGTGTTCTGCTACAATCAAGTGGAGATGATTTCAGTCTTTTACCATATTAAGTCCAAAAGCAGGGCAAGTGCACTGCATCAAAGACTGTTCCAGAGTCATTTGCTCAACTTCTGAACCTGTTTTCATGTATGAAATGTTCTGTCCCACAAATTTATTTTCTCCTTCATAATCTATTTTCATGTCTTCTGTTTGCAGCTGTGGAGATAATGTAATATCTTTATTACAACTTCATATGGGCCAAAGGACTAGGAAGCAAAAAAGAGTGGCGAGATCCACAGAGGAGAATGCAGAAGACATTTCTTTGTTTCAGCAGTTCTTCTCTGCTGAAATTTGGTTTTACGCCCCATATGCACTCTCCTGAAAGGTCATTTCTTATTCATAGTCACTTACCTGACTCCTCATCCAGGCAATCAGCCCCATCCTCCCCAGGTTAGAAGCCTTTCCCTTTTAGCCTAGAACTTGTGTCTGATGTCTTACACTGACATTTTCCTAAAGGCACAATAAACTTCCACTATCTTGTTCTATATTTTATGTGTAAAATAATAATAAATGTTTATATTTAAAATATTTATCCCAAATTACAGTATCACTTTAGCCCTGGATTATTATCCTTACAGGTTAAGGATACATTTTCAGGTACAGTGCTGCTATTTCAGTGATCGTTGCCAGGGTATTTTAAGGCAGGTTCTGAAGAACATCGCAGAAACTGCTAACCTGCAATGGTATCTCAGGCAATAGCAGGTTTTTTCCAAGCTTCTAAACAGATGGTAGCCAATCCAAATTCAGCAGTGCTAGCAAGCAACACTCAATAAAACTGTAATTGATGCATATGGTACCTGCTAAGCTGTTTAAAAACCGGCTTTGTGGCATTAAAGGGAAATTGTTTAAATGTCCTGATAGAACTGGACCTGAATTTTGGAGCAAATCTACAGGAGATGAAGTGTCCACTTCATGTCCTTAGCCTTTCAATAAACCCCTCTGTTTTCATGTTACAGCAGCGGAGTGTTTCTGACCCTGACTTTCTAGGAACCTATAAGAGAAGCTGTAGGTAATGCCACTGTAAAAATGTGTATCAGGTCTTTCAGGCCATAGCAAGAAGCTGGGCAAAAGGAGCTGAAATAGTTTTTTGTGACTGCAAAGTGAACTGAAGACAAAGGAGCATAACGTCTCTTCTCCATTCTGGCAAGGCTCCTCACTCAGTATTCCACAGAAAATGCCCTGTTCAGCAGTTAGCTCTCACTGTAACGCACCACGGTGTCACAGGTTGACTTGTTTGTCTCTTGCGTAAGGAAAAGGAAACCAGAAGCACTCAGCTCTGTGTGACTCTCCGAGTCTGATTAGCCCACAGAATGGCCTGGGGGAAGGTATGCTTCACCACATTATCAGCCACAGTGAGATTTTAATGGAGAATGGTGAGGTCCAAGCTCACTTGTTAATTTACACAATAGGATGCGACACTGAAAATATTCCTTATTTATCTCTGCTAAAGAAATCTGCGGTCATCTTTTAAAAGGTGAGATACTCTCGCAATTTGACTTCTACTCTGAAAATAACCCGCCATCAGGCATCAGGGAACTGATGGTTGTGCACCACCCACCAGAAGATACTATTTTTCAAATTCATCATAACAAATGCTCTTTCTTCTTCCCTGAAGAAAATGAATGAGATTCTGTGGTGCTTAAGATGAGCAAAAACCTATAGGCAAGCGATGTTTAAAAGCACGTTTGCCCTGCACCGACCAGTGTTGTACGGGGAACATAGTGTTAACTCCAGGTGAAGACCCAGCAGGGTAAAGCAGCCCAGGCTCAGCACTTTGCTCGGAAATGGGCTTGCTTAGATGGCAGCTCTGGCTCATTGTCATGCACTTGTAAGGCCAGGAGGCATACACATATCTTGAGAGGCACATGAATGGGCACTGAGAGCCACTGAGGCTGCTTGCCCAAAATTCCTTAGAGGAAAACCCCATACATAGGGACAATCCAAACCCTCATTCTTTAAGTACTTGAGTTTCAGAAAATAGGGTGAGTGGACTGAGAAGAAAAATGAGAACTGGAGTGGGCGGATGACTGTTTATAGTCCTGCTGGAGAAGAAAATGAGACAATAACGGCAGCATGAAGGGTGGGGGCTTCTGCACAGCTGTGAATGACCACTGTTGGGTGTTGTGAGTATGACAATAGACTGTTACAGGGCAAGGATCTGAAAGAAAACAGCAGATATTTACAGCAGCCCCCTTTTTGGTGGGAGAGGCAACACGGGAAAACAAATGATGATGATCCTTGTTTACATATTGGAGAAGTGACAGAAGTAAAAGTGAGCTGAATGTGGGTGGGAGCTGGCATCCTCACAGCCACACCATGAGAAATTATAGGCAGAGATAGGCTGTGGTGATTTTCTGGTGAAAAGAAGGTGACATTAAAGAGATTCTTAGAGGAGATGTTGAAATCCAAATGATGGATTGGGAAAATGATCTGAGCAACTGACTACCATTGGGACTACATTTAAATTTACTAGAGGTGTAGTGGGGGTGGTGGTGGTGGGAGAGAAGAAAGGTGATGCAAAATTATAAAAGGTCAAAAGGATTTCTTGGATATCTTTCTCATAGGGAGATGAGAGAAGCCATAGCTTAGGAAATACCATTCAGATAGTACGTGTGAAATATATACCTAGCCCAAGCTGTAATGTCCAGAAAGTGATCCAAGCTGAACTGGACACCTGTGTTACAGGCAGGGTGGTGGTAGTGTTCAAGGCAATGGAAGAAGCATGAAGAAGGAGGGTTTGGTAGAAGTATGGAAATCTTTGTTTTAGTCAGCCTGAGCTGGAAGTGACAACGAGACAGTTGTGAGAAAGTTTCCAAGAAACAGGCCAAGTTTTTGATTTGGGATAGGCCTAAAGTGGAAAGGTGTCTCCCTCTATCTTTCCTGAGTGGAAAGGAAGGTTAGTCAGTGATCTGCACAAAGCAGGGGTTAATTTTCTTTCCCATTTATCAATGAAATTACCGAAGCCCTGCAGAGTAAAGAGGAGGGCACTGAGCCCAGACCTTAGTGATGATATGGAGAAATAGTGTGAAATTGGGACGATGGAACACCGACTGTGATTGTATATGTCTACTCAGGAATGTGGGTATGGTGACTGGTCATGGGTGTGGTGTCTGGTCACATAGGCACAAAGCTCTGAGGAGACAACTACGGTTTTGAGGAGACGCCTGCCCTTCTTCCTCTAACAAAGGGGCTATTTGGGGTATAGTGAGAAAAGGATGAGAGACATTCAAATGCTATCTAGAGGGAGGGAGTGCTAAGTCTCCTTGCTGGGGAAGATGGGATGGTCACAAGAACATGAATCACCTACAAACCTGCAAGACCACCACATTCCAGGAAACGGACTGATAAGCTAATTAACATACGAAGCGGGGTTTAGGTAACAAATATGTATAGGCGCTAGTTGAATATTCATTTGTTTCATTGTATAAATGTGGGATGGTTCGTCACTTCGGGCATGCACGCTTGTGGAGGAGCGATCCCCCGTGCATCTGCGCGCAATAAACATACCTACTTTATAACTTTCGAGTTATAGAGTCTAATTCCGCACGTCAGTGACAGACATCCAAAATGAACTGATTTCAGAAAAACAACATCTCCACTGACATAGAGCCTCTGCTGACTGCATACGAGGACAACTGAGAAGAGGAGATGCGGGTGGACTTTGAGGGAAACCGTGATCTCAAGCTTTCAGGGGGATGTGAAGGCACCGAGTAGAGCTGTTGGAAGCTGCCACCAGTCGTCCTGGACTGGGCGCACAGCAAACTCAGACACTGATCAGAGAAGAGTTTGGCTGTGCAACTGAAGAAGCACGTAGGGCTAGGGATGGGGTCATTGTTTTGTTTCTGTTTTAAGACAGGAAAGTCTAAACTGAGTTTGCCTTGTGAGAGAAAAGAGCCAGCTGGGACTGAGGTAAAGGAAAAAGGTAATTTGCGAGCCAGTTTATCCTAACAAGTCCTTGAAAGATTCATTTGTGCTGCTTAGAGAAAACTCTTTGTAGCTTTGGGTTAAAGCCCAGGAGCCACTTTTTATCTAGAGGATCTCTTGATGACAACTCCAGTGCTGGAAATGCATGATGTTTTAAAGGTACAGCTGTTTTAGTAAATGCTAGAAATTAAAATCTGCCTGACACAGTTCTGTTTATACTGATGCATGGTAGCCTGCAGAAAAATAACAAGGCAGCCCCTGGAGACAGAGATCAGGTATGAGCAAAGAAAGATAAAATGTTTGGCAGGCATGCAGAAGGTTGACAACCTTTCACGGGGTCTTACTGGTTATAGACTTTTGACAGACCACGGTCCACTAGCACCCAGTCCTGCCAAGTGTCATAATTGTATTGTAAATTTCAA
Source organism: Falco naumanni (assembly GCF_017639655.2). Lineage (NCBI taxonomy): Eukaryota > Metazoa > Chordata > Aves > Falconiformes > Falconidae > Falco > Falco naumanni. The sequence continues at coordinate 90,042,245 of NC_054056.1, forward strand.
GAAAATTTGTGCTTTTCTTAAAGTGCTCGAGCCCATCCTATTACATTAGAATATCAGCTCTCATCAAAAAAATCTAGTCCATACACTTACAAAAAAGCTTGAAAAAAACACCTCTAAAGACTCCCAAAACCAGAATTTAAAGAGAATCATACATGTACTACTTTCTGATACCTTGTGATTTTACCTTAAGATTTTTGCACACAGTGTTGGCAACTTTGCTCACTTACAACAAAAACTGAGCTAAGAGACCATCAGGATCTGGCTTACTTTGTAGGCAAAGTTTAAAATCTGTTGTGAAGCATGCAGTAAGGCAGTGGCTCCCAAAATATTTTTCACCCATTGGATTATGGTAAAGTGCCTAGCATTTGCTGCACAGCTTTACATTGTAGTTTTCATGTTGCCTTCACAGCATATTCAACTAAAAGGTGGAAGATAAACCTGCGAAATGATGTGGAAAATGTGGTGGCCATTAGGAAACTCTGAAAGTCCTAAAGGTTTATGAATCATTGTTGCAAATGTGTCATTTTATTGCAGAGTTAACTCCGTTGTGTGTTTTCAAGCTCCTCCCTTACTGTTAGACTGTGGCACGGGAGAGCAGTGGCACCGCTGAGCAACGTGTGAGCACCTGCACTCCTACCAGCACCATCCTCCCCCAGGAGAGTCAGAAAAGCCGTTTCCATACCCAGCCCAGTGCACTGCTGGTGGTGCACTGGGAACCCACCTGAGCTACCTTTAAGCTGAACAGCCCAGGTAGTGTTAGCATCTGGGCACGGCAGGAGGGAGCGCGATGTAGGTTAACCACCCAATGATTTGCCCTGCTTCCCTGGTGGGGTCTCAGCACGTCTGCTGCTGCTGCTGCAGCTCCTCTGTGATCAGTACCTAAACTAATGAGATCAGCCCTCGCCCTGAGATCTCTTAGCACAGCCCTGCCCCAGCATTTCTGAAGTGTAGCACTTGTCTTGCACACAGCCTTCAGTGGATAGACTGATTTGTTCATGGCTAAAGAGCTTTTCTCTCTGGTTTTGGATGCAGAAAGACGAGGCTGGAGCCCTGGTCCATCCCCCCCGCCAAAGCTCATTTGCAGTGGCTGCAGTGCAGCTGTGTTAGCACCAGGTAAAGCACAACCACGCTTGGGGTGAGGGTCCTCCAAGCAGGTGGGATTTGAAGCAAGGGCTGGGTGCGTGCTCACACATGGCTGAAGCCAATCTCACTCTTCAGAAGAAAAATACGTGGAAGTATCTTGTGAAGCAAGAAGACAGTCCAAGTAGAGAAACCAAAATCAAGCCACGCCTGTTATTGGACAAATTAGCTCATTTGTTTTGGCTGCTTTGGACACCTGTACCATTAGAAGGAGACTGATGAAAGGGCTCTACCTACCATTTTTGTATTTTTGTTTCCTAGTCCCTGCATAGGAGTAAAGATCTACAAAGGCCTTGTGAAGTCCCAGAAACACTGGCCCAGAGGAGAGTAGACCCAAACACAGAAGACAGCACATGGGCAGCCACCATAGCTATATTTCCAAGTCTGGTAGGTCCAACATCATTTAAAAGGTATTATATCCCGGTTAGACTGCTGGAGTAAGCCAGCACAGACAGAGGTGCAGAGACCCGAAAAGGAACACATATGAGCTGTGTAGGGAGCAGGACAGACTGAGGGACAGGCATTGCTAAGCTGACCTGCATGAAGGTCAGGTAGCTTTGCTTGACTTACTGACTGTACGTGACTTTAAAGAGGGTGAGTCTGAAGGATGTCAGACTAAAAAGTAGTGATGGGCATTTTCAGTAGCAGTCTTTGCCTCTGAAAATATAGATCTACTGAAATAGAAATAATTGATAGGTATATTCCTGTCTTCAAAAAGTTTCCCACAGAGTGAAGAAAAATTGTAAAGAAAATGTGCTGTGTGATCTCTTAACTTGGGGGGTTTCATTGGCTGTTTGCTAACATGTCTTCCCTGGGTTTTTGCCAGCTTGGTCTGTTGAGGTTCATAGAGAGTACCCGGTTCGTGAGTCTTATAGCTTCTAGAGAAATCAGTATTCTAATATATTGAATTTAATATATTTAATATACTGAATTTCAATTTGAGACAAAACAACCTTTTCATCTTATTTCAAGGTGACATTTTTTTCCAAATCCCAAGACTTTTCATGAAAGTGAAATGAAGACACTTTTGTCCTGACAGATCACCTATATCTACGAATGCTGGACTGTGTGGCTCCAGCAGCACCTGCGCTCACAGCCAAGGTACCAGAAGAACCAGCAAAAGTTATTTATCTTCATTGGTACATAACTAAGACCAAGGAAGGCACCCTGGACCTTTTCCAGCAAAGAAGCATGGGGTGGACTTCCTACAGCCAGCAGATGGACAGCATGAAGCAGAGGTGGCTGGAGAAATCCTGACACATATGCACGTGTACTCTGCTTAGTGTCCATGCTTCTGAAGAGTCCTTTCAGGGAGAAAGCAAGGAGGAAATCTTTGTGATTTATCATTCACATTTGTTCTGTACCGACAAATAATAAATAACAATGTGTGCCTGACAAAGGAGTTCAGCTTAACAGCACCCTTCTGCGGAGGTGTTGCTTGGGAGAAAAAAATGAGTGTTATTTTAGCTATAGAATCACTGCTACCTGATGGACACTTATCATGATGAAATAAAAAAATAAAAAATAAAGCACCTAATTAGAAAGAAAATTTCAAGAGAAATGGGACAAAAAGAGGGAATGCAGCTTGCTACCTTCTAGGATGAGCACTTATTTAAAACATTAATTTCTGCTCAGTCTAAAGCAGAGAACCCACAAATGTGCTTCCCAGACACACTATTGATTTCTGACCTACAAATTACTCTCCTTCAAGGAGGGCTGATGCAGAGCACAGACAGTGGGGGAAGAGGGCTGGAGTAGACTGGGTACTTCTCAGCTGCAATCTGCATAATGTTTAGTATTCAGTGAGTTAAAGCACGCAATGAAAGGGAACTGTCAGCGCAATCTAGAAGATATAAAGAAATGAAGGGGTGAAAAAAAGCCGTATGCTAATAATCCACTCAGTAATTAAGTGAAGATCGCTGCCAAGCGCCACTGCCACTTTCAAAGGGTAATTTGTACAGGAAATCATAGAGTCATTGTCAAATCATTTCAGGATAAAAGGAAAGTCATCAACTAAGATAAGATAAATGCTGGGTGTCTGGCAGCATGTGCCCTAGGAAATGCCTTTGCTTTTTTATATTTAAAAAAAAAAAATTGCAACAGAGGGGCTAGGAAAACTTGACATGTTGAAATGCACATTTACTATTAATAATAGGGGTGATATATGCATAGATGCATTATTAAATAGGTAACTGGAACAAAAAAAAAAATCATCAAGTGAGACAGCTAAAGCGGACTCAACTTTCAATGATTTAGGTGACTTTTAAGTTGAACCTTCAGTAAATTAGAAATTACTTCATCCCACCCCAAAAAAGTCTTTGGTAATTAATATACTTTAAGGTAATTTTCTTAATATTATTAAGTATGGGATAATCTGTGGGAGAACCAGTTTTCCGTATGAAAATAATTTGCAGGAAAAGGTTTGCAGCTCTACAACAGCTAGCCTCCCACAGATCCCTTTCGGTGTCTAAATATTGCTGTGTCACAGCTTTCAGGCCCTCCCCAGTGCCGAACCCACAGTTGGCACAGTGGTGTCGGGGTGCTGTTGCTTTGAGAATGAGCTTTGGGGCTGCAGACACTGCTTCTCCTCAAGCAGGCATTATTTACAATTTGCTTCGGTTAGAGTTTCAGAGTTTCCCTGGATGTTCTGGGCGGCACTGAGCTTTCAAATGCATGTTTTCAATCATCAGCATGTCCTGGTTAAGGCCAGGCTTTCGCAAAGGCTGTGCTCTGGCTGGGACTGTGCTTGGGTGTGGGTGAGCATGGCCACTGCAATGACCAGCGTTGGATGTGCACAATGGGCTTTAGTGGCACAGGGCCAGGTATGGAGGTCTGGACTTAGGAGGTCAGTGACTAACTCCCATGGGGGACAGAGTTCCCTGAGAACAGGATTTCACCCTGTACATCAGATGATGATGAACTGGAAGTCTGTCTGGGACAGCGTTATAGGATGAAATTTAAGTATTTTAGTTTGCATGCCATGTACTGAATTTGTTTGCCTCAAACTAATTAAATGCATGGAGCATATCTCATGGGTAATCGTATTTATTCCACATTATATTTAATGATACATGGACTTACCCAAGCTTTTATACCATTGTATAAGTGATTTTTACTGTCTTGTTTTCTTTTCCCACATTTTGAAATGACATAATAAAATTAGACTAATTTCTAATTTCTAAGATTAACTTTCATGTAATGATATTTGAATTTTATTAAGTGCATATTCTGGCCTGCACTTGACCTGTCAGAGGTGTACAACTACATAGCTGAATTTATGAATCACAAGAAGGTATTTGTTTTCAAGAAATGGTGTTTATCAGACATGGAAAAAATTGTATTCCATGTATTTTTCCAGATATACTAACTAATCTTGTAAGATGTGAGCAGGAGGCTCTTCAGATGTACACTCAATTTTATTTTGTGCCAATTATTTTGCACCTAATTCAGCAATCCAAACACAGAACCCAGATCTGAGAAACAACACAGACTCCTCTCGGTATTTAGCACAGAAGTCTTAACACTCAAACAGCATGAGGGCTTGTTACGTTTTGGAGAGAGTTCTGATTTCTTTAAAACAGTGATAACGTTTCAGCCATCCAGATTTTTTCATCCATGACAGATATAGTATAGATCAAACAGTTCGCATCATAAATAATTCAAGTCTAATTTAATAAAAGTTAATGATCTACAATAGAAATGGCTTTAATTTTACTTTTAACTGTTTCACAACACTGTCTGTGAATGAAAAAAGCAGGCTGGAAATGGACTCGATAACTTGCAAGCTCCCATGAATTTTTTAACATGCTACCTTTCAAAAAGAATGTATTTCACGGTGTTTACAAAGTGATGTTTTTAAACTTCTGCCTGAGAGAATGGGAAGAGAGAAACGATCATGAGAAGACAAAAAATAATGCAATGTCCTTCAGATATAGATTTCCTTTATTTGCTTTTCCTCCTCCCAGCTTGTAACATTATTAGCTTATTTTTGTTCCTTTACATTTTACATTGTCTTGTGTGAAATTAGGCTTTTGAACATCCTTACATTTAGAAAATATCTTTTTATTTGAAAGTGAAAGTGTTTCTGAGTTAATTTTTGACTAGTCTCTCAGTTACATTGCATTTCAAAGTAGACATCAATAGAAATGACCTCCAGAATATTTGTTTACTATTACATGATTACGGTGTGTAAGAACTGGCCTTAGAATATATTATTTCACACAGTGCCATATAAACCACAAAAATAAAAACCTCTTTAGCTTTCTGTTTCAGGGTTATGCATATTTTGCTCTGAATAGAGACAGAAGATGGTCATATCTGTACTCAGCACAGAACAGTTAATCTCTAGGTATTAGAAAAGAGAAAGAAAAAGGCCTGTTGGCGATCTTCTTGCTAACCAAAAGTGAGATCTGAAATATACAGCAGTACCATTAGGCTGATACTTTGCAATATTCAGCACCGTTTCTGAAGAAGATGATGCCTATTTGTCAAGCTTTTTTTTTTGTTTTTTTAGAATTAGTTCATGTGATGGATTGATTTGGGTGAAATTTCTTTCTAGGCATGAGGGACGTCAAAAAAGTGAAAAAAAAAAAAAAAAGAAAGGAGGTTAGATGGGTGAGTTGGTTGTGTTTTCCCAAGCCTGCAGATGCCCAGCTACCACTACCTGGAGCAGAAGCTGCTTTCATGAGTAAGGACCAGGTGTACAAAAATGCGGACATGGTGTAAGTAGCATTTCAGTGGCAAAAGAAGCCCCCGGATTAGGCTCTGCAGACTCACAGGTCCCAGTATTTAAAAGTAGCTCCAAGGCCCAACTGGAAATTTGGCTCCGATTGGATTTTACCAATAGGGAAAATGTAGCTGAAAGTTTATGAGGTGAAATGTTGTGTTTCCTGCAATAACAACGATGACTAATTTGTGATTGTATGGCGTATCCTAACAGCTGTGATATATGTTGCTTTGAATTCATTTAGTTGTAACAATATTTGTTAATTTTTTCCCTCAGATGCCTGTTGTTGATATTTTCTAAATAAAGCCAAGGAAAAGAAAACGCCAGCATTTTGAAACATAAAGCAATCTGTAAAATTAAAAAAGCTTTCGTTTCTACCACCGCTCCCCCCCGCGCACCCCCCCCCCCCCCCCCCAATGTATACCATATGCCAAAGCTACTCCTTAACTACAACCGACTGTTGTTACTGTAGTAATCAGTCTATGTCAGAGCAATTACTTAAAATCATCCGTCCCGGTTGTTTTGCAGAGGCTGTGTCACACTGAGCAGAACAATGCAGCTGCAGCCTGGGTGGCACGTGGCGTGGCATGACACGGTGTGGCATGGCATGACGTGGGGTGACATGGTGTGACGTGGCATGGTGTGGCGTAGCACCACGTGTGTTAAAAGGCATCAGATGTTGTGGAACCTGGTAATGTCAAAGACCCCTTCCAAATCCTGTCCTTTAGTGGACATCTCTACTTGAAAATAATTTGCTCTTCTCATTGCCTTTAAGAATGTGCTTATGCAGTAGGAAAAAAGTGGCCCCCAAAACTGCACCATTTTCTCTAGCAGTCCTGAGATCTTTTATTTTTCACTACCCACAGAGAGATTTTCAAACGCTTACTCACATTTCATTTTATTAACAAATAAGCTCTGTTAGAGAGGAAAGTCATGCAGAATCAATCGGTAATTGAAAGGAGATATACACATTGATTTGTGCATTGATGATACACTGCATTGATTATTGCTGAGGGAAATACTGTTTAGTGATTAGAGTTGTTATACCTTTATCGTTACTTTCTTACTTTTTACTATTACTGCAAATTATCTTTTAAAGTAGAAGGAAACACATGACTGCTACAGAGCCACAAAAGCAGCTCACAAACATTTTCAGACGAAAGAGCACAGAGCCTATGCAGAAGACAGTAATTCTGAAACTTTGAAATCTTTGAAGCTTTCCTGTGACCGAAAAAAAATATTGAAAGTAGGAATAAAGCATTTGGAAACTATAACCTTATTGTTGAGTTCTCAGGAAGGGTTTTCTGCTCTGTTAATTACTTTTACAATACCTGGTGAGATGGCACCATGACTGGAGTGCTTAGGATACTGCAGTTGAAATAATAAATAATCATCTGACATTTCTTAAAAGGCTTGCTTCTTTCTGAGCGGTGTTGTCTTTTATCAGCCTGCCTCATGCCTTTATCACGTTTGTTCTTATTCAGATCAGTGAGGGCTCTCATTTCCTCAACAGTCCCCAAAGCCAGGATTTGTAGCCTGTATTCAGGTTCATTTAAAATCAATGCAGTACAAAATAATTAGAGAAACAAAAAAAGGTGTTGCAGGTTCCTTAGTTTCCTTAGATCTTTTGACCATAAAATGATGGCTGTTTGTATTGGAGAAGTGGTTTAAAATAGATAGTGAGTGCATGTGTTATTTTGCACACATCCTAGCTGTACACCGCGCAGACTTGTAATTGCAGAATTCTGAACATTAATACAAAGAAATAAATTTTTTTTCTCAGCAGCAGAAGCATCAATAAAAAAAGCCAATTAGAAGAGATGAATTTTTATTACATGCTGATGATTAAATCTACATTAATCATAAACATCCACAAGCCACCAACAGGGCTTGTTTAATCATTTTCAACCATTTGTGTCTCTCTCCAGCTACCATTCTGTTGGGTTTTTCTACATTACTTCCATATTTGGTATTGGGATGTTAGAAAGTGCGCATATACTCCTGGGTAATCAGGATTTCAGGCGATACAACTAAAAAAAACATTCACAAAAAACTCTCCTGAAAGGCTTCTAAACCCACGACTTGATGGGCTGTGCAGTTACACGGCATTGTTTATGGGGCTGTTGTATTATATATAGCCCTCACGGTATGCACAGAAGCTATTTCAAGTATTAAATAACTGTTGAATTGGGTAGAGAGATAACTATATAATTGAGTTAGAGATAAAAGTTATAATGGAGAATAAAAGGTCAAGAAAGCCCCAGGTACAACGACCTGGACAACGAAGAGGACAAGAAATTACTCTAATATCAACAGGAGAATTTTTAATGGAATTTGTTTTGAGCAACAACCTAGAAAAAAAAGGATATAGCATGTTGTCTCATTGCTAGAAGCAAGTAAATAACACTACAGAAGAGTTCAGACCTAATTGGGAGTTGGAATAATTATAGATGATGATAAGCCAGCCACCAGAGAAATGCAATATTCAAGATGTGTGGTAACAAACACATTGATTAACATAAGTCAGGACAGGAAAGAACACAGCTTAGAAATACAGTATATAATTTATGACCATAGCAAAAAATGAGTATCAACAGTAGATATGAAGAGAAAGAAATAAAATAATTAGAATTCCTCTCTCCCATGCTCCCCCTCTCCCCCCCCCCCCCCCCCCCGATTTCACAGTGATTTTGCAAAGAAAGAGCATTCAGTGAACAATTTTTCATTTCAGTATGAATTACATTGAAACTGAATGCAGCCTTCCCCCTTACCCTTTCTGAACACTCACAGAAATTTCATAGCAGTTTTTGGTGGGATACTGAGAAGTTTTTCTACAGGCATTCATATTCCAAGTTTCCTGGTGCTGATCTTATTTTTTCCTTTCTATAAGCAGACTTTTCTTATATGAAAAAAGGAGAGGGGGGAGGAGGTAAGCAGAAGCCATTTTAGTTTTCCCTTAGATAAATTAAGCCAGCAAAGATGCTCTTGGGAGATTTCCGATAGGAAAAAAATAACACTTTCTGGGCTCTTATTCTTATGCTATTTTTCATTCCCAACAGCTTGACAAAAGGCATATCTATGTTTTACAGTTTCACAGAACTGTGTATTTCTTCCTTGGCTTGGAAGAGTTTGGAGACTGCAGAGGCAGTGAGGATATCGGGATGGTCTACTCTGACCTGGGGCTGTACCATGTCCCACCACAGGGTCCTGCTCGGGATGCTGCATGCGGCTGTGGGCATGACTGAGGAGCAGCCAGTGGCACAGGTGGCAGCTATACCACCCCATCACCTGGAGCTTCATTCCTACTGTGTTGCCCTAAAGGACGAGAAGGAGGTGGGAAGGAGCTACAGCACTTTAGCAAAAAATCATGATGCCTCTGGACAGGCAATGTAATTTTTTGAATACTGTAGGATTTTAGAGGAGTGCATGTCTATGTAATAGGATGCTTTGTTTCTCTGGGAACATGGGTCAGCCTTCAACACAAGGAACCAGATATATAGTGGCTACTGGCTCTCGAGTGAGCTGGTGTGGTGATCGCACCACCAGGCAATCTTTTCTTATGTCTCCCAGAAGCAAAACAACCTTACAGTGTGCAGATTTGTAGTGGCAGAGGAGGTGCTCTCTGTTCTAATTTTAAAATGCCACCCTGATCAGCATGTACTTCATCAGCAGAATATGCCTTGGGTGAAGTCACCCAGTAGGAAACTATGGAGTTATATTGCTTAAGCTAGCAGTTCAGCAAATTTCTGTGCTCCAGACTGGTCATCTCTGAATTTCCCAAGTACCTCTGTGCACGTATATCATCAAAATATTAACTGGAAACACTATTAAAGGCAACATGGCTCATTGACCACATACCATGGCTTTGCTGTCAAACAGTTATTTGTAGACCACACTTTGAGAACCACTCACTGAAACTGTCTAAAATGAAGTGTGGAAAACACTGTAAGAAACAAAGTCAAGGAAATAATATATTGGCAAGGAAATGGAATCTAGCCTGATCTTTTTCTTTCTTACAATTGCAGAGATATATGATAGCTATATCAATTGTAATGCCAGTCTAAGTCAGAATATATGGTCAAGCACAAAGAAATAATTAGGGAACTGTCACAGCAGGCAAAAAGAAGGTATAAGGAATAGTAAATGAAGCTAAGCTGAGATAGATATAAAACGTCGAGAGCCATGAGAAAAGTGAAAGATGAAAGATACCAGCCAGCCCAACAACATGAATATGATGTAAAGCAGAACAGCTTTTAGTTAAGGTAGATCTCAGTTTCTTAACATTCTGTGAGGAAAGATTTGCAAAAGAATGGAGCAATGTGTGAAAATAAGAAACAGAAGGAGCAGAAGGAAGACAATATGGTAACACATGGTTACAGTTCCAAGACTTGAGAATATATTTCTTGTACTATATCCCTTTATGTTAAAATGCATTCTGTTTATTCTGGCTCAATGGCTCAGCTGGTACCATAGTGTAACACCCCACCACATGGTAGACCTAAGCTCAGGAGCAAGCTTGGGCCAACAGAGCTTGGAACTGTCACAGAGGTGATGCTGTTAGCTTCAGCGTTGGCTAATGCCGTCCAGGGAAGGGATAGAGCTGCGTGTTTCCCTGAGAACAGCAAGAAGGAAGGAAAACAATAAGAAAAACACAAGAAAATGCATCTCAGAGGAATAAATAGACAAAAATAAAGATCTCATGTAAATCTGGCTTTCTCAGGGAAGGGAGAAGATCCTTTGCTCATGGTTTTCCACAGGGCTGGTAGAAGACACTGGCTTCTGTACTGTAAATATTACTCTTCAAAATAAATTTTATTTTCTTTCCAAATATTTTGTGTGTTATCATGGCTATAGGAAGTGAAATGAGACAAACAGCAAAAGTTTAGAGCTATAAGATAGCTAGTTGTAAGAGAGCACATGCTGTAAATCTTCATGTAACCTACATGCAATTAAGTATCAGGACCGCATTTACCCCTCTCATGGAGCTTCCCTGCCTTCTGAGTTTTAATATGAGTTGGAAGAAAGCATAAAAGATAAACCCCACTGATTTCAGACATCCTGAAGCTAGTTTACAGAAAGCTCACTTGAAGTATTTATTACTTTATGAAGTCAAAAAGTGGATTTATCTAACCTCAGTGATCTATTGATGTATCAGTTACTTACTTATTTTAGATACTGACTACAGAATGAGGCCTCTCTCGCCTCCTAGACAGAAAAGTCGATTAAATTACAACAGATGCTTGATTTCCTGGTGATTAATCTCAGGTGAAATGAAGCCTACCCCAGGAAAACAGAATGGAGCAGTTCTTAACTCCATGTATTTGATGCCACCTGCTTCCATGTCTCTCAAGTATACCAAATATTGTAGTCAGAGAGAAATCAAACTGATTTATTCTGGCTCTCTCAATAGCAGTGACACATTGATAATGAAGAACAAGTGGTTTCCCTCAGTAAAATTCATTCCTTGGTCTGCACTGTGGTAGTGCAACCTGATGAATATTTTGCAACAAATCTCACATGGACAGTATGGCTCTGAATTGTAAGCTGCTCTTTTAAAATCAGCTCAGTACCTTGCACATTAGCCAGTAGCTTTTGATTTGTTCTAGGTGTGTTTTAGACACAGCATTCATATATATATAAATACAACTTTTTTCCAAAAGTGCTTCTTACCGCAGTTGTGAGATCATAGGACTTCTTTTATCAACTAATTCTCCTGAAGAAATAATCATACAAAACACCGTCTTTTGGAAGCAAACTGTAACTATTTCAGAAATTGCTCCTTCCTCCCTCCCCCAACTTGAAAATGCCAAGTGGATATCTGTGAGTTATTCCTGAAGGCAGCCTCTGTAAAACATATTTAAATAAGGAAAGCATGTCCAAGGTAATAAGAAAAAAGAAAAAAAAAAGAGAGAGAGAGAGAACAAAGTTATAATTAAGAAATGTTTAAATTCTACACACAATTAAATTTGATCTGATCAGGGAAATGGGTACTTTTAGCCTGACAAAGATGGGTAGGTTTGCTTTGCCAGATCTGGGACAATGCATCTTTAAGATACTGTGCCATTTCTTTTGAGCACTACTTCAAAAATGTGGGAGGAGGGAGCATCTAAAGCAAAATTGCCAATGCAACTTTTGATTGTTATGATTTATTTTTAATTATCCTTTTCTCCTTTTGTCTTAATTGGACAGAGCCAGTCTAAACTTGTTCTGTGCAATTAAGAGCAGTTACATGCATAGAAAATTGAGACCTATTTTAAATCTCATTTGGACTGACTCATAGTTCAGCTTGCTACAGGAAAATTAGAGCAAGAAAATATATTTAAAAAGCTAATGAGCTTTAGTAAAAATATCCTCAACAAAATGATGTGCTGGGAAATTTTACACATTCACTTCAAATCGTATCAGACAGTGGATTGGGGGAAAAGCATTTTGCTCTTACTAGGCTTTCATAGGGGACATCTAGGAGCATGTTATCGAATCCCCTTAAAAATCCGTTTTGAAGTTTGAGCTATTTATTTCCAAGGCAACTAAACAAATATTTTCAAAATAACTCATACATGCAGCTCAGATGGGGGCTAATTCTGTACTTGTTAATTTCCTACCTCTTGCAAACACAATTGGCACCTAGTGTACACAGCAATGCACTTTCCAATAGTTAAGGTAACAAAAACACCGTAAGGTGAAGGCTGTGCTAAAGCACCTGCATAATGCCCATTAGTGTTAATAGGGGCTTGGGAGGACGTATCCGATACCTCCATAAAAAGGCATCATGCAGGTTGGAATAAATGTGCAAAACAATAATAAATTAGTGAACCGGTATGAGAATAATCGTTTGAAATGAACCCAAATCCAAATATTGGAAATTTCTGGGGTTTCATGTTATGCACGGGACTTATTTCTTAGATCCTTTGGCTAAGGTGCTTGGGAGGAGGGGAAAGAGCCCAAGAAATCCTGTATCCTATCCTGGCTGCTTGAATGAAGCTGGTGGCTTTGGTCGTAGAGGAGGTTGCATGTACGAGGAGCAGCCATGGAGTGTTGGTGCCTACTTGGCATAAAATACATCTTCTGGCTCTCCTGACCACTGCCCATTCTCCCTTTCCCCGTTTCAGGTGCTGCGTAGGCCAATGTAAAACCAAACCAACCTGCTCAGAGCCATGTGTTTGAAGACTGAACCATACATTTTGCAAGAAAGTCCCATGGTGCAAGCCTTTACTCACAATTTCTACAGATTCTTTCCAGGGACTAGAAAACTTGATTAGAGTTATTTTATTTTTTGGCTGTTATTTTTTATTGCTGAGCATCCCTGTCTTCTATAGTCTCCAATGAGAAATAGCTGTAGAAACACATAGCAAATCAAGCTTTACCATTTGTCCATTAAAAAAAGAAGTTTCCAAACCCCAAAACAATTTAAACCTGCTTGGTAAAAGTATTTGTTTGTTTTAAACACTTCCTCTTTTCTGAACTCTCTTTTGCCTATGGACTTTTTTGCCAAAGTCCCAAGCAGAGGTCAGGCTGATAGAGCAACCTTGTTCATAAAGTGTGAATTTCCATCAAGTCAGATGAAACACAAACTTGAACAATGGAGAGTTGGCTCCTCTCCAGTCCTAAATATAGCTGTGTGAGAGCTCTCTGAAGCCTGCCAAGCAGTTGGCCCCACTCTTAAGGAAAAGAAAGGCCTGAAATACTTAGGGTCCCTCAGTTTGCCTCATTTACTTCTTGTCCTCCAACAGTTTTGAAGGTCCCTGTGACCGTTTAGATCCTGCCTATGGGCAGTTTACAGCCAGTTTTTCACACTGTGGCACTCTGTACATCTCCAGGGCATCTTCCCTTCTGAATGAGGGGCTTCATTGTGCCCTGAGTGTTGCATTGGTGCTGGAATGAAATTCCAAGGGGGTGGTAAAATAGTGAGTAGGCATTGCTGCTGGAGCTTGGCCATGTTGAAGTCTCCTGGACAACATGCTGGCCGGTGACCAAACCACCTTTTCAAGCATAGCCTCCAATAATGGGTGGCAGGGTTCTGGTCAGGCAGGCCCAAAACAGACAGGGTGTCAACAGCATCCAGGGAGCCATCTGGCTGCGGTGATGGGGATGAACTCCTCACCTGAGCCTGGCACACCAGGCATTTTCTGAAGGGAAACCTATAGCCAGAACTCTGAGGCATAGCATTGAGGCTTCAGGAGACTCCAGATGGTCACGAATGATCTTGGTGGCCAAATGACAGTTAGGTAGTTCCATTTCTATGGGAGCTGCCAGGGTGAGACTGTACCTTGGAAATGGCACAGATAACCCCAAGTACGGAGCAGGTCTGTGGCTTGCCCCAGTCAAGCGAAGTCTGAGTGTGCAGAGTCAAGAGATGGTGAGCGGCCACACTGGAGCTCTGCCAGGGGACTTGGCAGTCAATCATTAATGCTTTTTGACCATCCAGCCAGATAACTTTCTTCAGCTTTCAGCTTCTCTGGCTTTTCCCCAGCGGTGGTAGAGATTTAATAAAGAATCCCCTAGTGCTATTTTTGTTCTTTCTTTTACCCTGCTCAATTGCCTTTTAGCATTGTTTTTGCTTGGTTTGTCCCCTGCCCTCCCATTGGAGGGTCTGCCGTAAGGACAGCGCAGTGCGAACGTGGCCTTCCTGCTGGCACAGGCTCCACTCCAGCCACAAGCTGGGGATTTAAATTTCGAGCAAAGATTCCAATACGGCTCTTCTCCTAGTTCACAAGAGAATTAAAGAACGTGTAGAAATGTACAGAAATTGGCTCCTGTGGACAGATTGATAATAAGAGAAAATACATTGTAACTATTGTACATTTTCAAGGCCCTTATAAGAAAAAAAAATAATAGCTTATGAATAGATTTCAAAGTGACTAAAGTTTTTGAGACAGCAGGCACACATTTCTTGGGACTGATGATGGATGATAATAGGATGAGAAAATGAGAGCAGCAAGAGGTGAGGTGCTGCAGCTTCTGGAGCCCTCCTCTTGTCTGTGGTGCCAGAGTGTGAGGGGAGGGTGAGGGGAGCATCCCCCGCATCGGCCTCCCACTGCCATCCTGCTGCCACCCCAGAACAAGTTTTCTGGGCAATCTGATGTGTATTTACATCTCATGTCTAAGGGTGCCAAGAAAGATAAGGGAGGAAAGGAAAATGGAGAGAATGAAGAGAAAATGGGATACAGCTCTTAATTCTTCTTCTCAGGCTCTGGGACTTATCAGTGTCTATGAGGAACAATTCATTCTTATATACTATTAAAAGAGGAAAGCACATTTCAGTGTAGGTGCTGTAAAGGGAACATTTTTGACATGGGACTCAGATTTTCAATGTGAAAAAATGGTATTATGCTTTTAAATTGAGTGCCTTTCTTCTTAATTAGTTTTAATTCTTCATTTAAATTCTAACCTTAATTCTTGTGGTTAGACAGGTTGCTCTGAACCTGGGAGACATACACAAAAAGGCTCCAGCTTGAAGTCAACAAATAGACTATAATACAATGTTGACATTGCCAGGGATTTTGCTTGTGGCTGATGTTGAATACAATCTCTGGATCTTAATGCTTAATGTGTTAATTATGCTATTATCTTAGCAAGTCTCTAAAATTTTAGGAACAGAGTAATTTAGGACTGGATAACTGAACAATCAATTCCACCAAACTTGCATTAACTGAGCAACTGCATCTTAAAATTTATTTGGATTTTTTTTTCTAATCCTATTTTCCATAGAAAAATGTTCCAGAACCTCATTGGTTTTATGGTTAGATTTTTTCTTATTACCAGTCTAAATTTATCCTTGGCTAGATTATATCAAACTGTTTTTGGCCAAACGCTGTTCTTTCTTTAAATAGCTCTTATCCCTGTCTGATGTTTATTCCATAGTAAATAGCACTCACATCTCCTTTCAGGCTGTTTTGATAGGCTGACAAAGTATTCTAATTTTTCCTCTTTGAGATAGGCTCGTCTTTCTCCCCACTGTCTCCATAGCTGTTTTCTGAAACAGTTCCAGCCAGGGCACATCAATCTTGCACATGGATGGCCAGTACGGACATGCTGTATTTCGGGTGGTCTTGCTGGAGCCTTGCACAAGGGCATGAATACTTTCCTAACTCTGGTGGAAATACTTCACCTGACACATGCAGGATCTCACCTGCCTTTGTCCCTAACTGCAGCATCTTGTTGGCTCGGAAAGCCAGTTCGTCTTCTTCCTCCTTTTTTGTTTCAACTGATGAACTCCAGATTGTAGCAGGAAAGCTAATTAGTCTGGGATTGCATAACCTTACACTGAAATTAAAAAAGTAACCCTTTCTTTTGTTTATTTTTAACTTCCTGCTTCTTTAGGAAATCATGTTATTTCCTTCTTTGCACAGATACCCCTGGTACAGTGCTTCCTACAACGACAAGCTGTCTACTTCTCCAGATGATATTGAGCCTAATATTGCTACATTTTGGAGGAATCAATACTAGGCACAGTCCAGTCCAGTTGAGCTCTTTCTGTCAAAACTTCACATTATCGCAGCTGCAGCTGTGCTCTAATCATTGGTTAGCAGTCAGAGCAAGAGCTCATTGCATTTTCTCATCAATTTGTTTAGCCAGGTAGTCTTTTCTGTAGGGTGTGAGTGGGTATGGGCTGAAATCAACGTCTTTAATCTGAGATTTTACTGTGCTTCACTAAGTAGTGCTCTGATCCATTGGTGGGACTTCTGGGAACCACAAAATATACCTTGTAGAGGAATCCAAATGAGAATCTTAAATTAAAATTTTTGAAGAGAATAAAAAAACCCCAATACAGAGCTGAATTTTGATCATTAATCAGTATTATTAAGTCCTTAGATATTTTTAGCTATTTTGAACTTAAAAACATACTAAATTTAAACAGTATTTATGAAGCGGGGATATGATCTGGGACAGTATCCAGCAATGAGCATCTCCTGGTTTTAAGAAAGTACTTGACTTCCTGTAAGATACTTTCTGCAAAAGAGGTGCTTTCCCTGAATTGAGACGTGAATTGCATCTGGAACCGGCTGAAAATGGGAGTGCTGATTTTGCCAAAAATCCAAAATGTCATTGCTTTTGTTCTGAAGAATGGGATTAATTTTTAAAAACCACTAATTACATATTACTAAAAGCACTGAAGAATGTTATCGAAATGGATTTAGTGTCTCCATTTCTTAAAGAAATGAAGGTCTGTTTAATTCTTCATACTTTTTTAATAAGTTCTTAAATTTTCAGATTTTCAAATGGATTTTCTGTGGCCCTTGGATCCTGAAGGTGATTGTATATGTGCTGTACAAGACAGTTACTGCGGCGATTCTGAGATACCCTGAGCACCCAGGCATCTCACTGGCACCTTGCTCTAATGATGCTGTTTGAAGTACAGATTTTCTCCCCTAGAAATACAAATCTCATCTCAAATTATGATCTCTAAATGCAAAAAATACCAGCAGCACAGAACTCTACTCTGTTTGCAAGGCTTCCTATAATAATTCTGATAAAGCAGGTTTTTGGTTTTTTTTCTCCCCCTCAGGTTAAGTATATTCCCAGTACATACTTTAATGAAAGATGGAAGACATTTGTTTCAGGATCAAAGGTCTTTATTTTTCCTCTAAATATTACTTCCCTCCACACCCAAAGATATAATTATGTTGTACCTGGGGCTTCTGCCTCTGCCAAGCTGTGTAGACAATAGCAAAAGGTATTTCAGCCTTACTTATTCAGCTACAAGAAGAGATGAACATTTAACTGAGAGACAAGAAAGCTATTTTATTGCATTACTTAGGGGTAGAAAGACAAAGAATTTGCTGTACATTCACCCAGCTGTAGCTACAGAGGCTGACACAGAGTATACAATTGCACTGAAAACACAGTGGCAACACTTTTAAATGATGGTTAATGGTTTTGGAGAATGTCATAAACACAAGAAGCGGAGCACAGGGTATAAATGAGCCTATACAGTTACTCGGCTGCTCTAGGAGCGTGTGAATTTGGTACCATGGAGGACAAAATGCTAAGGGACCAGCTAGCAGAGAAATCTTCTGTTCTGTGTATCCAGGAACAACTGCTGTTTAAAAGAATAACTAAGAGTAGCCCCATATTGATGACTGGAAATTGCTCACAGCCCATGGTCAAAGCTGGGAAAGGTTATAGGACAGGAAGATTTACCTCAGCATTTTGCACAGGTACTTTTTACTCTTTGCTAGCTCCAGTCCACCAAATAACTACACTATTCACTGTTTTTGTTTTCAGGATGACAGGAACATATTTGCAGTTTACAGCAGGTGCCCAGCCAAGTCAACAAAGTGCAAACTATGCAGTAAAAAATAATATATAAAAAAGGTCACTTTGCCAGGGTATGCCGCTCCAGCAAGTTTCAGTGCCTTACAGGGTGAATGTCTGAATCCAGTGATGGGAGTGATGCTTTGCTCACCACACCGTCAGTGAAAGTGTTGTGTTGGCTCCTGTTTAATGCATGCAGAGACTTTTCAGATGCTTGTCAGCTTTTGTCCTGACAGTCATTGCTACAACTGTTTCTTTGAAAAAGAAAAAAAATATCAGCCTATTCATTCATAACCTCCAGGTGGACACCTTTGTGCTTGTGACAAAAAGTCATTCTTCCTGGCCAGCTTTTCCAAATCAGACCACTAATGTCACATCGCTTTGCTGAAGGGTCTCACAACACGTGTCCACGTGGCCCTCTGGCAGCGATAAATGCCTGACTCCAGGCCCTCTCCAATGACTCTGACTTCCATATCTTCCTACTGAGCCTGAAGGGGGTAGAATTAAATATCCTGTAATTAACTGCAG
This sequence comes from Falco naumanni, assembly GCF_017639655.2. Classification (NCBI taxonomy): domain Eukaryota; kingdom Metazoa; phylum Chordata; class Aves; order Falconiformes; family Falconidae; genus Falco; species Falco naumanni. The sequence continues at coordinate 90,060,894 of NC_054056.1, forward strand.
GTGATACTGCATGAGAAAGACAGCCGTGGTTAAACAGCAGTGGTTAAAATCTGGGTGCATGTTGACAGGTATTTAAACAAAAATATAAAGGCTACTCTCAGGTTCTGAGCACATTAACAAGACCTTAACTGCCTTCTGCCTTCACAGCCTTACCTGGGACCTCACCCACACCCTCTGCCGTGGGCTCTGGGGCTCCCCTCATGTATGCATTCAGGTACAGGGAGCAAGGAGATCAGCCAGTTAAAGACTAATTAGGGGGTGGGGTTAAAGATGATTTTTCAGCTGAATGAGTCTCCATCCTTTGCATGCTGAAGCCAGCAGAAGGGAAGAGGCACAGCTGTGCAGTCCTGGGAAGGATGAGGCCAGTTATTCCTTTGCTGGTATATGAGAGCCTACCACTTACCTCCTGATCTCATGCAAAACCTGGAAGGAGGATCAGTGGCAGCTTCTAGATGCAATGAGAGAACCACAGAGCCTTTCAGTATTTGTGCTAAGGGGTTCAGCCATTGGTAGGTAGCCACACATCAGCAGAAGTGTGAAAAAACTTTTCTGTGACTTTTTGTTTAGGCTTTTTCATACACATCTTATTTCTGTAGGAAAAAAGGCTGATGGTAATTTTGCTTGTCTCATTATGACAGTGCTGGTTATCATATGATGAAAGTAGGACAGTGCCCACAGTAAAAGAAAGCCTATAAAGGTATTTTCTTTCATGTCGTATCAGAACAGTATTATCAATATTTGTTACTTCTGCATGGTGTATTGACGTCAAGTCCTAGAAAAAACATAGCAAAGTGGACAAGGGCGAGGTTCTTAGAAAGCACCGCACTTGGACCAAACTGCGTCATTATAAGATTCAGAGCTCCCACTAAAGATGGCCTCATTACAACATACAGATTTATGGAAGGGGGGAAAGATTTCCCTTTGTAGCAGGTACGTTCATCCCAGTGGCAGAAGAAAGAGGGCGGCAATAGGTAGAAGGCATTTAGCATCATGTCAGACATTGTTGTTATCTGCTATTTTCAGATGGATTTCCTAAGAAATGAACAGAGTCATGCTGTGTGCATGTGCACCTTTCCAACTGCTAGCTCTACCGACTCAGTTTCAGACAAATTTAATAGATGACTAGAAGTATAGTAACACCTCACAAGTTTCATTAAAAGTTTTATACACATATATAAATTGAGTATGAGGTTGCATAAGTAGCCAGGTTGAAGCAAAAGGCCATTGCAGAGCCTCTGCTAAAGGAAAAGTTGCAGGGTGAAATCACCTGTACTTGATACCAAAGAATTTACGTGGCGAGATTATAAATCCCAGGAGAGGCTTGAACTGGTCTTCATGTCCTGGTAAATATCACTGCACACAAGCATCAGAAAGCAGCTTCATTAATTTTGCATCTTCTGGGATTACTTATTTCTGTTAAACCAAAGTTCTTTAAGGCATTGTCCATCCACTGAGAAACTGAATGGGGGAGCGATTCTCTGGTGAGTAATTTCTAATGGATTCTTCTGAGGGTCCCTTGGGTGAAATAAGTAAGGTATTGTCCAAACAGGGAGACTGAATGATAAACAGCTAAAACACTGCTATGAACATCACCCTCTCTTAAATAACCCCAGTAAAGATGAATACCTAAGAAAGGAGCGGTCTTACTAGCCATATGTAAAATGCAAGGTAGAGAAGATGCGAAGTAGATGTAAAACTACAAAAAGAGAAGATGCTGATTAACTGGAAGGCAGATAAGGAAGATGAAGAATTTTTTTTTCAAGTTAGAAATGGTTGTACAGCATAGCAAATGAAGTTGGCGTGCAGGTGGGAAAACTGAACTCTGCCTGAGAAGCAATGCAATGTACGAGACAATGAACGGAGTCCTAAGGATTAGACAGAAAGCCAGTCAGATTAACGTCTGCTGGCCTTTCAGTACACAGAACAGAATATATATCTATATATATCTATATGTACAGTGATGACTGCATAGAATCTGTGTTGAGAGACAGACAGCACTACTTTCCTGGCCACACTCCCTCCCCAGCCCTCATGGCCAGCATTTCAGCCTGCACTTCTTCCCTGCAAGTGCCTAACCTACCACTGCAAAACACCCTCTCCAAAGTCTATCTATTCAGTCTATCTGAAGTTCATCTACTTACTAAGCTTTACAGGGTGCCCTGAAGGTCAACTGACTCAGACTTCCTTGGAATGGAAATGAGGAAGGGATTTCAGACCAGTGGACCTTCAGCGAGGTGTTCGCTGCAGAACCCCAATGTTTAAATGGTTGCCTGAGTAGCTCAGGTTGTCTCAGCAGCCGATGGAAAATAGAAAAGAGGCAGTTCGCTCACCACAAGCAGCTAATAGTTAAGTCAGTCTGAGACATATTTTAATTTTTAATTAATTTTTTTTCTTTCTTCAGAATTTAAACTGCACTTGTGCCTCCTGGAAGGAAGGAGAGAAAAAGTAATAGAGACATTCATTTTTTTCATTAATTAACCATCTGGGACTGAACTCTGAAAAATTCTGATATAAAAATACCGGGTTTTTTTAGCCCTTAAAACAAGCATCGTTTCCTTTGATAATGGAGGACCAGAGTCTATTTAAAGGAATTTTAACCACAGATTTAATGGGCTTTTGAGCCTGGGTCTCAATACCACATTTTCCAAGCTATGGGGCACATGGTAAGTAGACAAAATCTCACCTTTCTGCATGTTTAGACCTCTGACTGCTTTCAATAACATGATGCTTGGTGAAATTCAGTTGTCAAAAGGTAAGTTTTCAAGTCTAGGCTACATCTGTGTTCTTCAGATGCCATCCCAGGGCTTCTAGCAGACCGCTTTGTCACCCCACTGATCTTCTGATGCTTATATTTCAGTTCCATGGTCACCTGAAGCCAACATCAATGCAGATGACTGCTAGTAAGGATGGACCCACCATTCCATTCTTAAGACAAGCTCTTGGGCACTTGTCTTAAAATGGGAAAAAATATTTCTATAACAAGCCTCTATCTCTCTGCCCTTTTAACTACAGAGAAGACATAGATAGCTGTCTCACAAACTTGTTTTTAAACAGCTGAAGTCAGCTCATGTCCATTCATCTTCACTAAATCAGGTAAAGCCTTAAAACCCACAAAGCTACCCTGTGAAGTTAAAGCCCACTCCAGAACATGCGTTTGTACAGGTGCATGTGCGATGTTAAGTGTTCCTGCACAGGCGCCTCTGAAGAATCCTGATTAAAAAACGAAGGCTTCTTTCCAGATGGGTTGACCAGTATCCTAGGTAGCTCCAAATAACTGTTTTCCTATCACTGTTGTGGAATAATTCACCTCTTAAAACTGTAAGTTAAAGAGGAGTAACATTTTTGAAAATGTTGAACTTGTTGAATAACATTTTCAGCCTTTTCTTTGGTATGCTTTAGGTTGCCTCTACTAGGAACTTAGGAACTGGGCAAGGAAATGTGCTTTTGAAATTATCTTTTGTTGTTCCTAATTAGTATTTGCCAAAGACTCTCCAACCACACAGACTTTTGAAAAGAGGCTGGTTTCCTCATGATCAGCTGACATTTCACAGCTAATATTTCAACACCTGAAATGTCATGCACCCATCCCAGGGTGAAAACACCCTTTTCTGTGTCTCAGCTCTGGGCTGTGTTGAGTTTGACCTTGGAGGGGCACCAACAACAAGTAGGTTGCCTTTGTTGTTTCAGTGGTGGCAAGTGGAGAACCGGACTGCTCTGCCTCAGTTAAAGAGGACAACTACATCTCATCTTGATGTGTCAAGAAATGCAGATTAGGACATGATGGAGGATGCTGAAGTGGGGCAGAAGGATCTGAAGTTGAGGAGCATATTTAAAGAAACTGAAACAGAGAGTGGGCTGGGACAGCAGAGAGGAAGCTGAGAAGTGCAGCTAGCTGGCAAGTGGAGAACATGAGGTGGGGTAGGAGAAGAAAACTGGGTCTGGTTGCAGAGAAAAGGAGGCATATGGGGATTGAGAAATATTGGGGCTAAGGGTTTGGAAGGGAAAGAGCACCTGAAACCAGACTAAATAAGGATGCTAAGTAGAATGAAAATTCAATTAGGAACTGACTAGGTGAGTGGGGTTTGGGAAGACTGGGAGAAGACATGGGAAAAGGTCTGATGGGTAAAACCAGAGCTCACATGGGGACGCGTTTGGTTCAAATGTCTACAGAAAGAATTTGGGAAACCACAGGTAGTGGAAGTGGAAGTGGAGAAAGAGCCAGGAGGGAGAAAAGAGTAAAACAGAGCCAGGAACAAACTGAAAGTGCTGGGGTGAGCATAAAGGATCACTTGGGAGTGTCAGCAATAGGGTCTCTTTTTTTTTTTTGAGCAGATTCCTTTCAAAAGCCCCGAAGAGAAGGTAAGAGTCCTGAATCTCACTGTTTGATTGTTACCAGTATCAGTGAAAACCACTGACTTCCCTGGCAGTACTGTTTCTCAGGGATCTATTGTGTCTGTAAGTTTCTCCCCCGGTGCAGAGCTCAGTGAGATTCCCAGTCCTGGTGGTGTGCAGCAGGGCAGACAAGATACGCTGCATGTCAGGAATGGGATTTCTGATTTTTAATGTGCTTTGTTACAAGCCTCAGAAATTATACAGCACATATGTGACTGGTCTAAAAAGTCAAAATTGTACTGTATAACACTCAAACATTAGGAAATGTTGGACTCCAAGTTATCTTCCTGAAGTCATCTGTTTTATTCACTTAACATCTTATTTTTGCCCCAGGTGATTCAGGGAATCTATTAAAAATAATGACCTCTACAGCTGATGTCTCCCCAGCACATTATCTGTTCTGAGTGCTGAATAAGGCAAGAGTCCAGTAGAAAAAAAATCAACATAAGAACATGTTATGTAGGACTATGTAATATTCAAGTGCAGGCATGCTTTAAATCAAGAACAGAAAATATGCTCTAAAGTGAAGGAAGGCTCTCAATATCTTTCCCAAGGAAAACAGAGTGACTCAGTCCTGGAGATTGATTTTTCCTCCCTAAATATTTATAAAGGTCTGCAAATGACTTCTCTTTTGGCCTTTTCCACCTTGTAGGTTTATGTTTAACTTTAAAAAAACCCAAACAACAACAACAAAAATACCCAACAAAAAAACAAACAAAAAGAAACACAACAAAATAACAGAAAAGAGTAACTGGAAGATTTTTCTGCCTTATTTGCACATCCCCATATAACAAAAATATGAGAATTTCAAGTTCTTCCTAATATAGCATTCAGGTGCCTTATTTTTTCAACGGAAACAATGCACACATCACAGGATTCTGCATTTTTTTCTGACAGTGGCTAGTAATTTACTCGTGAGAATCATCCCACTATAGACACTGTGATTGTTCACATAAGCGTTGCTTAGCAAAAGGAGGGCAGGGTTGGACCCTCCTGGGGTCCAGCTCTATGTAGTTATAGAATCACTGAAACATGTGATGAATATATGGGAGTGGGAATGGAGGAAGCAAAATGAGTTTGTGACTTGAAAAAAAAAAAAGCATGTTTGATTATCTTAGGTCTCCTGTGTACCTTCTTTCCATATCTGCAGAAGAGAGAATATTCTCTGGCAGCTATCATTTATTATTTATTTTTTATGCTTTAATTATTTGTGGAAATCCTTGGCTTCTGCTTGTTCAGCCAGCTCCTCTGACAGTAAAGTTTACACATTAAGATGTGGGAGGTGAAGCTCTGGTTCAGTGGAAGGAAGGAAGGAAGAAATATTGCTTTGACTGATGGTGATGTAATATTGACCATCTGCAATTTTTATGCTTTAATCTGCTCCTATATGTTTTTCAAATAAAAACCTACACAGATGATGACTTGATTTCTTATTTGGCTATTTCCATTACTTTCTGAGCAGTTTTATTTGGGTTTTCATGCTACTGATATAAACTCTTTACATTTAAATTTAAGGTTTGTTTTAGAGCCCAAGCATTTGACGTTTTATGCAAACTGTGTCCATTCTTTCCTAAAACTTTGTATTTCCCATTCCTCCCATTCCCTTCTCATTTCTACATTTCTCTTTCTTCTTCCCTGTTCTCCTGCCAGACAGATCTTTTTTTTCTAGGCTATCATCTGAGTTTTCTTGGATACTTCTACTTTTTCCACCTGGCAATTCTGTCTGGGTGGAGTTTGGAGATTTTGGGTGATTGTCAGGGATTTCTGGACATCTGGCAATCCATTTGAAACAGGATGGGAAACTTTATATGTGCCTCTGCCCACATGCAGGTGATGCCTCCAGCACATGTAGAGGCGACTGCACAGATCCCAGGACCACTGGCCTGCAGAGTATGTGCTACACAGGTGGTCTTGAGGCAGATGGTAATTCCAGCCTGCCTGAGGAGATCCGAGTCACAGCCAGTCTGTGGGGCGGTGAATGCGTCTGCTGCTGCTGTGTCCCAGTCCGCGGGGCCAGTTTCGTGCACATATGCGGTGCTGCTGGTCCCAAACATGACGGGGTGTTGCGCAAACAACCTGATTTCTTCCTTTGATTCAGGTTCTGGGCTTCTCAGTCCTCCGTCCTTCACTCTGCTTCACCATCCCTTTCCACCTGGGGCAACAGAAATTTGGAGATTCTTCCTGATACTCTTGGAACAGAATAAAATTAACATGTCGGGGGCAGGCGAGAGCTCAGGGACTTCGGTCACAGCTCTTCAAACCTGGGGAGAGGGGTGGTATTGAGTGCTATTTGGGCTGATTCTCTCCCTTGGTTCCTCCCAGCATTGGTTTGTCTCATATGATAATCATTATTGGTAATAGCTCCTAGGCCTCGGTGCCAGAAGGGTTTTAGGTGATATTGAAACCAACTGAGCATTAAGTATCTACAAGAAACACAGGCTTTTGGCTTTATGTTTACAATCCTTTGGTCTCCAGGGGGTTTACAAGTGAGGTAAGCTTTGTTCGCAATTTGAAGGTTGGGGAAGAGAGGCAGTACAGATTAAATCCTTCTGTAGGCATCACCTAGCTGGGCAAAGTCTCCATAATCCCACCCAAAGCGCTGTATATTCGATCACACTCTTACTGTTCCTCGTGCTTTCTCTGTTCCAAAACCTTTCCTTTGCTGGAGAACCTGTCATCCTTGCATGTCAGAAATCTCTGCTGATAGATCCCTGGCAGTTTCTCTTCCACAGCTAACCTTAGAATCGGAGCTGCTTCATAAAAGCGAGGAACAACAGAGGGAAAAATAAAGCATTTCCTTAGGAATCCCGGATACAAGACACGAGCCAGGATTCTGGGAAAGCAGCCTTTGTGTTTTGATCTGATACAGTTGATGCCTAAAAACTCAAACCAAATGACTTAAATAAATTCCACTGACACTGCCAGGAAGTGTTCTAGATACAGTAATGGTACATGGAAAATCAATATTTATTATCATTTTAACTGAAAAATTAAAAAGATTTGCCATAAAATGCAAGTGCTTTGCAACATTTTGCATGTTCAGAGCATGCCCTCTAGGGTGCTATTAATATAGTTTGTCAAGTGAATGATGCATTGTTTATGGAATTATAGAGATGTAGCCAAATCTTTTCTCTCTCCTCCCTTCCCTCTTCTCAAGTGGCGGCAGCAGGTAGCTGGAGCTGGTGGATCATTTCTAGGCCTCTGGTGAAGAGTATATATTTTCAGAAGTAATCTACTAATTGGTTATGCAGACCATCTCCCAGCTGTGTCCCAGTGCCTAAATGCAGGGAAATCCTAGCTCTCAGGTCTGGAAAGAGTAATGCAATAAAAACCTGTTGTCATGTGGTAATTGAGGTCCAAGGTTTACAGCATCATCATAAACATGATGCATTCAAATGCAAAAGACCAGAGTGAGTCCGGCTTGGGCAGGAGTATCAGAAGTTTATTAGTACTCTGTGCCCTGGTGCACTTGCTCGTTCAATGCATATTGAATTTGGAAAGGCTTAAACCCTGCTTTTAAATAACTTTTCACAGTTTATTTTCCTTTAGTAGACACATTTATTGCTGTGATTTGCTGGATTTCACCTGACACTTGTTTTCTGTAGAGCATGGCAATTTTTTCCATGAACTTTCTTTTTCATTTGGATGCCAAGAACTAAAACTAGAGCAGGCACAATGTAGGACCATTTACACACATGGTACTGCAGCCAGGTTTTCATGTTTCCCTTTAAAATCATAAAGATCTGGGTTCAGACATTTCGTTGATGACCTACTGACTGATAGAAATGCTCCTAAGGTGGCTTGCTGTAATGGTGATCAGAAGTTAACCTTTTTTTTTTTCCATTGTAAGTGTTTGGAACTGACTTCATTATCATTCACAGAAATGTGTAAAAGCACAACAAAAACTTTCCAAAGACTCACACACCCAAGACTTCACATTAATAAAACAAGGAAAAACCCTGAAGAAATTCAGATTGACTCTGGTACTGTTGCGGGTTAATTGGGCAAAATGCCATAACACCTGAGTGCTTCAAAAAGCATACCGATAAAATTCACAATATAACAGGTTTTCTCTGATAAAACCAGGGATATTTGCTTGATGCCTTCTGGTGTTCCAAGATAAAACTGAGCAATTACACAGAAGGGATTTTTCAAACCTTTTTGAGCCAAACTACAAACAAGGCTCACTATTTTTCATGTACTGTAGTTAATTCTGCAGATCTGTAGTGAATAATAGATTTTTGACAAACAAGTTAAAATCTGGATCTAATTAGTTCTGCTAGAGATGTTGCAGAATGGAGATCTCTCTTTCTGACTCTTACACTGAAAGGCCTTATAGTTTAATTTTTGAATAATTTAATTGGTCTAGAATCTGATTACAGCTATAAAGATTTGAATCAATAATTTCCCATGGACTTTCAAGAGTTACTTTGAGTTGCTACAGCAGGGAGGAAGAAAATAAATCAGATCTGTGTTTTAACTTTACCCAGTATTGTGTTCTGCTATGAAGGAAGGAAGGAAGTCGCTGTATTTCTCTAAGTCTTTGTTGAGCGAATTGAATGCAGTAAAGATACATACCACTTCCTCCCTGAAGGTACTATTTTGATTTGTACAAAAAGTGGTGCTTGTGTCAACTGAAAGGTGTCTAAAGGATACAGCATCATCTACCTGGCTAAAGGATGTACATGAACTATCACGAACAGGATGAGAACTGCCAAAGCAACCAGTTTTCCTAGGTGTAGCAATATCTCCATCCCTTAAAATTACACTCAATGATACATTCAGATAGAGTCTTTCTGCTGTCCATAGCATACACCTTACATTTTTTGTATTTCTGCCCACCTATAGTCTTATATCTTGTCTCATGTCTTGAAACCCCCTTTATCCAGATGGTGGTATGATTTGCAGCAAGAACAAGAAAGGATTGAGATTTGAGTGGTGAGCCCCTGGAACAGGTTGCCCAGAGCAGCTGTGGATGCGCCATCCCTGGAAGTGCTCCAGGCCAGGCTGGATGGGGCTTTGAGCAGCCTGGTCTGGTGGAAGGTGTCCCTGCCCATGGCAGGGGGTTGGAATCAGATGAACATTAAGGTCCCTTCCAACCAGAACCATTATATGATTCTATGATAAGATTCGTAAAACATAAGAACTAGGGGAGAAATTGCCTACAAATGGCAAACGTGCAAGATGCTTCTTGAGAAACTGAGCCTGTGTCTGCACCTGAATGGGAAGGCAAGAGTGGGAGCTCTAAGGCTCTGGCTACCTATTCCCTTTAATAAAATAAATCAGAAATCTTACAGGACTTCAAAGAGTAGCTTGCTTTTCATCCTTTAAAAACTTTTTACTTCTCTGTTTTTCTTTATCCATTGGGATCTAGCTATTTTCTTCAATCTTAAATCTTTTTAAATGATTTTTTACTCTTACACTTTCTTTAAAAGGAAGACACCACTGGGAAAATGGTATGCCTTCTGCTGAAAATCTCATAGCAGATGATTAATATCTGCTACTTTGATAGGGAGCCTGAAACTTCAAAACCCAGGAGGAGCTCAAGCATTTCGCTGCTAGCAGCTTGCTCTGCTCTGAAACCAGTGCCCAAGACCAGCTGAAAGACTACCCATCATCAGGATATGCTGTAGATTGCTTAGTGATTTAGTTCTGAGTAAAGAAAGAGGAGACTAAAGCGTGTAGCCACACAGGGGAGGGAGCTTTAAAAGTAGCAGGACTACAACATTGCACATGGATCATGATGGGAAGAGGGTGTCCTCCACTGATCCCCACTCACTTCTCTATTCTCTCTCCCTCTGTCTGGTATCTCAGGGAGAATAGCAGAGGGAGAAGATAACCTTCATTTCAAAGGTTGGACAAAAAAAAAAAAAAAAAAAAGGATCTGGATAGGATGGGTTTTGTTTCTGTCCCAGTTCATCTAAACACCGTGTTCAGCTGGAGTCAGTGCAGCCTTTTGTTTACAGTAAGGTCTGTCTGCTACATACATGGCAAAACTATCATGGTCAGAGGCAAGAAGGAGGTGGAGAAAAGGGGTGAGTGAACAAAAGGAAGAGAGGAAGTAGAAAGGAAAAGCACAAGGAAAGAATTTTTTCTCTGAGTGGTTAGTGTGGCCATTCCCATTATTAATGGTATGATTTGCCTTCCTTGATAATTGTGTGCTTACTTGACATAAAGCTCTGGTTATTTTCCAGATATTTGATACAATCTTCACGTTATATCCACATCACAGCATCACATCATTCTTATTTTGACTCATACTTTGACTTACAGAGAATCATCCCCTATTTAGTGGCCAATAAAACTTGAGATTGGAGATACTGTTATCTACATTAGGTAAGGGATGCTACATAGATAAATACAGGCCACTGCTGTCTAAGATTGCTGGTACAATCTTTTGTCAGCTCCTGAACACTTAAACCATATAATGATTCTATGAGTTAAAAACATGGGGCAAGGGGCAAGAGAGAAAGCAATGATGTGACAGTTGAGATCAACACAAACCAAATGTCTGATCGCCAATTTCAACTGGATTTGCCATTTTTTTGCTGAGATTTTAGCAAGGTTTAGCAAGCATACTGTTTACGCACAGGTCCTATTGCTATCTCAGCCCTTGTACATGTCATTTGCTACTAGAAAACAGACAGGCATCAGGGAGGCTGGTTTCTCAAAAGCATGTTTTCTATCTTCACCTTGAACCAAAGTTTCTAAAATTATGGTTTCTAGAGCTTTCCCTTACACATGGGGAGAGTTAAATAACAGTATTAACTGTGTGGTGTGTGCTGATGTAGCGTGACTTTTTTATAGGTAACATTTGTGTCGTAGCAGATTGTCTATTTAATAATTCTTAACAAAGAGAAGGAGAAAGGCTATGAAAAGCATGTTTTATTTAACTAGCTCTTGAACTTATAAGTTACCCAGAATCCTCACCCTTACATTAACTTCAACCTGAGTTAAGTGTATTGAGGTCCTTCATGAAAGGATATAAGAAGGGGAAAAAAAACCCAACCAACCAACCAAACAAAAAAAGCCTTTGAACTGCTATCAATACCTTATTTATTTTCTTTTCCTTAGCAAGGCATGAAGAGCACAGTTTGCAGTTTTCCTGCAGCAGACTGGCCTCAGAGATCAGCCTGCTGGTTTGTAATACTGGACTTTATCCAGCACAATGAAAACAGGGAGTATATTTCGGTCTTTTTTTGTTTTGTTTTGTTTTGTTTTTTCTGTTTGGATGCAATTGCTAGTGTCTTTTATTAGACTTAATTCTATTATACGTTCACAGCTCTGGCTCTAGACCTAATTACCACTTCTGCAAAGCTACTACCGCACATACTGCACATCATGCTGTTCAGACCTTTGTGATTCCCTTTTCATTTAAAATTCCTAAATATTTCAGTTTCTGCCTAATCCAGACCACAATAAAAGAGTAGTAAAACCTTCGCCTGCCCTTAACCTTGTATACAAATAAGATCAACCCCTAAGCTGTTCCTGTGAACAAGGAATTCCACTTGTTGGCCAGATCTACAGTTGTTCCCTGATGTGCTACTCTGGCCTGTGCATCAAAAGTTTCACTACAGAAACCATTCAATTTAGATGAGCTAAAGAGAGTAAAATGATTGTGCCATGCTGTAGCAAAAATTTGCAGACTGTGAAATTTGTCCATAGAAGAACAAACTGCTTTAGAAGAGTAAGAATTTTTCCAAATACCTTCCCAAATCTAGCACTGATTTGGAAACATCCTCCCTGTAAACTCTAAAATTAAATGGTAAAATTTGACATCAGGTAAGAAGTTATTTTAGCCACAGCCACCATGAAAGAGCAGAAGTAGAAGGTGGAGTAGGAAGAGAAACATTGATAAAGATTGGTGACTTTGGAGAAGGAGAAAGATATAGTTCTGTTCACTAAAAATGCTGCTTCAGTGGTGACTGAATTATTCACTGACTTGGCAAACAGTTTCTGTGGAAAAAGCTCAGTCATATCGACACTTTTTTTTTCTTCAGGACTTCCAGAGAGTTGTTAGAGAGTATGCTTGTGAGACAAGTCTGTAAAAGCCTGAGGAGACCCTGATGGGCTTTGCAGAATGGCAGTTTGCATTGTACCCTCTTACCCCTGAGGAGATTCACCTCTGAAGGTTGTGCCCGGGGTGCAGGGTTGCTCCCTTTCTTAGGCCCCCAAACTGTATGATTATTTATATATTATGCAGTTCCTTCAGCCATTTTATAATCCAGCCATAATTAGTGACTGGTGCATTTGAGGTGGCCACTCATGTTCCTGTTTCCCACCTGAAACAGAGAAGGCTTTAAGACCCTGCAGTTCAGTGGCTTCAGTAGCCCTCTTAAACACTGGGTGAAAGACTGCAGAGTGATTCATCCAAGGCAATTTTTAAATAGCTAAAGCTGGGAATGGTGTTCAACCATTGACGTTAAGTGCTTCTGGTTTAGGTACAGACATATGCACCAAGATCCCATGAGGTGTCCAGTCTCCTATCACAGCCAGTGGAGACCAACTGAAACAGTCAGCCCGTACAGAAACAGTGCAGTCTGTAGAATCTGGAGCAGTAGTTCAGCTCAGTTGAGTTTCTGGCTGGTTATCTGAACAGCTGGCTAGGACCTCTTGATGATGCTGGCTAGATATCTGTAGACCCCCTAGATGAGGGGAACTTAGACCCCTAGAGGTTTAATAGGTGAGAGAAAATCTAATCTTATTTTCCAGTGAAGTCTACCTTTATTGTTCACCTTCACAGCTTGGAATCTCTTACGGACATACAAATGTCTTTCTCCAGTCCATTAATTAAAATATTAAGTGCAGCTTGCAGCAATGCTTGTGGTCTGAAATCTATTTCAAAATAAAGGAAATATATATTTTGTACCTCTGTTGCTTAGCTTAGAATGAACCTGAAGGTCCCATTCAAAGCATTTGTTGCTTATAGCTTTTTTTCACTGATAGAAAATTTTCTGTTTGTATTTAAAATATCTCTTCTCACCTTTTTGATGTCAGGTCAAAGATTGCTATGAGAATATACTTTTTTTTGACCAGCTCTGGTCCACTGACACGTATATAGCCACCTGGTGCTAATGTCAAATGTGGTTGTTTATGCTGGAGTGGCTAAATCTACAGTCATTAGGCAAAAAAACCCACCAACAACCAAACTACAAAAAACCCCAAAGCCAATAGATTTATTTGTGCAACTTGTCTATATTTTTGCTAATAAAACTCTTCAGGATAGTGTAGACAGCTCCTTTATTTGTACCTCAGTGGATTCTATCTAAGAAGTGATTTTCTACTGCCCAGAACTCACCATGGAGTTAATTTTAAGGAACTCTATTTACCATTCTTGTGGCAGACACACATGAAAGAGCAGACACAGTCAATGATGCTTTCAGTCTATTCCACCCCAACATCAAACATCTCTGTCACAGTGACACTGGGATCATAGTCGAGTACTCATTAAAAAATAGAAAATCAACTCAACATTGTGTTACTCCAATACAGATTACAGAGCCTTTGCTTGTTAAGTTTCTTGTAAATGTTAATCAACCCCAGTCTTTTAAATTCTTCATCCTGGACATTTTGTAGCCGTGTGCCTGTATATAGCTGCTGTGCTTTGGGCTGAAGTATGAGCAGCAACCTTTTTATGGGTCTGCTGTTAAAACTCTAACATGAGATTCATCAAACTAAGTAACACTGCTAATCCTGTAAGGGTCTCTTCTTACCCAATGAATGATTTACAACAAAAGAATAGTTTTCTTTATTAAAACGTTCTCATGCACTAGAGGCTTTCGTACTCAAACAGATAAGAGCTGCCACTGTTGCGTTAGAAGAAATATGCTTTTCACTGGGACAAAAGGAACGAGGGAAAGTGCATCAGTCATTGTCTTTCCATGATTTTCTTTCTTTTCTCTTCTCTAGAGATTAGTTTGTACAAAACCATGTTCATAGTTTTGCCAGTTTTCAAATTTGAGAAATATGTAATTGCTTTACTGTGCAATTCAGCCCAATGGTACTTTCTCTTATTGCATTTGTATATATCATTCTTTTGTTTTGGAAAATATTAAGGTTTTGTTAAATCATAAAATACATTGGAACATATTTTCAGTGATATCTGATGACCTGATCTTTTAACTATCATCCCAAATCTTATGCATCTCAGTACTTCCAAATATTTCCAGAAAGGAAAGCTCAGATATTTCTGACTGCAAATTGCATAGGTCATGTGTTGCAAAATTCAAACTGTGGGCACACAGTCACATTTTTTTGTCTGAGGAAACATGATGGTGATAAATGATTGTATGCAGAAATGTTCAGTACATGAAACTCCTGGGGAAAAAGTCTGGAGAAACATTCATTTTAAGAAACTGATGTAGAGACAGTGTAAAACTTAACTTGACATCTATTCATTTTAAAATAATCTAAACCATAAATTTTCCTAGAAAAATTCTGAACTTATGAAAGGAAATTTTCCTCATTTTTTTCTCACAAAAGGAGACCCTAAACTGTTTGTGAAGAGAGTCTATCAGTTGCTATCAGTTGCTAACAGTCTATCAGCTGCCGAGCCCACTGACTTCCTATGCTGCAACGAAGCTAACTACAACCAGCTGCTAAATATGGTCTCAATCCAGCAAAACACTTGGCATGTGCTAAGCTTTGTCAGGGCGAGTATTTGGGTTAAAGTTACTGGGATTTTCTGTATACCTGGAGTAAAGTTCATGCTTTAGTATCAAGGTGGATTGGGCCTTTCACATTCCTTCCCTCTTACCCACACATAGGCATTGCTGACATATTCCTTAACATGCCCGCGGCAAATGTAAGCAGTTCTTGCACAAACACCAAATTAATGGAACAGAAGAAATTCTTAGAAATCTTTTAAATGATGGAGATGTCTGTGCAGTTTTCTAGGAAATAAAAAAAGGTATTAGTGAAGCCATTTATTTATGATCTTTTAAGTATGCAATCATAACACGGTCTCATAAAACAGATTCTTTATGATGATGGATGGGTTCATCAGCAGTCTTCCGAGCATACATTTATCCATGGATTTGTGCTGGCTATTATTACATAGTGAAATCTATACAGTAAATAATAATTGGAATGCCATACACAGTACAAGCCAGAAGTGCTTCTCACGTATGATCACAAAGGTTGTCAAGTTGCAGGAAGACCACTCTGACAGTTATCAGATGCTTGCTCTGGGAAACATGTAGATCTGTATTATAGTGCTTCGGTAATATTCACCTTGCTCTTCCTTCTTGTTAAGCATAGAGGTGTTACAGCATAATTGGTGGAAATTCCAGTTTTAACAATGCTTGGTGTTTTTTAGCTAATAACCATGAAAATTTTCAAGAGTGCGCGCTGCCTCCTTGCAGCCACCCTCCCCACCTTGTGTTCTAGCGCTGATTACAGGACCAGGATGTGCATGGGGGAGGAAGAGACCCCGTTCATCCTCAGCCTAACGCAGTTATTGTCCCTCTGTTGAGACTGCTACGGGAGTGTTTTATTAATTTCTCATTATATTCTATCATACCTGTCAAGTGGCTGTCACAGAATTCCATGAAGCATTTTCTAGTGGAGTTCTCCCTCTCCAGGAATGCAGGCTTGAGGGCAGAAAGAAAAAGGCTTGGGAAGCAGAGAGCCTCAAAGGATTTAAAGCGGAATTAAGGAGTGAGGAGCTTGGAAAGGAGAAGACTTCCCTGGGAAGAGAATGGCAACTTGGAAAAATAGAAAGGCAATACACAAGTGGGCTTATGAAACAAAAGGACAAAAATAGACACCTAGTACCAGGGTCCCATGCTTTATTTATCTTTGATTTCTTTCCTGTTCATTCAATACTGCTCAAACTTTAATGAACAGGTCTAGCCTCCATCTCATAGGTGTCATGATAATGACAATTAAACACAACATAAAGGTACGGGAATGACACAAGAAGTGCATTTTGACAGATGTTTTTTACATACAATTTATAGGAGAAATTTTTGTGGGAGATAACTTTTTTGGAAAAACCTACTCTGTGCTCATCATTAACGGTTTGGATGCCATGCATCAGGATGTACGCAGCAGGTTTTACGTATTTTACTTCTTTTCTAGATGCTTTGATAAAAGTGGGAGTTCGTACAGCACACAGATATAATTCCAAAATGGGCACCTCTCAAGCTGCACATTTTCTCTGTGACTGACAGTACAATTGGGAGACATTTGCTGCACAAAGGAAAAGTGTGAGGAGGTCTTTTTCTGGCTAAGCTCACAGCATCATTATTATGTACAGTGGTGTTCATATGCAAGACCCGAAGTGCCAAAGTGCACAGAAACATACTTGAAGTGCTGCTCCTGAGACTCTGCAGCAATCATATTCTGTGAAAGTCAGAGATTAAGGGAGTCATCTGAACAATCAGCAGTGCATCTGTCTCACATATTATATACAGTCTGAAGTATCCCTCAATTTTTTTTTTGTAAAACTAACATCAGTGTTTACCTATAAACAGACACAGAAGTCATTGCTAACTATACTCTGCTTTGTATACAATGCTATTATATAAAGAGCTCAAGCAGCACGTCTGCCTGCCTAGATGTGTGTGTTCTCCTACTCCAGCTGCCAACAACCTAAATTATTCAGCAAGCCTTGATCATGCCAAGTTTTTAGTCAACAATGGAGATCCTGCCAAAGAGCTAATAATGTTTAAAAAAAAAAAAGCAATGTTTGTGACAATTAACAGAGCCTGCAGCCTGCAAAGAGAGTTGGACTCATTTGTAAAGGAAAATTTAAATGATATGCTTCATTATAAATGGTCCCATGCAACACATTGCTAATCAACCAGAGCAGCTTCTTTTTTTCTCCTCCCTTCCTATCAGATAAACCAAACAGCAGCATGAGCCAAAGTTCTTGGCCACTGCTTGCTATAGCTATAAATGTGGTGTGGTTATCTATCAGTATCATCATCGGCTCAGATCAAACCGAATAATTAGCACTAAAGTGGATGAATAGAGCCCCAGCCTCTTATCTTGTCTATTAATAATAAGTATAACTTCACAGCCAAATCAAGAGGTATGTTATTGTACCCCTGAGAGCCTGTTTGGGTAAAACCCCATGCGACCTCACCACCATAAGCAATGCAGATGGGACAGTGTGTGCCTGTAATGATGAGTGGCCAGCTGCCAGCCCACCCACCTCCCCCCCCCCCCCCCCCCCCCCCCCGCCCCCCAGCTCTACAGCTCAAAGTGGGAGCGAGAGAGAAGATAAACAAACCATGCACAAATATGAGAGCCATTTGTGGGGACTCCTTCCTTCCCTTGTCTTCCTTACTCACACCACCTCAGTTAATTGCTTTTCATACAACAGAGCTCTGCAGAGAAGCACCTAAGAGTAACTGGTGTTTTTCACCCAAGCTCACTATGAAACTTAAGTCATGTGTTATAGTGGCACTGTGATGACTACAAATTGCTAAAATCTTAGGAATAGCATCCAGGCATGCTCTTATATTTAAACCCTGGTACTTACCTACTAATTATTGTGTAGTATCCAATGCAATAATAATCATTATACTTTGTACTGCGTTACAATATTACCCTCATTTTAGGGTCTTTAAGAGTTTTAAGCCACAGTTATCTAATTAATGTCAATTCAATTTTGCTTATTTTAATAATTACAGAAGTTAACTCAAAGGAAGGTTTTCAAGTTTTGCAAGAGAATTAAGTGCTTTTACTCACTGTTTGGGAAACGCTTACCACAACTCATCTGCAGTTTACTAATCACATTCGGTTTGGTTTTATTGACAAAAATATTTGTAAAGTGCACAGCTATAAACGGCCTGATTATTCAGCTCACATCAGTCACAGAAGCAGAGATTTATTTATCTGAGGTAGCTGAATACTTTTTGAAAGTCTCTCTGTATCTGAACTGGAATGAACCTAACCCAGCAATTTCTGATTGGATTTGCTTTTGAGGCTCAAGCCGTGCTTTCCCTTGTGATGTTTTCCTTTGAGACTTAGGTTGTGAAAAAAGATTTGGGTTGCCCCGTTACTAAAAGTGGCTAAGATAGGGAAGTGAAGAAGGAAAGATTACATGTCTTCTCCCTGTGGAAAAGCTGGTGGTGGACCTAGCAGTGCTGTCTGGTGAAGGAAGAAGGCTTTTTACCTTTTATTAGAAGCAGATGAAGGCTGCCAGTTCTGGAACAGAGCAGGAGGAGAGAGAGAAGTCTGGATTCATAAGAAAGCATTAGTGTTAGTCTGCTACTGTGTATAATGGGATTAAGTGTGGCTTAGAAGGTTTTTTTCCTTTTTTTTTTTTTTTTTTTTTTTTGTGTGTGTGTTAGCTATTAAACATTTAGTAATGCAATTAATTTTAGTAATAATTGATTATTAAAAAAAACACACACCAAAACCAAAACCAATGTCAGACTCATTATAGGGGACACTGATACCTGCATTTAACCATGAGAAATGTACAGCACAATTCCTTATAGACCCAGGCATTTACCTATGTGGCACCAAAGGAGACAGCTACAGCATCTTCAGAGGAGTAATTCCCAATGCAAACACTTCCAAGCTGCAGTAAGGCCACATTTGGGTGAGTACCTGAGTGTATTTGGCAGCAAATAAAGGGAAGAGTTACTAAATACAAGTCCTTAACAAACAGTCCAGGTTCAGCTCTGTCCTGGTTCAACCTCAAATAAGTCAATGGAAAACCTCCACTGGCCTCAGGGTTATATCAGACCAAGTCAGGTTTCTAGCTAGAGAAGAAATCCTAATACCTATTTTTATATCAAAATAGCTTTACTGCAAAGTGCATTTTCTACATGGACATGTGGGGAACTGGTGTCACTTGTTGGTGATAGTTGGTGGAACCAGCTTTCCAAGGGTGGGTTGTTAGAAGAAGGTCAGGAATACTAAGTACTCAGTTTTAAGATGAAATGTTTGACGTACTTCTCATGTGTGCAAAAAGCTGTCTGTTGCTGACACCAATGCCTTCCAGAAAATATTGTTTTTCTTAGGGAAAGCAGACAGGACTGAGGTGTGAAAGCAGGACTTGTGGTGGAAGGCTGAGCCCTGAGCCATGATGCTCTACCTCTCATGGCTGACAGCAGGATTGAGTTGAAATGATCCTTTTTTCAGTTTGTTGGGTTTTTTGCATCACCTTCTTTTGCACCTTTATAATCCAAAATGAGATGCTTAGTAAAGGAAATTAAATTGGGATTTACATATACAACACCCAGCTTTGTTAAGATCTCATTCATTGTATTCAGAATAAGACAAAGCCTGCTATTTCATTTAATTCAGTCAATCATCTCTCTGAAGAGTGGAATCTTGAATGCTTCTGAGTGATGACCTGAGCCCTGTGCCAGTAAAACTCTCCATCTCTTGTCATCCCTAAGATAACAGGCTGAGATTCACCACTTCTCTCATTTTTCTCCTTACCGTTCAGTTTATTTCTTTCTGAACATCCATCTGGCATTATTGTGCTTGCTTAGCAAAATTCAGGACAAATAAAAAAAGGAAGATAATTTCTTCAAATTCTAAAGTAGCTGTTAAGCTACATCTGCCCATTCAATTCAACCACCAGCAAAGACTCTGCCTCTGCCAGACATGCAGCTGTACTTGCAGCCGTGAATCAAGTCTGGAAATTCATTTCCAGACTCACTAAAAATCTACTGGAGACACAGGCAATGAGTAATATTTTCTGTTTTGTATATGTATGGATTTAATATAGACAGAAATTTGGCAAAAGAAGCTACTCCATATTTCCAGCATCCTATCCCTGTAGACTAAGTGTTAAAATATATATGTATACAATCTCAGACACGCACATTTATACATACTGGGATACATATACAGCCATATATGCACATGCAACCCTTCCTATTCAGCTGGACAGTCACTAACACCAATTCTCTGTTAAAAAACAAGAGAAGAGAAAATGATCAATTTTTTATAGTATGTTACCTACAAGCACAGACATGAGTTTGGTAACCATGCGTTCATTGCACACAGACTGTAAAATATTTATGGAGACAATGTGATTTGGGTCAAAGCATTAAATAAAGTAAAAGTTGCTTTGTTCAATATGTGATGAACAGTATCCATATTAAAAACCAGAGGGAAAAATGTTCAAATGAAAAAATATGCTTAAAACAAATTCATCTGTTCAATGTTCATGAATGTTTTAAGAAATGTAGACAAACAAGTCTTGAAATCCATATTTACTGTACACAAATGAAAAACTGATAGTATTTATTTAATCCAGAGGGAGAAGTGACTAAAAATTCAGTATTTAATGATCAACACAAAAATATTTGTCCTTGGAAATTACCATATTATTTATTGTCAGGTGAGTTACAATAGGGTTATAGCCCTTCTCTTGATAAATTAATAAAGTTGTTAAGTCAACGTTGATCTAGAAAGAAAATATTTCTTCCAAGAGTAAGAATATTTTTTTAAGCTTGGATTCTACAGTATTTCTGCATTAAAATATGAGGAGAATGAAAAGTGAATTTGCTTGGCTATGAGACTTTGGCTTCATAAATAATAAAGATTACAGAAAGATCCAATCCCATAAAAACTTAGGCACAGGCTTCACTTTACGCATGTATGAAGTCACACTCAAATTGAAAGTTTGTAAAAGAAAAGCAACTTAAACAGCCAAGAATATTAAACACTGATGACCTGCAGGCACTTAGTCCATATGACACATATGTAAAATACAGTATACCTGAAAAATAATTCACAGACATATAAAGACTGTGCAATTCTTGCTTAATCGAGACAGAAGATAAAGCAGTTTGGTTTTCTTACCCAATGGATGTCAGAAGGAATCTACCTACCCTTTAAGACCTCACCAGCTCTGGGACTTCCTACCTACCATTTTTGTCTTTTACCATATACACCTTAGTATTAGGTTTTCTACTTTTCCTGCTGTCCGTCAGTCTATCACCTTGTCTTTCTGAAGCTGAATTTCACTGTTGCTTATAGAACTAGCACCTAAAATGCTAGACACTGATCTTTCTTTTTTTTTCTTTTCCCCCTCCCCCCCCATTTCCCTTTCAAAACTTAACAGCACTGCAGTGCTTAAAATAGCAGCTGGGTAATTATGGCTCAGAAATGAGTTGCGAAGGATGGAAGGTGCTCTGAAGGCTCCATACGTCTGTTGGGCCACTGTAATGATACTTACATCCTCCAGGTCTGATATCACAGATGTGTGGTAAAGTACATAAGCATAATACACTTTTGGTAAAATTAGAGCTGCCATGTTTTACCTCACATTTGCCATGAGCTAACAGCATAGACAGAGTCAGGTACCATGGCTTGCAGAATCTGATAAATCATTAAGATGCAGTAACTCATTGTATGTCTGAGGCAGTTATTTATTAATTTATTTATTTTAACTTCTAAAAAGTAAAGACAAAACAATCCTGCCTTTTGTAACTTTTAAGCACTGTCAAGAGGATTCAATATTGATTGGAACTTTAATAATGAATCACAACAATTTATGTAACATGAATCCTATTTCTGCTCATTTATACTTCCAGTGAGTTTGTTCAGGATATTTTGCACTACTTATGTCTTCTTGTCCGTCTGTTCTTAATACACCTGCTACACTGCTGCTTAAATACAGCAAAAAAGCCACTGAAGCCTCACAGAAGTCTTTAAAATAAATAGATAGGCATTACAGAGGAAAGTAACGTTTCAGAAAGAGATTTGGTCTGAACCTTATGTAGAACCCAGTTCAATGGCAGCAAGCTCAAAGCCCATTTTACTCTGCAATATTCCCCCAGAGAGTCACTGTTACAGGCAGAATTTTCTTGTGGGAGTTCTGGTTTTTTCCTCTATTTACGAAAATCTGGTGACATACAGCTCTGGCTAAAGGAATGGGGCAAGTCTCAATGAACCTTTCCCAGACACCAGCATGTAGACAATTTGAACTAGAAAGGGACTTACTGCCCTGAAGAACCATCAGCACAGTGTGATAAACTGGGAAAAGCAATATTTGATTTAGACACCATTTAAATATTTTTTTATTTTATTTTTTCTTTTATCCAAATTCTTTCTGGGCTAATGCTGTGAAACAGTGTCTCAATATCTTCAGAAGCAGTCGGCTCCTTCTGCTAGATTCCCAATTATTACAAAATACGGTTGTAGTGTCACGTTTATTTCCATAACAAGTTGTGGTATCATAGGAAAGGGAATATTTGAAAAAGCCTATACTACAATAAACTATCTACATTTTAGTTTTGAAATTCCCTAATTTTATAAACTATACGTACACTACTATAAACTAGAACAATAGCAATAGACAAAATTCCCACAGAAAAGGACTGGCTATACAAAAGTATCTTATAGTGGATGGAGGAGGAAACACTGAAAATAAGAATCCCTAGCTAAGGAGTGTCTGTGAGGTACTCTCAAGACACAGACTGCTGTTTAAATTCAAGATGGGCAGCAGGAGTGAGCTACTTCTGGGCAGAGAAGAGTCAGTTTCTTCTTTTACCTTTCTTATCACAGAACGACCCTCGTGACTGAATGTTCATTGGCGTTGTCTCCCTTCTATGTAACATGTCCAAACTGTGATGTCGCTTGCTTGGATCATAGCAGAGCTCTGCCTTCTGCTTTCTTGCATACTGCTTGCACTTTCTGAATGTCACAGACCTTGCAGTAAAAGATCCCTTTTTATATGTTCAGATTAAAATTCCTGGAAAAGTATCAAGGATCACCTCAGCAATTCTCTCTTCTGTCTCCTCAGTTTGTAAACAGAAACAGAGC
Organism: Falco naumanni; assembly: GCF_017639655.2. Lineage (NCBI taxonomy): Eukaryota > Metazoa > Chordata > Aves > Falconiformes > Falconidae > Falco > Falco naumanni. Next base: position 90,084,030 of record NC_054056.1, read on the forward strand.
CCAGACCTTCTTTGTTCTCTGCATTCCTGAAGCCTGCTGAGGGACTGAGAGTTTCCTCTTCAATACCCGAAGCACCTTCAGTGCAAAACACATAAAGCGTTCAGACATGGTGGTGATGTTTTAGGTTGGCTACTACACATCCAGTGTGGTTCAGATGGATGGGACAATTCAACAAAACTGAGATAGCTTTGACATGTGTTGTAAACAACACTATCATGTCTTTGAATGTGTGGTCAAGTTGTAAACAACACTATCACGCCTTTGAATTTGTGGTCAAGGTAACTCACCATTACCTATTTTGCTGGAAACTGTGATAGTTTGACATTTTAAGTCATAAGCTACCCTTCAAATTGGTTAGTGAGGCTATCCTTACATGAGATTTGAAAGTAACCTGTCCCAGGAAAGGTTAACATACAGTGGTAAATAGTCATCCGTCAGTGTTCTCTAAGTCCGTGTCTGGGGATAACAGGATTTCACCAACAGTTGACATGTCTTTTGATCTTGGTGCCACTGATAATTGCTGTTATTTTTGGATCCGTGCTGGGTTTTTTATGGATGCCAGTGGTACATGTACTTGCACTGTATTTATTAGTTCAACCTATGTTACCTGCTCCTCAGTAAAGCTGGTACTGTCTGACTGTCAGATTTAAAGTCTGGGATGACTAATGACTTCCCACAGCTAAGTGTTGGAAAGACAGGCTATTTTAATTGGGGCTTCCTGTCAGCTAAAACAAATGTCTCCTCTTCACTCTATATTGGAAGGGTGTCATCCTGAACTCAGTCATCCTGTGAACAGTCCTGTCATCTTTATTGATTCAGGACCAAGTTTGATCCTCATGGTGGTTGAGTTTCTAAGGCACTGTATAACGCTTTACTTTCAACATACCAATGAGTCACATCATGACTGCTATGGAGATTTCAGGTGTGTTTTCCTTTATTTCTTCAAGTCCATAGGAACAGTGCTTTTTCTGGCCTTCTTAAATAACCTGGTCAAAAAACAGAGCTCTTGAAAATTACATTGTCCACTTTATTCTTTTTTTCCCTTGAGATACAAGACAATCTAAAACTTTCACTTATACATCAGACCTAAAACTTCCAGCCCCTGCCTGAGGTGTTAACAAATACAAGTGACTAAAACCTCAAATGCAATATTCATGAACTCAACTAAGCACATATCTCATGATCTCTACACCATGATTTTGGCCGAGTCGCTGCGATAAAGATACCAAAGACAGACCAAATCCAGCCATAGTCAGTGATTTTCTTTTCAGCCTTAGTAGAGACCAGTCACTTTGCACTTTTGCCTGTGCAAAGTGGAGTTGGAAAGGCAGGAATGTACAGCTGTATATGATGATGCATATTCAAGGTACAGGCAAGGAGGAAACAAAACCTGTGACCTTATTGCAATCTGTTGAATTGAAGAGTTTACTGCAATTGCAATTTTAAATTATATTTCTTATCATTTAACTATTGATTTCCCCTATTATTATATAATTTCAATTACACCATTAAAATGTACACCACTTAAAATATTTTTTAAAGAAATAAAACCATACAAGATATATAAACATGTAATTATATTCATGTAGAGTGACAAAGGCATATGAACTGGATATACCTGGACTATAATACTGTATGGACTAACTCAAATAGGACACATAGGCTTTCTATTATAAAGGGAGCTGAGCTGAAGACTTAAAGCACTTATTTCAAAAGACTGAAATCATCTGTCCACTGAGTACCTTAGATACCTCTTTCACCTTATGTACTAAATCTTGTTTTATATTCTGGAGATGCCAATCTTCCCTCTATGTCTGCTTACTGATGTTCAGCCCTGCGGCTATGCTCCTTCAGTTGCTTTTTTTAACTGAGGTTTGGGAATGATATTCTGATGTTCAGAAGCATTGCTGTAACCTTGGCCACATATATGTTTGAATTAACAGTTTCAGTGCTGCTTTTCTGAAGGTAGACCTGTGTGAAGTATTTTTACCCAAGTTACAGATTGCCAGTTACTTGAAGCAGGCAACGCCTTTACGAGAATTAACAGGATGAGGATCAAGAACCCAGGAGAGCCTATAAAGACTGTGTTAACTACATCAAATTAATAGGTAACAAAACAATATGTTAAAAAGTATCTAATTTCAATAAAATCAGTATATAGGTACTTGAGAAAAAACAAGTTTGTTAAAATTAAATGCTAAAGATCCATTAGAACATAAATGTTTAAAAAACCCTATTGTGACCTACTGTTATAGAATTGCTGTAATAAAACCTAGTCCTAGACTGTCAGTGGGATAACTTTCTACAAGGCATATTCTTTTATGACAGAGTTACTGTGAATCCTTGACCACAGAGGTTAGTCAAGGCCAAGCGAGAGCAAACTGCAAATTCAGTACCCGACCCACGCTCAAAGGCATGTGCCTTAAAGTTTGAGGGCTGAGATATGCTGAAAACCTCTGATTCTCTCCCAGTAAGGTGGGGAGGGCTTGATCCTCTTGGCATGAAGGGGGTCTGTGGGGACAGCAATGAAGGACTAATGGCACTCAAGTGGCTTAATACATAGTTTCCCTAAAATCTGCAATTCATTCACTCAAGATGATCTTACTTATCTGCAGCTGCAGGTGGCCATATTGCTTAGGAGGAAATCAGTGCTAAGCTGGGGTGACAAACTGGGTGTGCTGGGGTGAGGTCTGGGGACGGCACACAAATGCTTGCCTGGGTTGGCTGGAATAAAGGCACACACCAGCTACCACAGCCCACCGGCGCTGACCTTTGTGTGCTTTCTAGCCTACTCTGTCTCACACAGCTCCTGAAAAGACCAAGAGCTGATCTACAGCCAACAAAAAATAAAGCTTCTACTTGAGAGCACTTGTGCTGTCCCAATACTAGACTAAACAATCTGACACCCAATTGCAGCGTGTGAGTGACAGAGTCAGGAAAATAAACTGAAGATAAAAAGTAGGGTCTTTGCCTCAGGCACTGAGATCTCTTAGAAGGGGAGATTATTGTCTTGCATCTAGTGCCAAAGATGCGAACATCTATCTTATCTTTTAAAGATTGTGCAGCGATGCCTCTTCTTTCCCTAAAAACCTGTCTGCTGGTTAATTTCATAGATACCAACTGAAACGTGGAGTTGCCAGCTCCGTGTAACCCACCCCAAATCTAACAGCTGTACTTGTACACATGCAGCATCAAGCCATCTGTGCAATGTAGCACAAAGCACTTACTTGACTTAGTAAAGGACAAGAGAGAAAGGCTTTAGCACTGTTAAGAAACCTTTCTTCATAGAAGTGTTTTGGCCAGCTTATGCCTGGCTTCCCAGGAGGCGTGCAGAAACGGGTGTCTTGGAAAAGCCACAAGGAAGTCTGGCTGAGCAAAATAACATTCCTTCTGCAGGCTCACGGTGTGTGCACACCACTGTTGGTGGAACAAATGGTAGCCATATGCTTCCTCCTGCGAGCTAGCTAGGCATATGTGACCACTGCCCTCCTTGTACCAACTCCTCTGTGTTACCACTCAAAAATCCAGCACCCCAGGAAGGACCGATCTTGTTGATGTGATCTTTGCCAGGACCCATACCTAGGAGCAAAGAAGACATGGCAAAAGCATATTCCCCCTCCTTCAGTGGCTGACTTCAATCTGGCTAATTTGCCTTTGTAAGAGGAACAAGGGGGGGTTGTTCTTTTTCTTCCTTCCCGGTGTCTGTGGATTAGAACAGCGACAGAGAATAATTCAGCAATCACTAGGTGACAGTCGGGTTTGATAGTTGTGTTAACACTTTCTTTTTATTTTTTTTTTTAAATAAATGATGAAGATCAAACATCTGACTCTCCAAAAACACGCGGATTTTACTTTATTATGCTCTTTACTGGCACAGCTCTTGAATTCTGTGCAGTTAGCTACCTGTGGTGATACTGGAGAATGAGAACGGTACCCAGACTGTGGTGCTACTAATTCACTCTGAATATGGGAGGTACCAGTTCATATTCTCTGCAGATTTTACTTAAAAGAATGACATAGTTTCAATTTCAACACCTTGAAATATAGCTAATAAAATTATACAAAGAATGAATTCCCCAAAAACCTTGGGCTCAAGTCATGCTTCCATCAAGGTTTTGAACAGTGTGCCATTCAGGCTGGGAAAGAAGGTAGGATCTGGATCCAGGTATTTTTTAATTCCTCATCAGGAGAGAAATCATTTGCAGGAGTGAAATCTGGAGTAGTTGACTAGTTTTTACATTATCTTAAGTATTTGAGACTACTTATTTCATAGATTTTTGGACCAGGGTCAATTCTAATTAAAATATGCATCCAGCTCTGAGCTAACAATTCATTCAAAGCATTTTATATTTCTGGGTCTTCCAAAAAGATTCAATGTCTTTGAGAAGAGTAAAATAGGTCTCATTTATAAGATTGTTTGTGGCTCCGCCCTTGCAAACAGGTATTGAAGAAATATACCATTTTCAAACATATGACAGTGGAAAGAAAGCTTGCTTGGTATGGTTAAACTGTTTTTTTTTTTTTTTTTAGGGAAACTGGCAATGTATTTGTTAGCTACATAGAAGAAGTGAATCAATAAAGTATATTCCAAACTGCAACTGAGACATACACAGATGTTCACTCTCGCTCTCTCTCTAAGCTGGTATTCTTGTTGGTACACTAAAAGGTTGGTGGGATTAGCAGAAAAGTATCTCATCTTTGCTGAGTCATGTTAAAATTATTTCAGATAGATGTTTATAAGAAAATAAAATCCATGGTGGGTCTTTCTCACTGAAGCCTGAATGACCATTGCAGATTGCAATATTTTACATGTTTTTTCAGTAAATTAATTAAAAACCCTTGAGTACTGGTGGAGTTCCAGTTGCAAGGAATTCTTGGCTTTACATTTGCTTGTCACTGGATCCTGTCTTGCAAGGCAGTTACTGTTTGGGTTGTTATGAAAGTCACAGCCACTAAACCGTGAAGACAGATACAAATGCTCCCATCACTGAAATACACAAATAAACTTAATTTTTCTCTGAAATTGGGTGCATTTTGGATGTTGAACAGTTATTTCAATGGGAAAGAGAGTTCAGTTTCTTTAATAAATTAAATTAGGAGATCTTATGCTTGACTGGCAAGTGCGTAGGTGGATCTGACGATTCAAAAAGTAGAAAACTCTCCTGAACACAAAGGAAAAAAGGTGGTAAATGATACTTCAAAATATTTTGGCATTAGAGACAGTGAGAGATTATTCTGCTAATATAGATAACAGAAAATTCATATGTGAAACTATGGGGCTGATGAAAAGTAGTCTTTTCATACTTCACGCAAGCATACTTTTTATAGCTTACAAAGATCTGGAAGTACTTTAATATTTTCAAACCTGTGAAATGAACATATTTATATTTCTTTTATGTAATTCCCAGGGGAGACTACCCAAGGAACAGGGTTATGTTGTTTTTCTTCTCATAGTGCAAACAAGTAAGAAAGCTACATGCATGAGAGTCTGCATGGTCTAGGTCTATCTAAAAGAGCAGATAAACAGGATGGAGGGAAAAAAAGGGAAAATAAGGGAATTTTGAGATTTGGCAAAAATCTCTCATCACTGACTACGTAGACATTACCAGCTGTAAATGTTTTTCTGGTATATTATGCTGGGAAGCACAGCAGTAGTTACTGTTAAGAGATCTGAAGTTGGCTGGAGCAGGACATACAGGCAAATACAGCTGGACGTGAGGTTGGCTGCAATGGTATGCCACAAAAATTAACATCTTCTGTATTCAAGTGCATCTGAAGCAGAGGTTTCACTAGTATTAACTTGCAGCTTGGACCAAACTCTTGCGACATTATCTTCTGGATCCTCCAAAAGAAAGGAGGTACTTGCTCACCAAAGACTTTAGACCACCCTTTTACTCAAGGGTATGTGGAAAAAATGCAGATATTTTCATGCTGGAGGTTTTCCATTTGGCATCTTGTCCACTTTTGTCTCAACCTGGTATGACTGAATATTTCTGGATCCACAGCTCAAATTGGTTTATCCTACTGTAGCTGAACTGAAGTGCTCCTCCTTGCTGCTATGAGATTGAAATGATTCATTAAGTCTGTGCCAACAAACTTAAACTTCTACTTTGCAATCAAGAAAACTCACTAAACAATTAGGAGAAATTCATTTTTTTAAAATCAGTTATACACATCTCCCCTGGTAGAATATGATCTGTGCTTCCTATCATCAAACCAACATTGTTCCAAAAAGGAAAACAGCAGCAGCGTGCTGCTTTAACAGGAGTGGAAGGAAGGTGCCTAGGCAGCAGCAGCAGCAGCGCAATTCTGCAGGCTGAAACTTAATTTTGAACTAGTCTCACATGAAATGTGTCAATGTGTTCAGAGGCAGGTGTTTTGATTTAGCTTGATTCAATCTGCAGTGAAGTAGTTTGCTTTTTCTAAGTAGAAAAACTGAAGTGTTTTGGTAGAACTGATTTTTTTTTCTAGAAAACATTCATGTGAATATTTTATTTTACACTGGAAAAGCATTTATACAAAAAAATTACTAGGCAGATCGGCCATAATTCTTGCTGCATTTTGTTTTATTTGTATTTCATTTTGTTAAATACCCAGGCCTTGGTAGATCTTGTCTTGTTATGACATTCAAAGCTAAATTTTAACTATGAAAGTTAGAAATTAAAGATCAAATATCTGTTCAGTACATTGAATTCTATATCCATTATATGTGGAAACCAATATATTCCCAGAATTTCCTCTTTCCTCTTGTCTCAGCTTTTGATAAGCTTCTGAAAAAACCTTTATCTGGGGCCCTATCTTTCTGCCATTCTTAGGAAGAATGAGTGCTCTAGCAAATGGATTGATCTTGACAGTAAAGTTAGAAGATTAGGAAAACAGATAATTGATTTAACTGACCCCTCTCTTTGCCTCAAGGAGCCACTTTACAGACCATTGCAAACTCACTCATAATCTATAAAATGCAGATATCCATCACTTTTACTTGTTAGTGCCTATACCGGTAGGGGGGATAAGATGAGGAGGTTACATGTTTGGTTGCTGATTTCTCAGTATAAGCCTACAGTCATAATAGCAGTTAGAGGAGCTCTGTGGGGTAAAACATTCACACACATACAGACCCATGAGACCTGATTAAGCTTAATAGTTCAGAAATGCTATGAGCAGTTATATAAAAAATTAGAGCCAGGCATTATGCACAGATGAACAGACATTCCTCTATTCTCTCAACTTCTCTCAGTGATCTACATGGGAGACGGGAGGCTTCTTGATTCTCCCTGCAGTTAGGAGAGAAAAAAAGAAAAGCTGAACTAATTTAAAATCTACCCCAAGGGAAAGTTCTTGGCCCTGGTGAGTTTAAAGGAGATTTCTATAAAAACTTTTGCTTAGCCTTCTCCTTACATTTACTTGACACGCTCTGTTCTTTGAGGGATTCAGGTGGATTCATTGCTGCCATTCTTAGTGCATACACTTAATTGTACAGATTACAGAAACAGTACCCCCTGTAAACTGATATTATCCATCCATGAAGATAACAAACCCTTAATAAAAGTTAACTCGGTCGATACCACAACTTGGAGCTGAAAGCAAGTGATGACGCCAACAAGAAGCATTTGTTTTTACTATTAGCTGTGCTGTGCACTGCATTCCCAGCTGTGGGACGCCCTATTGCATCCACCACCACACGACTTGTAGGAGCATTGCCTCCTCAGTGTGGAGGTGAAGTAGGCATATTATCTTCTTTTCATAGGGAGGTATGTTAGTCCAGCTACAGACAATTACGCAGTGGTGTAAGAACAACGGCACCCAAAAGCATCCAGGTCGTAGTACTCTGGGAATCAGATGAGGACTTAGATACCAAGACTATGGGGAATTTTAGACCTTTGATTTTGGGCAAGTCAGAATGCACTTGATTTTCATGGTATTCAAATCCTAGGACTTCTTTTCCTAGGAACAGCTTTATGTTGTAATGGTTTTAATTTTATAGACTCACTGGAAAAGTGATTTCCCATTTTACAGCTCCTATTTGTCTTCTCAATCACACGTTTCACAGATTAAAATAAGAACAGGAGACTGATATTTGTGCAGGCAGCGAATATTACAAGATCCTTCTTTACACAAATAGATTAGTGACAAATCTTAAAAGCCTAGTCAGCTCCACTAGCATTTTTAATTCTCCTGCTAATAGCTTATGATAAATACTTCTGAGAAATTATAAACTCTAATGTGTTTCTTTAGATGATCATCTGAGTGTTTCAGATTTTTGGAGATATTAGTGTCAAATACTAAGGAGGGTCCGTAAAACTACCTTTATGAAACAACTCAAGCACGTAAGTGAGTTCTTTGTGGGATAAAGTCATTGCAGCTTTGACGCATGGAAAGTGAGATTTCTAGTAAGTGCTGTTTGGAGTGATGATCCTATTAGCAAGTCCATAGCTTTATAGCAAGTAAGTTGCATGGTATGAAAAGTCACACTTCACAAAATCAGACAGTTTGCACTTGTTCGCTTTTAATCACTTTTGTGAGGAGCCTGTAATCTCTGCATTAACTGTGTAAATCGGGCAATGTTGGAGAAGTGCTTGAACAGAAAGCTCCCCGGATTTTCCAAGGTGCATTTATTCTCTCAGTAAATAATAAGCAGGTGTCCTTGCATTGTGCTCCAACACATATTCCTACTAAATGTGACGCTTTCCTGATAAAATGGGATTTTTTTTTTTAGAAGATACATTTTAACTGAAGATGATGTGGAGCTTTACTAATGACTTCAGTATCCAAAACCAAATCCTGGACAAATTCCAATTTAGATAATATATTTGCTGCTTAGTTAAAGTTAACCTACCTTTATAATTAGATACACTGGGATACTCTAGTGGAATAACTAGAGGTCAGTGGAATTATATTAATTTATACCAATGAGGATCTGGCTCAATATTTTTCTTCACTTCTTGCCCTAGGATCTCACTAGGGAGGCTATTAATAGAGTGGCAACATCACAAGGGAAAGGAAATGGTGAGAGGGGAAATTGGATAAGTCTTTAAAAATAAATTTAATCCAATCAAGACTATAGACAGTGTCAGGAAAGAAATTCTAGTCACGCGGTTACTTTGTATGGTCACCGTAGGACAAAGTTCTCCATTTTTCACAGTAGCACTTAATGTATTCAACTTTTCCTTTTGCTTCTGGTAGTCGGTATATTATGCTCACAGTGCATCATTCTGATCAATGCTTTCCTATTATTTTCATGCATTCTTTTGTCCATCCATCTGGATTCCTCTCCTGCATTCTCTCTTATTGGGGCCAGGAAGCTCATTTCGTCCTACACTTGTGTGGCACCAGGTAAACATGGGATCAGACAGGGCATGACAACAGGCAAAAGCATAACAAGATTCATTGGTACTTGGGGCAGACCCTGCTTCACAGGGTTTGTTTCACCTCCTGCTGAAGACCCTTCTGACTATGATGCCACCGTGGCCTTCCAGTCCTTATTCTTGAAGCAGGACAGAAGAGGACAGAAAGTGTGGACATGTTTTCCCTTATTTACAGCTGGGTCCCTCTGCTGTGGTGCTGATCGCACCCCTGTGTGCGTGCACACACAAACACAAATTAAACTTGAATTCTCTGAATTCTTTGACAAGATATTTGTAAACAATGGAACATGATTTCAGTTATCATGTGCTTGATTACAAATAGGTCTCAGACCTGCCACCAGCCTCATGCTAGCCTCCTCCAAGTCTGTGCTGGTTCATGAAGAAGCACTCCCAACTTGTTTTTCAGTTGCTCACAAGTGTTAGCACACCTTATTCGGGAGGATGCATTGATGTTTCATGTGCATAAAGGAAAATGGTTGCTGTTTCTGTCTGTCAATGACAAAGTCCAAACAACAACAGTGAATCTAATTACAATAAAATTTAATAAATACCTCTTTCTGTGTCCGTGTCAGTATAGCATTTACATGAGTTGAGTTAATTTAAGTGTATTTACTATATGATAAATTTTATAGTCAAAATACAATCTAGAAAGAGGCAGCATTGTATGGCTTTCATTTGCTTTTGTTTTATATTTGAGATATTTGACATTAGATATAAATCTCTGCATGTGTACTGGTAAATACTGTCATTATTTTTTTAAAGGGGAAGTTTTTACAGGAATGTACTTAAACATAAAGTTATTGTATCACATCTATCAAACCTATGGACTTGGTAATAACGCTTTGAGGATGACTTCTTTGTTTGTGCTAGATATAATTTTTATGCGTTGTGATCTGGCAATGGACATGATGTTAATGACTATATACTTCCCATTCAGCAAGCAGTACTGTTGGATCCAGCTTGATTTATAAAACAACAACACAACAACACTAGTTAGGGCATTGTATTCTACTTGCCAGATGGTTAACTCCCATGGGTTAATGAGTATACCCAAATTCTAGATGATTTAAGATGTCCTGCGGATATTTCCTTAGGTACGAGGATTGCTAGCTGTTAATTTACATGTGTACTGTATTTTTCCCTCTCTCTATTGGTCTCATGAGGATTCTGAATTTCTTTTTCTCCATAAAATGCTAATAAGCCATATTTAACACCTTCCCCTTTTGCTGCTCTGACCATCAAAACATTGTTTTCAGATTTCAAACACTTCATCTATTAGACTGAATTAGTTCCTCACAAAGAGCCAGGAACTGGAAATTTGTATTTGTAAACACACATGTTCTCACACACTCACACACATATATCTACACACATGTGTATGTACACACACACACAAACAGACTCCACACACACACACAGACACAGACACACACTCTCCTTTTTAGCTTCTGCATTTTCATAAATCGTTTTTGCAGGAATTACTCAGGAGCTTAACACCAGAAAAATATTTGAGCATATTAACAAATTTTTAGCAAGCCCTAAAAATCTAATTTATTAGTCTGAAATAAATCTAGACTTTGTTTTATGCCAAAACAAAAAATGTAAGTTTGTGTCACAGAAGGATGTTATAATTCCTGACAGCTGAAACCCATGGAAAGTATCCCCTATTAATGACAATATTTTCTTGAGATCTCTCTGTAGCAGTGTGGTACGTTGTTACCACTGCCTCTGCCTAAGTGGCACACGTTCACCTTGAAAGAGAGTTTTAGAAACAACATGAAAAGCATTCATCTAGAAGGAAAAGCCGTGACTTAAGTACAGCTGTTTCATACTTCCATGTGAAAAAAACCAAAGATGAGTAAAAATTGCAGAGCAGTATGTCACAAGTTCAATGGTAAATTAAATAGAGATAGGGCGAGTTGCTATTCCAAGATAGCTGGCTATCACCCTCCTCCTGGTTACTAGCCCCTCTCTGTTATCAGGTTGCCTTGTACCCCTCATACACATCAAAATAAATTAACTACATCACCAGGGAAAATAATGTGCTGAGGAAGTCGAGGAGGGGCTATTGGCAAAGGGAAAGAGAAGGCAGGGAATGAGGAACAGTTTTTTGTATAGAAACATAGGTGCTGACACTGTGAAATAGCTCACAGTCATGTTCCTATTGGCAGCAGTTGTTGGCATGAAGTTTTGTGAAAGATCCTCTCACAGGAAGTTCTTTTCTGATTCCCTTTTACCCATCTAAGGGACGCACATGCTCCCTTTTGCCTATATATAGGTTTAATCTTAATATTTAAAATCCTATTAAATGCTTTACATAAACAATATATTGAGGCAATAAATTTCACAAGGTCAGCACATGTTGCATAAATCATATCTTTTTGTTTTAGTTTAAATGTTTTATCCCTACATTTTTTTTAGCTCTTTCCTCATTTTTGATATGATGGTATTTTAATTTACTTTTCAACTCGCTCTTCAAAACATTTAATGTGTCTTTTGTAATCCACTCATTTTCTGGGCCTAGCTCATAACCTTTCTTGTACATGCCTACTCAGAACTGAGTATTTGCACAATGATGTTCAAGCTCCAGGTCCTGGTGCATGACTGCAGTTCCTGAGCACCAGTGCTATGCCTGTTATTGTTTCTACCGCTGACAGCAGCAACAACAAGCCATCCTGGTATTTACAGAAGCCTCTCTACCCTCTTAAAGATATTCACTGGCCACCTTTGGATTCTTTCTGTCACTTCATCTAGTTAGGATGGAAAGAATTCAAAATGAGGTTTAATTTCAGGGAAAGTCATCATAACTGCAAAGAAAAAAGGTTTATTCTATGGTGTTCTATATGCATCTAATAGTCTCCTCATTTTTTTTTCTACCATAACTGTACCAAAAATAAAAGTTGTTTTTTTTCTACTGTAACTGTACCAAAGCTGAAAGTTTTTCCTTGAACTATCCCTTTAAACATTTGGATTTTTTCCCCTGAGTCAGCACGGTCAATTTCAAAACCAGCGATGTAAGTAATTCAGGTTATTTCTTCCCACCTGCACTATTCCGTGAGACTTTGGTTTCCCCACAGTAAAACTGAGGTACCTGGAAATACCATCCAAGTATTTCAACAGCACATAAACCAGGTGTACAGGTTCAGTAGAAAACAAGAAATGCGGCTGACCTTCATCAACATGTTGATACACCAACTCATATAATGGAGACACCTCCAAGCATGTTTGAGCCCATTGCTGAAGTGACTGGTTAATGTTTAGAAAACCTGTGCATCAGATCTCAGGGTACTGACGTGGTTTTCAAGCTGGGATAATGTGCCAGGGACCCAGCGAGTACTTTGCCCTGCCCTGCTGGAGGGAGGCAGGGGCTGGCAGCATATTTGGCCTTTCCTCCCTGTCCACCTCCCGAAGCAGATCAGTAAACCAAACTGAAGCCAACATAACAAGGGGCTTGCCTAGACAGAGAGCAGAGGCACTTGTGCTGGGCTGCCCATGCCAAGCTGGGAGAAGGATGCTTGTGTGCACAGGGTGCCAAGCCACCCAAGGTACCTGTGTGCCTGCATCTGCACCAGCCTGGGTCAAGAATTTGGAAGACACCTTTTGTCTGGCTTTCACTCCAAGTTAATAAAAACTGTTTCTCTGCCTTACTTCCAGACCTGGGTAAAATGGTTAGAATAAAGAACTTGAAGATTTACTTACTCAGGGACCCCTGCAACTAAATTGTACCATGAATACATACTCTACGGAAAGCCCTCCTGAGGCTGGAGATCATCCTCAGATAATCTTGCAGACCTCTGGGAAGGTGCTGAGTCAGGTAAACACCATTCACTCTCCAAGTTCATGCACTTCATTATCAGTTTCCTTGATTCAGTGTTTCCTTCAACAGAAGCACTGCCCTGCATTTCAAAGCACATGCAAAACCAACAGCTTGAGCTCCACGGTCCTGTTTGGAAACCTGAAAGCCTGGATACCACAACCAGCTCTGATGACGTGGCCTGAGGCTGCAGTCACCATGACCAACCACACAGTTATGAAACACCAACCCAAAAATGCACAGCTATATGGAGAGGGAAATGTCTGCTGAGGGCCTGTAGTGGCAAACACCACCAAGGCTACAGGTACTTTGTTTACAACCCTGCACCTACTGCCTCAGCTTTTTGAATTCCTGCAAATGCTGCCAGGTCTGATCCCAGGGAAGGAACTTTGTTATATTCGTGGTAGGAGGTAAGCGTGGGTGCTGTACCACATCTGCTTTGGCCACAGTTAGGCTGAAACTTGTTAATTCCACATAAAGAACATACTGACTGATTTCTTACAGATGGGAGATCTGAAAACAGGGAGGTGATGAAGCCTGCTCAAGGCTAAAGAGGGTGCCAGTGGCAGGTCCACCTCCTTAATTCACTGACCCCTGGTGACCAGACAGGACAAGAAAGTGGAAACTGTATATGCAGCCTATTTTCTGCTCACTGTGTAAATTTTGGAGCTTAATCTCCTGACACCAAAAGTATAAAAAAATCCTGACAAGCATTTCATCACAAAAGCACATAATTCTATTCTCATTTATAATAGCCAATGATTATATAGTTAAGAAACCTATAGCATGATGGGCAAAGAAACAAGCAGCAAACAAGAAAAGTATAGACTGACTGAGCCAATATATGGGAAGAGCTACGGGCTGAATGCCCGTCTATGGAAATCTAATCAGCATGGACTGAATACGTCTCTGCCACCCAAACAGAGCATTACAGGATGCCAGCTGCATCTCCTCCCCCCTTAGTTATTCCTATTTTTGCGCATAAAACAGGCTCTTAAGGAGTAACTTCTAATAGCATACCCAAATAAGCAGTGCTGTGAGAAGTGTTATAAACCTTTAAATTGCCATTAGCTAATCAGAATCATTGTTCAGTGACCATTATCTTTTATTAAATGACCACTGAATCAGAATGTTCATACTGATTTTCAATTACAATGTAGAATAGTCACCACGACTCAATAGCACCCATTAGCAGCACTGGGACCACTGAAACAGCCATTATCAGAAGGAAATTCAGTCCTTAAGGAGGGAAGTTAATTTCTTCTTATAGATGCTTATTTGTAGCCAGGCATATTTCAAAACAGGTTTCCTAACAGGAAATGGGGTGTAGTCACAAACAAAGGCATGACCCTTCACTTCCACTTTTGCAAAGCCCCTTATCATCTTTTTGAGAGGGAGTAGAGGGGAGCGGCATAAAATATGCATAAGGGCAGAACTTCTTCCTCCATGCACAGATGCTGCCAGAGCCATGGAGGGTTACGATAGCTCCTACCTTGAAGTGGATGCCTCTCTGGCACAGGAGTACCTTAGGAAATTAAATAGTTTTCTAAAAGTTGAGCCATGATAAACTGAATCTACTATGTGATGTGAAACTGCCTTTCAATTTGTATAATTAAAAATGCAATGATTACAAACATTCTGGAGTTCTACTTGCAGTAATATCAGAGAGATAGTTTGTGATTTACAAATATAACTATGGGGTAGGTCTTTATATAACGGTAAATTACATTCTATGTGTATATGCGGTCCTGCAGAGAAGTCTCTTCTCACTTAGTATACTGGTAAAAAAATAATGAACAGCCAGGTAACAACGAGTTAATTCTCCCAAAGGAAACAGAAGCACGTACTTAAATACTACATCACAAATTACCATTTTTATGTCACCACCTCACCATGACTTTAGCACTAACCCATCTCCATCTTCATACTCTCATTAGGATATAATGCATATTCATGGTCCTGATTATATAGCCACTTTCTTGACTTGTTTTAATTGTGCATAAAGACATTGTGACAGGAGACCTGACCTTTTCAAGATCATTTTCTCTCCACTACTTTTCACAAAGCTATTAAGTTGTCGCCTTCCATAAGATTGTAATAATTTATTTCCCATTAATAAAAAATTCCTGGTGCCATGCAAATTAAAATTTATTCAGCAAATAGAATTCTTTGGATTATTTTCTAAATGGCTTTATATACTTCCATCTTAGGAATAAAAATAATATTAATGGATACAGGCTGAGTGGATAATTGCATATATTGGAGAAAAATGAATATACAACTGGTGCTGTGGCTTACTGCACACCAATTACCCAGAAGAGTTCCTTTACTTCTTTTTTCAAGAAATATATTAAATACTTTATTTCAGGGGATATCATTATAATCTTGAAATTATTCCCATTGTATAAAGGGCTTGGCAACCTGATGCACAAACAACAAATGTTGGTATTAGAAACCCCACACTAAGTAAAAATACTTGTAATTGTAAATGAAACTAAGGGAAGGAGTAACTTTGTCAAAGTTGCAACAGTATTGCAACAGAATTATAGGATTATGTGGTGAAGTGATAAACAGATTCTACTTCAGTGTTTTTCCAATACGAATGAATTATGTTGAAACTGCATAACATGTTAATTATAGGAAGGTTTAGGTTTTCTGAGAAGTTTTCAGTTTTGAGCACTGGATAAAAATACTGATATGATAGGAAAACCAGAACTTCATAATTCAGCAGTATTTATTTCTTTTTTACAATTTAAATTATGGTATGTCCTTAGACTTGTTTACATAAGTTCCTATTGGGAAAAATAGCTCACGTACATTTTAAGCCATGTATTAGTGGTATATAGTAACTACCACACAGATAATTCAGTGTTTAGAAGTTGGCACGAAAACTGCAAACCATGTAACAGCAGCCATTTCAAATCCCTGAACATCTAAATAGGATCAATGATGATAAAACAGCGATGTGTTTTTGGAACATTTTAAGGCTGTAGAAACAGAAGTCATTAAACTTTCCACTTCAAAGTTACAGAAACGTGAGCTGAAAGAGGAACTCTTGGCTACCTACTCCCTTTCCCAAACAACTCAAGGCTGTTCCCACTCTGCCCTGGTGGACTGTAAAGCACTTGCTTGGATATCTTTTAAAAACCGCTAAACAGTGCTGTTTGTCAAGTAGTGAGACCATGTGTAGGAAAGCAAGATGTTTAATTCACTAACAAGACGGACTCTATTTGAGAAATATGGAGAGTGGCATGGAACGGTGTGCAAGGAGAAAGGAGTAGGAATGGTTAGAGAGGGAAACTATGCTTCCACAAACCAAAAGTGGTACAAGCTACTGCAAGCTGAGCCCTGGAAGAGAGAGATCTAAATGTTAGAAAAGAGACTTAGTCCACGAAATATACATTGCTATCAGGGTCCATGTGGAGAAGCCCTCCCTAGCCTGAGCCAAAGTCACATTGCGGACCAATCCAGCAACTGGAACATCAAAGATGTGCTGTGGTCTGTGCCTGCAAATGTCTCCTGGCAAAAATAAACATCATCTGTGTTTGCAGGAAAAGGCAGAGTGGGAGGGGATGCTTGGCCCAGCAATTGATCCTACCTCCCAGCCTGTCTTATGCTGGGGTAAAATAGTGTTTTTGCATGAAACTATCAGTTCATTAGTAAAAGCTGTGGTAGAAAAGAATGTCTGAAAAAGAAAACACAATATATGAAAGGGCTAGAGCAGATCCAGCTCTGGACAGTCATCCTTTTGGCCAGTCTCTGAGAGAGTCAGTAAGTGCTTATGGTTCTGGCTTGTTTGGCTGGTTGTGTAGTACGAGGGTATCCCACAGAGCTGGTCCGGTGTGTCTGAGCCCACAGAACTGATGGCAACTGTGAAAGTTCCTATTCCTATGCCATTAAATGAAACTAGCCTTGGACACTGGGCTGTATATCATCAACAAAGGCAAACTCAACTATCTCTATGCAGCAGCAATTTGTGGCTGGAGGACAGTTATAAGAACTCAAACCAAAAGATACTTGATGACTTTGTGGTGAAATAACCCTAAGGATTTCAAGACAAGAATAAATTATGAGAGCAATTTGAGCTTGGAGTCCCTGTACTTGCTTTAGACATGGTAAAAGCTCTTTGTAGCATACGAGACTTGCTTTTGCTAAATAACCAAAGAAAAGGGGGGGAAAAAAAGAGAAGCAAACTATCCCAAAGCTTACTTAGCCTAGGTGCTTCTGCCAAACTGGGTAACTACTTACTTTAAAATAGGACAAGAGGAAATGGCCTCAGGTTGTGCCAGGGGATGTTTGGGTTGAACATTAGGAAAAACTTCACCAAAAGATTTGTCAAGCACTGGAACAGGCTGCACTGGGAAGGGTTGAGCCACCATCCCTGGAGGAACTTAAAAGATGTGTAAATGCAGTGCTTAGCATTTAGTGGTGGGCTTGGCAGTGCTGCGTTAACAGAACTGATGATCTTAAAGGTCTTTTCCAACCTAAACGATCCTTTGATTCTATGACCTTTTAATATATAGACAGCTTTCTTAGCAAACTTTTTGAGGTCTTCTGGGTTGTTTTTTTTGTAAGCATATTTGATAATCAAAATTAATTTGGTCTACTTGCCAAATCTGATTTCAAAGAAGAGGATGAATGAAATTCAAAGAATAAAATATATATACAGACCAAAAATTGGAAAATGGAAGGTTAAGTTATAAGGTGTTGACAACGTTCATGAACCTAGAAATAGGAACAGCAGCTGGATTTCTGACTTATGATAAAGAGAAACCTCACAAAAATGGCAATCTACAAGCAAAATGATTTTATCATTCTTTTACTGCATTTGACCTAGGAAGAATTTTTATTTTTTCAAAATCTTGATGTTTTAACTTCCTGGTGGGGTTTCTGAAACAGCTGACTGGTAGTACAAGGATTTTTTATTTTACACTTATGTCTGTAAGTTCACAGTGACTAAACTATGCAACATTCCCAGTTCTTTAAATATATAAAACTAGTCACTATTTAGACTCCCTTTAAATGCTGCCTTAAAAAAATCAACTTGCAAATAATTACAAAAATCCGGTTTAAATTTGTAAGTTATCTAAATACAAGGAAAAATCATAACATTTGCTGTTTTTTTTCTGTTGGCTTATACTAATTCAAATCCTATGTTCTTTTTTCCTGTCTTAATGTAACTAAATGAGTTTGTTACTCCAAACCCATGGTTTATCTCAGAAGTTAGGTGTTCTGATACACTTTAAATTCACAGACAGACCTGACTTAGACATTTTATACACTTGCAGATCTCCTAAGGACACTTTCATAGTGTAACATGAATGACAAACATCCAGTAATAGAAAAAGCGTTCAAATCTATGCAGCTATTCGTTTACTTACACAAATTACTTTCACAAGTTCAGAGTGGTCATTACTGATCCCTAAATACTTACTAACAGTAATCACACTGATGTGCATAAGCGATGCAGCAAATTAATTACAGTTTGTCTTTCATAGAATTGATGCCTCATTGCTATTAATAGGGTACCAGTACCTCTTACATTAGAAGGTGAGAAAGAATGGTTTAAATGTGCAAGTTGGTACAAGTTGAGTTATAGGACAAGGGCATTTCCAGTGAAAAAGTTATTGTAACCTTCTTTGTTAATAGGTCTTTGTTAATAAGGACCAGATTTGTACAGATGCTTAAAATGTCTGCAAAGATTTGGCATTTCCTTGTGCAATTGCCTGCATGTAGCTACAAGACTTACAATGAAATAGTTACATTAGGGATTTGAGTGGAAGTTGGAATAATTCAACTGCCAATTTGTGCTACGTTTGTATTTGAAAAATTACAAATTTAGAACTCAGGAAGAAAGAACTGGCCACAAAATTATGTTTTCCCTCGTGAAAAAAAATGAGTGCGCATGAACATTTTTGCTTGCTTTCACAGAAACTTTGAAGGATTCTCAAAAAACCCTACATCAAATATTGAAATATTTATTTTAGTAAAGAAAACCCCAAACCCCAACAAACTGAAACTGTTTACCCAGTGAATATTTTCCATTTTGCTCTTATAGAAAAAAGCCATTTTTTCAAAAGCATTTCTTAGGGAGCTTCATATCACATTATCACAGTCCACCGACCCGCTGTCCTCCTTCTGAGTACTAATATTTAAAGCAGCAAAACACATTGGGCAAAATTTGTATGTGGGGCAACTTTGCTGCAGTGCTGAAATAAACAGAGATACACTGGGGATTAACTAGGTCTCGTTTGCCCACCATCAGCCCGACAGTTTAATTTTTCAATGGTAAACGGTATGCTATATTTATTACAAGAACACAGCTCTTACTAAATCATTGCATTGGTTGTTTTTCCCCACACTGATGCTCGCTCACTATTAAACTGGTCACTGCAACCTTGCAAAAAAATCTTTATATCCTAGCCTAGTTAAATGGTCTAAGAAAATGTGACATGTACCTATTTTACAAGGCAATGTAATGTAAAGATGGGGCTCTTGCTCCCCTTTACTTGGGCAGATGGGTATATTTTGCATGCCTCCCACATATCTCCATCCAAATGCACAATATGGGTGTTTTATCTTTCACAACAGGAACCTTCTGTTCACAGATATGTCAACATTCCTGAGAATGTTTCTGAATTTTGCAGGATGGGACCCTACCTGACTACCAGATAGTTTGTCCTATGACACTGATAAAATACAGAGAGGAAATTCAGCTCTCCAAAAAAGCCTTAATATTCTATATGGTTATCAAATTTAAGAACCTAGGAAGCATTGCTGTCCTTATTAACATGAGTATGAGTTTCAGCATTTACTTTGACTTAGCCAAGATTTACGCAAATCTTGATTTTACAGCAAATCATTTATATACATGTTTTATATCTACGTACGTAGTGAGAGATGGCATCTTACATATAAAGCTGACCTTATTTTTTCATTTGGTGAGAAGCTGAAGTTTTTATCTGTGAATGATCATATGCCACATTTATTAAGTTTCTTCTGTTCATTTTTTTGAGAAAAATACAAATGTGTACTTTTTTTTTTTAACACGTCACTAAAAAGGGGATGCACCTAGCTTAGATCTGATGTAGACAACATCTTTTCTGATGTTCTGATGCTGCCATATCAAAGGTTTGTCATTAAAAGAAAGCATACTATCAAGTGGGAAAGCAGACTTAGATTGCAATTATTTTCCTATTAGCTGCTGCCCATTGCTCCTGACAGGTATAAATTAGATCTTGCCAGGTTGCCTACAGATTAATGAGTTCCAAAATTGGCATTTAATTGTTTGGGAGTAAGATGCAGAAAAGGAAGGTATCTGCAAAAAATCTTTATCCACCTGTGATTAGAAGATATTCTCCTTTCTTTCCGCTTTTCCTTTCTCCCCCGGCATTGCTTGGGTGATAACTGACACTTCTATCAGAGGATTCCTTTCGACGCAGCAGAAACTTGCAGCTGAGGCAAGGCCAGAATTAATAATCTGCGTGAGCAAATACACAGCTGCTGTTTGTGGAGAGAGATTCTATTAACGAACAGTGAATTCTCATAATTAGCTGAGCGGTTTCTGCAGCTGCCTGCCTGACCCCAGACTACACAAATTGTGGGTGGTGTTCGGCCTCTAAATCAATCTTACCTAATTACTATAAGCATGTTCCTCCAGTCCTAATGACTGTGAGTGTGTGTGTGTGTGGGGGGGGGCACGGATAAGGGGGGGGAATAGACATTTCCTTACCCATTCAAATGTTCCTCTTATTAGATTCTCCTTTGTGCCTAAATTTGTATTTTTTCTATTAGCATTTCTAAGGGTATACAGGTGTGGTTACAAATCAGAAGCACAGAAGTATAATTCATGTCCTACAACCATGTGCCAGTGTGTGTCTGCTTTGCAAACAGTAGCAAAATGTGTGCTTGTTGGAAGCATCTGCCTTGCTTCAATTCACAAAACATAATTTAAAGCACACATGTCTGTCTGGATTCAAAGCCTTTTCTCTGCCCTGCTTCCCCTCCCCCCCAAATTAATGTGACAAAAAATGGAAAATCATGAATGGTTGTGCCTTCGTCTGGTCTGAAGCACAGTTACTTACTACTGCCTCGTCACGTGGCGCCTGGGTAGACAAGCGCATTTGTCACTCGGGAGAAAAAAAGGGACGATTTTCACTGACAGCCCCATGCTCAGCGAGGGGGTTCGCCTTCCCGAGCTGGGGTGGAGTGCGGCGCCGAGGGCTCCCCCGTGCCATGTGGGCAGTGCCATGTGGGCAGCCCTGGGGGCACCTCCACCTGCGGCAGCGCCAGGGAAGGCCGCCGCCACCGCCGCCACGCCGCCACTGCCGTGAGGCACTGTGAGGCCCTGCTGCCCGAGGGGAGGCTGGCGCCCGCCGCCCAGCAACCCTGTGGTAGCGACACCTTTGGCATCCTTCATGTCTGCTGGGGGAATGTCAGCTGGACATATTCCCAAATAAATTAGATATACGGCTTATGACTAGTTCACCCTAAGAAAAGCAACCTCCGGAACAAACTCCCTTGCCCGACCCTGTCTTTTGTCTGCCCATGTACCCTCGTAACCAAAGACTCCCCGTGTCACTTCTTCGGCTGACAGTAGCTCCTCCCTAACGGTAAAACACGCTGCCGATGTCCACAGCCCTTCCTGCCCTGGGAGCCCCAGGTCTCTGCTTTCTCCTTTGGTGTCCTTTTGAGGATTTGACTTGATCTGACACCTTTTTCCATCAGAACTGGCAACACCCAGAAGATCTGCGTCCTGGGTCCTGTTTTTATTTTAGCTGAAAATTGGACCTGGGGCAAATCGTTCAGGTCCTGAGAGTGAGCTCGCTGAATCTGCTGCGGTGTTGACCTCGTCAGCAATTGGACGTGATTAACGTAAAATCAGATGGTTGCTGTAATTTTGAGACTTAATTAATCTGGGAATGAAGTGCACAGACAGTAAGTTTGAGTGAAGCTTTAAGAACGACTGGAAATATTAACTCTCAGGAGCTTGATGTAGAGGTTCCAATATCACAGGTACAAAATTACCAGCTTGCTTGATCAATCTTTAAGAGGGCAGTATCTCCCCAGTTATTTTATACATATTTATATGTATTTAGGATGATATCTTTGCTAGAATGGATTGTTAACAACCAGTTTTTCACCTGCTGGTCAGGATCAGCTTTGCTGTCAAGGGCACAACTCCAGCAACAGTGTTATACTGATGCAGGATGCAGCATCACGGAAACCAGCAGCAAGGGGTGAGGGCAAGGCACGACTCGAATACAGAGTTATAAACACAATACATTTTTCACAGCACTACCATTTGTGATCATTAAATGTTTGTATGTCAACCAAGAAAATCTCAAATGGATTCATTATTCACATTATTTATAGATTGATTTATGAATTATTCTTCCTTATAAACTGTTAGAAACTCTGAGAATATCCAATACTTTAAATTTGAGATCTAGATTCAATCTGTCACTTTCACAAGTCATGTATTTTTTGTTGCTTTATTGATTGTCTCATCTTAGAACTGACAGACTGAATTTCAAATTTTGAATGTTAAGACACAGAACTTAACTTGAAATTAATTTGGGAGAAATGATTAGATGCTATGGGTTATAATTTCATTTTTACAAGTTCGTGTACGAGTAGTAAAGGTCCTGAATTTTTATACAAAGTGGAAGCTGTAGGGTCACAATAACATCAAATCTATTTCACAGGAAGGTGTGTATTCCTAGAAATATTTTCTGAGAAAGCAACAATTAAAATAATTTTCTGTGAAACATAACAAAATATATTACACTCTCGACACCTCTTCTTCAGTTAAAGAGATTAAACTGAATTTTATATGTACAATCTTTCTGGAATCAATGTGAAAAAGCACTTTTTTTGCCCAGTCGGCTGCCATGCTAGTTTCTTCATATTCATAGTGACAGACAATTTCATGTCACATAGTTTAACAACTACTTCTTTAGTGCCACTTGTACCAGGTTATGGTACAACAGAAATCCAAAATCAAACAAGCCTGGGCCCTGAGTTGACAGGTAAACAACATGAAACCAGGTAAACAATATGAAACCAGTCTGTATACTGCACGCAAGCAGCCCAGCTGGATTCAGCCTGCTAGATCATCTTACTTGCATACAACAAACCCCACTGATAATGGTACTCCTAGTTTTGGAAGCACAATGTCATCTATAAAATTTGCTTGTAACAGTTTATTGGGATGTTACGAGGTAGCCTCAGTAGGTAAGCAATAAACGGAAACGTAATGTCTGTCTGTGCATGTTGTCTGCTGCACGTTAATAATACACAATTGATGTTATTTCTGTTTTCCTTATTTTAATGTATAGGTTGCTTTTAATATTAAGAATAAAACACTGCCTGAAATATACTCTGAAGATGTACATTTGTTGCAATCTAACGCGTATACAGAATGCAGCTTCCACAATAGATCTTTTAAAAATAGAACATGTTGATCCAAATAAGCAAGCAAGAGCCCAGCTTCTTACAGGGAAAAGGACAATATTTTTCCATTAAATTTGTGTATTAAAGATATTGCATTTCCTTTGTCAGTCAGGACAAAGTCACAAAGAGTTTAAATCCTGTCTTATAACAATGGAAGAAGGAATAAACCAGTCTTTCAGAACCCCATGAACAATTTGTTTTCATAGACAAGGTATTGCAGGGCACTCTCATCACAAAGCCGAGCAAGTAAATAAGGATTTGTGGCAGCAGTAAGGGACTTGTTCTGTATCTATAGCCAATAAACACATTGAATGTACAAAATAGGAGAGGTATGGATGCAAATAAAATACGGATAAAGGAAAATGCAGAATAAAAACATAAGAATAGTAAAAAAAACCAACACAACAAAGTCATCTGATTAGGAGTGTGGCACTAAAGCACCTGAAAATTATTCTTCTCTGAAGAGTCTGGTGTTGAACCAGAACAAAGTCAATGAGAGAAAAAATGGTTATCTTTTCACCACTTTACCCACATGAACAACTCTAATATATCCAGCCTAACAAAACATCCACTGATCCTACCTATGCCAAGAGAGGAGCTCTTATGCTGCTCACATAAAGTCTGGTCCAGAATTCCATCAAATCATTGGACATCCTTCCACCTAAGGTCCACATGCTCATAGGTATCAAAAGGTTTTGTTTTCTCCTATCCTTTTAAAATGTTCCCACTCATTTTTTTATTATTACAGTCATCTGAGAATGGATGTAGTCTGAGGGTAGAATTCCTCTCTTCCAGGAAGGAAAAGTAAAACACAGGCATGGTCTCCCTTCTGAAGAGAGTTGTCCTTCAGCCAGGGTCCAAAGGGAAGCCCCTGCATCTGATGCCTGTGCACCAAGACAGAGCAATACATGTGTGTTCTGTGTCCCAACCCCTGGAAATAAGTTTCCAACTCACTAAAAAACCCAGAGCAAGTTTTATAAAACCATGGATGCTGCAGTCTTAGCATCTTTTCTGTAAAGAATGGGAAAGATTTTCCAGGGTTTTTTTTGCCTTGGCCAAAGCTAGTCTGGGACCCAGCTGTGTAAGGAAGGAGGTTATGCCAAGCTGTTGCAGCTCAGCTGATGGCAGGAGCCCAGCATAGGTTCATGCCAAAGGGTTTTCCTGGTTTTCAAGCCCTGTTGACAATGAAGTGATGAGGGATCTCTAATAATCCTGAGAAAAGTAGCCAGGGGAGTGGAGAGGCAACATTTACAGCAGGCTGTGTGAGGGGACCAGGGTTTGCAAAAAGCTGGGGTCAGCCTGGAAGGGATAAGAAAGATTAAGGAAACAACAGGTTACCAGCACTGTGTGGTTTAATACTAGGCAGCTGTAAATAAGCAAAATGGTTAAATTAACTCATATCTTCTTGTCCATATTTCTGCATACCTGGAACAAGCCATTTTGATCCATGTAGCCATTTATTATTTCCAGCCCTTGGAAAAATACTCTATAAGCCTACGAAGAAACATTGCTTAAGATCCATAACCCTCTACAACTTGGTTCACATTAAATTATCAGTCTGTTATTGTATCTGTTTACAGAATGTTTGCTTAGATTTTCATCTATTCCTTGGAAACAGTATGTCTCCTTTACAAAAATCTGATGCAATTGGTAGACCTCAGTAAAATCATCTGGCAGGACAGACTGGAGCTCGTATCCTAAGGATTTGCAGTCAAAAAATACGAAAAAACCCCACCACCCTTAATATTTGGACATTGGAATAGTGTTACTCCATGTCATGCTTTATATTATATATCTACATGTTATGCTTCATATCATTCTCATCCTCCAAGGAAGCTGAGAGTGGTGGTCCACAGTCCTAGAAGTCACTTATCAGGCAGATGAGGGCTCAGGTAGCAGCAGCTGTTCATTTTCTGAACTGGACCCTACTGCTCAACCAGAAGTACACTATTGTATGAAATGGATTTTGTATTATCAAAGGATGCTTTTCAACCAGTATGTTTGAAAATCAAAGCTGAATTCCCTCATGGTGATACCTACTTTGAGAATGTATGTACTTTATGCAAATTGTATTAAACAAAATGGAGCGAACAGCATGCTTATGGGACTAGAAATACCGACAACACGAGATTTGTGCATTAGAGGATACCATCAACATTTTGTTTACCAAGTTATCTCACTTATTGGTGTGGCCATATTTTGTCTAATGCATAACAGAAATGATACACAAATTCCATTTTCTCTTTTTTCTAGATGTCTCATTACAAATGCTTACTATTTAAAAAGCGCAATTAAAGAAGTTTTAACCAAAAATAATTTATTAATAACTACTTGACCATACATACATCCTATACTTTATCCTTCCAGCTGTGGCTGGATAACAAAGTTGCCTACTGTCACCTCAACAAATAGCAGTGGGAAAATCTGAAATTTTGAATTCCTTGTGCAGGGTTGATCACCCCCTTGAAAAATGTCTTTTTGAGCACACCAGATACGGGAGGAGTTCTCTGATGTTTTCATCACACTTTCCTCTGTCTTTGCCATAGAAATTCAAGAGAAGGCAAGCCTGATCCCCAGCCCTGAAGCCCTGGATCGGCTTTGGAGTTTTCTGCTGTTCTTTTCTGCTCCATGACTCCACTGGTCTGTTCCATGTCTACAGGCAGCTCACCCCCTTCAAAAGTGGGTGCATGAGTCTCCTGACAGTCAAACAGAGGGCTTAACAGGGCATATTTCAAAGCAGATGTAGGTGTATATGTCTATATTCTTGTCGCGGCTTTCAAAAGACAATTGAAATACGGGAAATTCAAACTGCATGCCTAGTAGTACCATCTTTAGGTACATTCAAATTCTTAATAACCTGCCCCTAAACCTCCAGTATAACAAAGTCTCTTAACACATACTTGCCTGAAAAAAGGTAAGAGGACACTGTTTTCTATGGGATGATTCCTATTTGAGTGTTTTGTTGGTCTGGGGCCTCAGATGCTTGTTCTGTAAAAGGCTACGTGTGACACCCAGAAAGCAAGATACAGACACAGTAGCAGCTACAGCACACAAAGCCAGGACAAGCAGTGGCTGGAAGGGACCTCAGAGCTTGCTCACTCACTTATTCTGTCCCAAGGCAGGAGCAGCTTTACCTGGAGCGTCCCTGGCAGGTGTTTGCCTAACCTGCCCCAAGAAACTTCTGATTACAGAGCACCACAACCTCCTCAGACTCCTCCTCCTCTAATTTTAATACTGGAAAATTCTTCCTACTGTTTAATCTGAATCTTCTGTGTTTCTATTTAAACTCTTCTTGTCTTATCTGTCTTTGTCCCATACCTGAGTACCAGAATCCACTTCAAACTCCTCCCAGCAAAAGTAACCCAAATCTTTTCAGCCTTTCCTCCCAATTAATTTTTTTCCAAAGGTTTTATAATTTTCCTCACTCTCTCTTGCATGGTTTCCATTTGGGTTAAACTCCTAGACCAAGATGCCCAAAAGCAGCCATGCTGCTCCAGCAGAGACATTTCTAGTGGCAAGAGAAACAGAAAGATCACTTCAGCTGTCTCCCTATGTATATACTCTTATTTATAAAACTCTGTAAGACACATTTGCTTTTCCTGCAGTAGCTGAACAATGTTGATTCACATTGTGTTTATAAGCCAGTGCCATCCCCAGAGCATTTCCTGCAGAGCTACTGCAAATCAGCCACTCCTGACAAAGCCACAACAACTCTTTCTTGTATTTCTGTTTTCTCCCCAGTCTGCAGAAACAGTTCATTTGATTATTTGTTCCAGTGTTTTGTAAGAACTGAAGTTGAGATGATGGTCTACACTTAACAGCAGGCAACAGCTACATGCATTTTCCGCTATTTTGACATATACCCATTTCTAAAACTACAAGCAGAGCTTGTGTTTTTTCCTTTAGATTTTTAAGTATCCTAGGGTGAAGCCCATCAGACTCAGCTGATCTGAAAGCATCTAATGAGTAGTCTCATCAACTCCAATGAGATGCATGTGCTCAAAGTTAAGCCTGTACTCAAGTGTTTTGCTGGACCAGGGCCAGAAAGCTCAGTGCTTTACAGAATGAAGCTGCTTAAGTTTTCATGATTGACAATGGAAATACAGGACTTCTTAAAGAGTGTACGTCCATGTACATGGCTCAGGCACAGTGTAAGAACATACAGGTTGTACAACAGTGCATCACACTTCCCTAAAGGAGAATGTGAAGCTGTTTTCAGTTCAGGAGGAATGACCAGACCCACTGTTTTTAGGAAAAAAAAAAAGTCTTTACATGATCTATTACCCCAGAATTACTACTGATAAATCAGCCTTTTCTTGCATCTCCATGATGCAAAGACTCTGCTAAAAATGTGAGAAAACAAACTAGTATAACAGTACTTTTGTGCAGCAGCAACTCCGGTAATAAGCAAGTAAAAGAATTGTGGTTTTGAAAGGGCTGCTGAACTGTTTGTGGGAAGTCCTTGGATTTCTGGGCCACTTAATTCAAGACCCATATCTGCCACAAAGGTAACAGAATCCAAGTGTAAATTTTAATAATTGCAGCAGTGATTACTTTTAGTTCTTGGCAGTTCATTACTGACTGCACAATTCCAGAGGCTCTCGTTAAATGGTCCATGGAATGAATCAGGCATGGAATTAACCTATTTTGAGTTCCCTGAAGCTTATGTCCCATGAAGGAGTATTCACATACCTCTCTTGGGGCCAATCCTGAAAGCCCTTCCTCATACGAGTAATCCTTACCCACACTAGACTGCTGTTGACTTCAGCGCCAGCATTTGTGCTAGCAAAGACTGCGCTCATGAGTAATCATTTGCAGGATTGGGTGCGTGGTTTTCATGTTCCATTTGACAAAAGCAAATTACTTGCGGGCACAGTCCCAAGTCTACATGAAAAATTACACTTGTTTAAAAAGAAACAGCGTTTCTGTTACATTCTTCCTTCCTTTCTAATTGCAAGCACATTTGTGCTCTGTCCTAACGAAGGCAAATGCCAGCAAGATTGGGTGCAGTGGTTGTGAATCATTATTAACTGCACAGCACTGTTCAGATGCCAGCTGTGATGATCCGTGGTCTGTCTGCTAGAATTCCCTAGGGAAACAACATCTGGGAAAGGGTAAAGCTAAACAGAGGGCTAATAACTATCAAGAATTTATTTTTGTTTTTTAAAACTTCCCTTTTCAAATGTTTTGCTTAAAGAAAATCCAAGAGAAAAGAAATCCCCCCTCCTTCCCCCCATGTTTCTTTATTCTAAAGCCTGTAAGGATGAAGAGAGGATCCTGCTGAATTCTAGCTCCCTTCCTTTCTGTCTGAAGTCAGTGACACGCTCAGAAGGTATTAGTGTCCTGTCTCCTGGGATTGTCTTAGCGTTGTCCATGCTATGGCATGGCAGGCTGTCCACATGTTTATAGGCTGTTCATGGCATTGCTTACAGGCAGTGGGTTGATGCTGGAAACTGCATGATGGTCACAGACACACTCTTTTCAGTATAAAGAGCTTTGGGGCTGAACTGGTGTAACAAAGTAAAATAGATGCTAAAATTCACCGTCTGAATGGGCTCCTCTGCACTGCTAGGAATAATCTGTGTGTGTCCTCTTAGCACCTTTAATGCAAGGCCTTTTGAAACCAACCTTAAAACTGCAACTGGAAGATTGTACAGTAGTATTATCTCAATGGAGAACAATGCCAGTGCTTTAAAGATACGCTGCTCAGTTCATTTTTCCTTCAATGTCTGTTTCGGTCAGCAGCTGATTAGGACCTGAAAAAATTCTCTGATTTTTCTTATATGAATAATATGACTAAACCCTCCTCTATTTCTGTCAAAGGAGTGGGTTAGCTGGAGTCAATGAAAGTTTCAATCCATTTAAAGAAAGCAGTAGTGGGTCCAAATTAATCATTTTCTACATTTACTGCAATAAAACCTATTCAGACAGTGGAGTCTTTTTCTTTTCTTCTTCTTTTTTTTTTTTTTCTTTTCTTTTTCTTCTTATAGTATATAGACAGGTGTGGAGTTAAAATAGAAACCAGGTGTCATGTGAGCTGGTGTTATCCCAAACTGCTTCTCATAATTCTTCAACAGTAACTGGTCTGTTATGATGTTATCTGTCAGCGATGTCTCCAGTTTATCTTAGTGGAAACATCATGTTGAGCCAGATACTATAATGATATTTTTTTTCCTTGGAAAATTATGACTCAAACAAGACTGGAAAATTCATTTTCATAATTTAAATTTAGATCTCAGAAAGAAGAAGATCAGGGGCTAATTTTTCAAAGCCTCTCTCCCATATTTAGTCCTTAGCCCTGAGGGTAGAAAACCTTTACTCAAAACCTGCAGACCCAGTTATTTCACTGGGATATCTGAGGTGACATGAGGATTTTGAAGAACATGTCAACAAAGGTGCTAAGTTGGTGAAACACTTGCCTAAGCAATATAAAAGTGAAGCCTTTGCCCTGCTTTGGGGACTACAACTCAATTACCTGCTAACACTGAAGGCTTGGCATTGGTTAACTAATGGTAAGCCCATCAAAGAAGTGGCCACTTATCTTTCTGTATTAAACCTTATCATATATTTATTTTTGAATATTTAATTTTTGTAAAGCTTTTAAAACACTTCAGACATCTGAGGACTTTCACGGCACGTTAAGCACAACAAAAAAGCAGCGTCATGAATGCAGAATACCAGGGATAGTGCAAGGGTCTCACTGTGTAGTTTGACATGTGTCTCTCCCCAGAGGCATGAAACCAGAGCGCAGAGACCTCCTGATCATAGGTCCAGCTTATCGCTGTTCAGCAAGGGTGCTGTTTAACCCCTTCATAAACTTGCGAGGTCCATCCTGGCGTTGTCTAGTTTTTCCTCCCACAGACTCCAGAATCAAAGGCCATCCCAGACGACACCATTTTTACTAGCTGGATTTTATGTGTACGCTCCTTCTTCCATGGCCATGTATATACTGTTCGTGTCATAAGTAACTAGAAAGCAGATGCAAAATCGATATGTGGAAAGCTAAGGCTTAAAATGCGGTAAATTTTTTTAATGATCCCATGTAGGGCAATAAAGAGCTCTGGCACTGAATAGGGGACAAGGTAATGAGAAATGTAGCTCTTCCAAAAAAGCCAGGCGCTCAAAACAATGGACGCTGGAGTGGAAGACAATCAAAACCAGACTGAGATTCACAGAGATGCAGCGATAGATCCATCGAGCCCAGCCATTCACACAGTAAGCCCCGTAAACAACCTCTAGGTATCATTTTTGTTGGAGTGCAGCCACCAGCTGCTCTGAGCCGACAGCGACCCACTGCGAGGCTCTGCTGCTGACCTCCGATGCTTTAATTCCTCTGCATGCATATTTTAACATTATTACAAAAGGTTTCATTTACAATTCACAGGCTGAGCAACAATGAGTACATTTCGTGGAGGTCAGCTTCAACCATTCCTCCTAGTGATGGAATTATAGTTTAAACAGCTGGAGCATGGTCCCAGGAGGGACACTGGGGTATGGTTCCTTTACAGCAGAATAAATCCATCAGGCATATTTCATGTGTCCGATAACATTAATAGATATCAGGGTTTTTTAATATTTAATGAACTCACTTCGGGGTTGTTTACTAGGAAAGGAGCAATCAGGAAGGTGATCACAGCCTTTTGATCTGTAATGACAGCAACAAAACCCAAATCTCAGCCAATGGGGCCAGCCTCCCCCTCTCCCCACACCCTCCTGCTGCCTCTCTGAGCCCTGTCAGAAGAAGCTGCCTCATGCATGACCTGTTTCAGCTTCAGAACGTGCAAGAGTGTTTTTAGTTTTGTGGTTCAAAAGTTAATCATTTCCATGTTTCCCACAATTTAATAGAGATGCCAGAAACCATCAAATAGCTTTCAGTTTAGTGATGGAGAAAACAGGAAAGTAAAGACAACTTGCAGAGGCATAAAGCAAACAGTGTACCACTAACAGGAGCCAGAATGAGCCTGGGTGTGCTAATGAATGTTATGTCCATTAGCACGGAGATATCACTGAATGTGAGCTTTGGCAGTGACTCTCTTTACTAATGGCCTTTGGTCTTACTATTGCCATCGTATGTTTCCTTTTTATTTTGATATAATACCTAGTTTATTAGAGATTAGAGGATTTCAGCTGAATAGCTGCTTGCTTTTCTTTCTTTCCTTTATTTCGTGTCCTTATTTTAAACATTCTTTATCAAATTTGGTTTGACTGGGGAACTAGGAGGAGATGTATGTTGACATCTACCTCTTATTCAGAGGTTTCAGACAGATTTTTAGTTGCAGAGGATTTTTGCAAGCATTTAGGATTAATTTTCTCTGTATCAGAGCAAGCATGAAGTAGCAGACTTTTGCATGTGAAAGATGTATGACCTGCTTCTCAGCGAGAAAGCCCCAACCAATGTGAAGAGGAGCACAAGAGACGTAGTTTATGCTCTTGCAGAGTACAAAACAGAGACTGTAGCTCAGCTGTTCTGGAATCACTGGGGTTTGGGGTAAGCATGCAAGTTTACACGTGAAGGTGCATTGCAATCATTAAAAGGTCTACTCCAACCCCCAGGAATGGCCTATACTCACTATAAATGTACAAGCCTATGATGTGAGTCATCCCACTGACATCTCTGGCCTTGGCCAAGGCAGATATGAAGAAATTCTCACATCTGGTGTGTTCAGGAGAGATATGGAAACAGTGAGCACCTCCATATGAGGCATCGGCAAGATCCATGTGTCCATCTGATCACCTGCATGCAGGGGACCTGAATGCAAACTGGAAAGAGAAAGTGCAGGGAAAGTGCAGTAGTAGGATGAGTGGAAGCGGAAAGCCTTTTGTATGAGTGGAAACAAGTTTCTCTGCTTTCTTATAATATAGTGAATAAAAAGCTCAGGGGAACAGGACTGCTTTGTGCACTCCTGGAGGCTGGAGAAGAAGGACAGGACATAGAAAAAATGGTTTCAGCTGGACGATGTTGGTGAAGCTGAATAGACTGCCCATGAATAAATATATCTGGAAATTACAAGTAGTTTAGAGGTTAGAAGTAGATAAAGGAGTGAGGATATTAATAAGGAGTAGTAAGAGTGAAATCTTAGCTTGCTTTCAGATGGATGTCGATACTTTTACACCACTTACAGAAGTGATTGCATCATTGCCAGTCGTAAAAGGGACTGGATTTCATAGTCTTAGATATGCCTTTCAATCTTAATGCTTATGAATGAGCGTAGATTTGGGGGCTGTGTCCATCTTCCCTTCACTTTGCACTCAAAATCTTTATTAATAATTGTTACTGAGTTACGAGCAAGTTAGCCCAGGGTGGCAGACTTCATTCATAATTTTTGTACTTCATTTGTCAACATTCATCAGAAACAGGCTGCATCTCTGGGTGGAAAACTTTTAGCAGATTACCCAGGGTTACCAGTTTAGAAAAATGAGTTGCTGTGAAAATTGGTGAACTGTGTAGAGAAACACATTGCATGTGAAAGCCATTAGGATTGTTCACTTGCTGGTTTTTATTTTTTTCTTGTTACTGTTTGGT
This sequence comes from Falco naumanni, assembly GCF_017639655.2. Taxonomy (NCBI): domain Eukaryota; kingdom Metazoa; phylum Chordata; class Aves; order Falconiformes; family Falconidae; genus Falco; species Falco naumanni. The sequence continues at coordinate 90,117,187 of NC_054056.1, forward strand.
TTTCAGATTTTCTGTTCCTTAAAAAGTGGAGAAGTAAGCAGATGGTGGATTTCCTGAGAGCCAGGGCTGCTCCACTGATGAAGTGCTGTCATTCTTAGTGAGAAAATCACCACCAGCCTTCACCTTTTAAAAGAAATCATTTTCAGGTAGAAGCACATTTGAAATAATTTCAATCAAAGCACTAAACCAGAAGCAGATGTTCAGATATGATTTAGGAACATTTAACTGCTTTGGCAATGAATACACACAGATTGTTTTTAACAGGCATTGGGTACCTCTCCACTCCTGCCTCCTTTCCCTTTTGCCTGTTAATGACAAGGGGTTAAATAAAAGGCTCAGCTGCAGCCCTGCTAAATGACTGATGTAAAGAACAGGTAAAAATACCTGCTTGGTAGAAGAAATGATTTAGCTTTGCATCAGAATCTGATGATGTCAGATTCTGGTATTTGAGATGTACCTGCAAAGGAGCTTCCCTGGAAATATCTTATTGTATAGGAAATTAATGGCAAGACGAAAAGCAAGCTGTTCCTTTTTCTTCTTCCGCGTTCTTCTTTTGATTTGTCAAAACTTTTTAGTTAATACACTTTGGAAATACTAAAAAATCCTGGAGGACAAAGGACCAGAGACCTCCCTTTGGAAATTGAATCTGCTCTGGAACAAAAATTGAAAGCAATAAAAGCTGAAACTAATTTCCAGATGGAATAAATTGGTTCCAGGGTTTCTTGAGATTTTGGCCAACATATTGCACAGCTGAAGCTGAACTTGCTAATTTTACTAAGGGGAAATGTCTCAACAGGGACACAGTCCCCTTGAGACTCTGTGTGCTGCCTGTGCAGTTCTGTTTATCCTCAGCTATCCATTTCCCCCCATCTCCAAAGACAGGGCACACATCTCACCGAGACTGTCACCGGCACTCTCTTGGGGTTACAGCTTGGCACGCCTCGACTCCCTGCATCGCTTCAGAGTCATATATACAGCTGCTGAATCCTGTCAGCCTCCAAACCTGGGCGGACGGGCAAATTTTATCTGATTGAAGCAGGGTGGGTCTGGTTTATTTATTGTTCAATTAAGTGTAATATCCTTGACAAGGTGCCTTATTGACACTGTAGCAAATTAAAGACCTTATTATGCGACAAACACTGTCATCACTCAAGCAAAACTTAGTTCAGAGGGGAATTTTGCTGGAGAAAGGACTGCAGTCTTTGAACACACTGTTTATCTGAATAACCTTCATTGCAGCGTGTGGAAAAGTATTCTAGGGTGGAAAGATGAGATTCATCTCCACATTTTGCCTATTGCCCCTCAGCCAAGATTGCCAGCAATGACTGTCCTGTTGATGCAGACACCTGTCTGGAAGAAAAATCCCTTCTTTTTCTCAAGGCCAGGTGGCTAGACATGGTGGTATATGGCTGCATCTGCATTTGAACCTGTGATACGTAAGGTGGGGTGAAAGGTTCTGGTTATCCAGTCAGTGGAGAATACTTACTTTTAAGAGAAAAAGCCCTCATTAAAGCACAGCAATATTTCCATGCCATGAAATTACAGAACTTATTCCTTTCCAAGTAAAGAAGGAAAAAAGCCTTCTTAAAGCTTTTAAAAACAATAAAAACTGTTTGTTTAATAAGTGCTCTTTTGCATGCTTGCCAACAGCACAAACCATATTATCCAGAACAGTCATCTGTTTAGGGCTTCCAATGTTAAATAAAACCTCAACCAAGCACAAACTTGAGAATAGGCTGAAAACACTCTACTCAGTGGCAGCTTATCCTCTAGCACACAGGGCTGGTACTCAGGAATAGTTTTCCATATGACCTGGAAGGCTTCTATCAACCACCACTAGCACTCAGTTCCTGCCTATATGCATGATCTGTGATTTTTCTTACACGGTATGTTGGAAATCAAGGGGAGACACATTTGTTCACAGGCAAAGCATCTACCTATGTTATTCAGTTACTGTATTGCAGGTTCTGGGGGTTTGGCTGGTAAACCCAGGGTGGTTTAAGAGAAGGGATGTGCCAGGCAGTGAGACAGCAGAGGCTCCCTAATTCACTAGGGACCTGTAGAGTCACAAGTAGGTTTACAATGGTAAAACCACAGGTAAAACCTATGCTGAAAAAAGGCTAGAGAGTGGCAGGTTATGTCTTGGGAATTTTGCATCTTCTATAGGTTTAGGTAATTTCTAGAGTCTTCTGTCTCTGTGGATGCCCTTCTTCTTGGCTCAGAGAGGGTGCTTCTCAACACTGCTGTACAATATGGCCAGGTAGAGCTGAGACTGACGATCATCTCCTGCTACTTAATTAAAGCCCTCCTGGTTTGCATATTTCTGAAATTCATGTAACAACTGTCTTTTAAATATCTTTATCATTGACGAGTGGAGTTTTAATTCAGTCCCTGCGTAGCATTGAAAACCAGAGGTGATATACTTTATATCCTGATGGACTAGCCCCCCTCTTACTGTAGCCATACCACCACGGCAGAGCAGCCTTCCCAAGCTGCAGAAGGGCTCTCACTCCACAGCGCTGACGTGCCTGCTCATGCATTATTTCTTGCTGGGGTTGAAGGAGGCTTGCTGTCTCCTGAGACCCTCCTGCTTCCACTAGCCCTACCTGGTGGACTCTGTCGCAGAGCAGTTACTGGAGAGAGGTGTACCAGCCAGCTGGGGAGAAACACTATATGCTCTTCTCCTCCTTCTTCTCCTCCTCCTCACATGTCAAGTGAGATACCAAATAGGAGAGATTCTGCCTCTGACAGCAGCTGACAACTCTGATCAATAGCTGATGTTTAAAAATATATACTAATTAAATTATTAGAGCTTTCTTGCAATAATGCCATATCCTCCAAACAGAACCTACAGAATAAGCTCCTGTCTGCAGCGCCCTTCTCCCTTGTAAAACAGAGTGAGAAGGGAGGTTTAGATGTTTTGTATTCTTAAAGGACCAAACATCATGCCACTGTGGGATTAGTGGTAAAAGCTGTGGGGTTTATTCACCGACAAAACCCATTATTTTGCAAACAGAATGGCACATGTTAGAGCAACACACATGTCACTAGAAAGCAAGAAGTCTGTTTACCTTGCTGAATATAGAATTGTTCCCAGCTTAATGGGTTTGTGTTAAAAAGTTACCCACAATATATGTATTTTATTCACTCCTACCAACCAAATTACAGACTGACTTTTTTTTTTCCACTGGGGAGGGCAAAGGTGATGTAATGATCCGCAATTTTCCTTCAAACATGCTATCCATATTTTATTAACCAAGTAAATTATTTAAACATGTTCATTTACACACATGCCTCCTCTTACACACATGCCACACATTCCTGCTGGTGCAGCCTTCCTAGATGTAATGAGATGCTCTTCTCTGGATCTTTTTGCCCAATCAGACTGTAATTAAGCCTATGAAGATGCAGGTAAATACGCAAGATGCCTGTTTAATTAAAAACGAAAATGAGGGTTTAAGTATCAATTTGTGTTCTATTCAATTATCTGTAAGATTCATAAAGCAACTTTACCTTTCAGTACCTTTTAATTTTTTTAAAAAAGAAAGCACAAAACTAAACCTAACCCACCCTAAATTCATACTTCCATATGGCATGGTTACTTCCACATGCAGAAGAAATGTTGGTATATTACAGAAAATCCCATGAAAAACAAAATGATTGCATCGATTCATGGAGGGAAAAAACCAAACCAAACCAAAACACAGTGCTGTCAGAACACAGCAGACTGAGTCAATGTATAGCTTGCATATGGAAACAATGACATGATTGTTTACTCACTGGTTTAATGATATTCACTTTCTCCTAATGGCAATGTTGAAAATGTGAATGCCAGATGTTGAGCCTACAGCACAGAAGTGATGAACACTGGAAGGTCTATAGAAAAGAATTTATCCTGACATCAAAATATAGTGTAACTCTTCAGTTTATTAATGCTGTGTGTAGGTTTGTTTTAATTTATAAAAAGAAATAGTTTCATGTTTGCAGTTTAAATTTCCATATTTTATAACAGTTCAGCAACAAATTTACATATTTCCTGGAATCTGCAGATATAAAAGCGGTAAAACACTCCAGGCATTATTAGATAGTAGATTATAACCCATTACTATTGTTTCAATTAGCAATGTAAAAGTGACCTGCAGTGTTCAGATGACCCACTAATGGATTTAAATGCTTTCAAATATTAATGCAGGTTTTCTAAAGATGAATCCCAAACCCATTATTCCTGGAATAACCATGAGCTGAAAAGCTGGCAATGATTGTGCATTATGTGGAAAGGCTCATGGTTAATTAAATGAATACCTAGCATTACACTGTTCACTTTAGTGCTACAAAATTATTTCTCATTGATTTTTACATTCTGAGCCCGTGATTCAATTTACTTCTGCAATTTGTGTTGTTGTGTCAATAAAACAGAACTACTTGAAGATGGAAGCATTAGAGAGGGATACATACATTAAGACCCAATGAAAACTGTAGTTTTCCTATTTTTTTCCCTATTGAAATATCATTTGTAGGCATCGCTTTGTTATGTATTATTAATACAATTTTTGTTTGTTTCCATCTGCTCTTTCTTCATTTTTATATTCAGGAACTGGAATGTTAGTGATTGCTTAAGGGTGAGTAGCTAATTTTTCAGTAACAAGTTCTCCTACTATCAAGAACAAAAGCACCATCAACACAAGTCTGTTATTTCATGTTAAATGGACTAGAAGGGCTCAATTCATCAAAGCAATCATGCTGGAGAGTCAGGGAGGTTTTAATTTGGCACATACATGAAGTTGAATTTTTAAGTTATTAAAATGGAGAATTCTGGGAAATTAACGCAGACTCAGAATCAGCTGTGCTTGGTTTTTGGGAAATGCCCATTCTTTGGTGTACAAAACTGCCTGGAAGAAGGGGGAGAATCTCTTTCCATGGAGATGCTCACGGAGGAAAACTGATGTGAGTAAGCTCTCTGGTGGGTTGTAACACTTAACTGCTGTTCTTTAGGATACTTTTACAGTCTAAAGAGGGGCTTGTGTGCTATTTCTGCATATTTTTCATTATTCAGTTGATAATTCCTTCAAGGATCTTTGGTCTTGGCCACCTGTGAGTGTTTGCAGAACACATGTATTTTGTAGCAGCTGAAAATATTTTAAATTAATCCCATTTATACTTGTGTTATGCTATGCACAAGGTTCACCTTGTGCAGTAACATTTGCCCCACCTTTCTCTTGGGACTTTAAGTAAATTTGGTCTCTAGGGTAAGGAATAATTGAGAATGGGCACTGCATGTCAGACTCTAAGCCCTCTGCAATCCCAGTCAGACAGGGATCAGGCTCCACGATGGGTTTGGATAACAGCAAGATCTTAGCAGAAATGCATTTACAGATCTACTTGTGTTGCATTGTAACTAAATATTTCATCTCATGGTCATTATTCTTTTCAAGGTAAGTTTTTTAAGCGTGAGTTTGAATCTCAGTTTTCTTACACTCAACTCTGTTCAGAGCCGGTGGAACTGTAATGATGTAAAATCAGTGTAGGTGAGAAGATAATCAGGCCCACACTGCTCATTGTGTGACACAGTCCTGTAATCACTTACTTGCATGAGTAATGCTGTCTTCAGGAAGTTCACCGAGTTCAATTGGATTATTTGCATGAGTAAGCATCTCCTCATGTGTGTGCACCCTATTTTCATATGTTTAATGCTTCCAAAAGGGAAAGTAACTATAAACCAGCATTGTGAAGAAACAGAAGATATAAACCGCTTTAATAAACCTGTAAAAATTGAATTCAATCAGAAATAATAAAAATTTACAGCAAGCAAAGAGGACAAATATGGTTTTCCTTCAGGGCACTGCTTTTCAGAAACCAGAAGGTGTGGCAGAAAATCCTATTCAAAGTTAGGATCATTATAATCTCAGATAATTAAATGGCTAGGGAGCTGTTTTGTGTTCACCAACTAGGACAACGCATTCCGAACTAAAATGCACTTATGTGTAGCCTCACTTAGAGCATTAGCCATTACTTGAACCTTGACCATGAGCACTCAGTGTGACAGTAACCAGTTTTACAACTAGACCCAGCTAAATGAGATGCATGTTTGTGATATGGATTAGAGACTTACTCTTTCTGATGGCAGAAAAAAGCAGAAAGTTTGCAACTGGCTTAACTGGAAAAAGATCTGGCTATCATTACTATAAGTAAGCAGCCCTGAATGTAATTAAAGATCTCCTGCAGAATGAGACCACTGTGTCAGGATTCTTACAAGGGAGGAATTTCATGTTATGTTATGATCTGTAGGTAAATACTACTTACATACTTTGTATATTTAGTGGATAGAAATGTCATTTATTCATTAAAATGTGAAAAAGTCTCCTAGCCACTATATTCCTATAATAAATTCATTCTCGTTCTATCACTCTCTGGAATGCCATTTCCTTTTCTTTCCCATTTAGCAGAAAAAGTGTAAATACAATTATTTCTCCCTTGTTATGTTGTCCATTATGCTATAAAATATAGTGAACAAACCCCACTAGTTTGGCTTGTAGATGGTGACTTCCTGAACCTGAAGAGAGGAAAGCCAGCTGCACTATACTTGCACGGCTCTCAGCTGTAAGAAGGTGGTGTTGGGTGGGAGACACTGTTTCAGGGACTTCCACAGCGCAGAGACTGCCATCCCATCACGAGTAGCATCATCCAGGCAAAACTCCTATTAATATTAGTGACTGTTCTCCTTAAGTGAGAAGTACAGGGCTGGATTCAGCAAGTTGCAACTGAATTATCTGACCACAACTGATGAAGGTACAAAAAGCCAGATCTGAGGCAGGATTTAGGACACTTAATTAGTGTCAAGATGAAGCTTAGGGAGTATATGAGCAAGTCATCAAAGTTTCCCGTCTCCCAGGCTGCTGAAGCATCTGCCTTTATGCAGGTAGATGCCTTTACACAGTCATGTCTGTCTTCTTTGGTCCTTATTTTGAGTCGGGGAAATTTTCAATCCTTTCTATTCAATTGTTTAGCTTCAACAAAACAGGCCTTTCTGCAACGGAGGTAGAAACAGCAAAAAGAGGACCTCAGACCTAGGTTACCTGCTCCTTAGGCTGGTGTACTGAGCATCAGGGTGGCCTTCTGCAGTCCTCTGGCAGTTGTTTCTACAGGCAAAGCCTGTGGCACAGTCTGACTCTAAAGAATAACTGAGACACCATTTTCTTGGAGGGGAGTCCGGGGCATGAATACGAGTCTTTCTTAGGTATGTAAAAAAGGACAGAAATTAAGCACCTGACTTAAAAGAGTAGATGGGGTTTCAGACATCTGTCTCTCTCTGCAAGCATTTTCTCTTGTCTAAGATATTCCCCTTCTTGCCTACTTCTCATGCATCTAATGCTCCAACTGGAAGCCACTGTGTGTGGACCTTAGACTAGCATGCAAGTGCCCGCTTCTGGGCTTTACTGGTTACCACAAGCCAGCAGAGATTATGCTCATCCATCCCCTTCTGGCTGGGGTGGGAAACAGGGAACGAAAAGGATGTCTTCCAACCTGCTTTCTTTGGTGTTGCTGTTGGCAGAGAGAGGTGTGAACACCAAAATCCTGCACAGGTTAATTCACCTTTGATTTGGAGATGCTTTAGTCCTGGTTCAGACTTGGTGCAATTTCATCTCAATTAAGTCTCCAGCTCTGAATTTCGCAAAGCTAGAAAGGCTGATCTAATGGTAAACATTTAGTATTGACCATCTTTGGCGTGTTTTTGGTTTAGGAATAGACGTTGTTTCTGACGGTTGCTCATACAACCCTGTGCTTCCCACTCATTGTTTTAAAAAGAGAACTTTGCCAAGGTGAGACAACAGAATTTGGTCCTTTTTAGATATGCATGTGCTGTGATTACAAGTATTCAAGATTAAATTACATGAGCAGAAAAACAAATATCCTGTGTAAAAGCTATTCTGTAAAAGCTATATAGTCTAATTAGAGAGACAGAAACAGAAATTATTATAGCAATAAAGAATTAGAACACAATAAACAATATAGATTTTAGAAATTTATTGTAGATTACCAACCTGTGTATGGATTATACAGCTGTGAGGAAGTAATTCGTAGAAATATTTACTTACCAATACAGTAAGTGTAACTGTTGAAGGCTAAGAATATCCATTAGAATTCTGTATTTTTAATAAAAAATAAAAAGAAGACTATTGTTTAGAGGACAAAGGACATAGGAATTTCTACAAATTAGGAAAGGCAGATAGCAGTTATGTGTGCAAGATTTATTGTTAATTATGAGAGATGTAACTGAGTTTGGAAGAAATTCTGAAAAAAAGGGAAGGTACAGGATGAAAGCTTTTTTTATGCTAAGATAAAAAAATCTGAAACTGCATTTTATGCAAAGCTTGAAGTGAATTCAGATCCTTTGTTATGGTTCACATATTTTCAGCTTCCCACGTTTAATCATAACAGCCTCCTTGTGGTTTAATTATGATCAGAGTTCTGAAGATGATTCAACCACTTGCACTGAGAATTTGACTTGCATTGATCAGAAAAAAAAAAAAAAATCTCCAAGTCTTAATTAACCATTTAACTGAAAAACACTCCTTTCCTGAGACTCTGCCTTATGCTATGATAAACTAAAGATGCGTAAATTGTGAATCATAACCTGGGAAAAACATATAATAACTGCTTATGGGCTGTAAATAAGATTGCAATTAAGTATGTTGGTATGAATTTAACCCTTTTGTACACGAGCTTTTGCATGGGTTTCATACCAGATTTGATGAAGAAGTAGTGGATACATACTGTGTAGAATTAGTAGATCTCAGGTGCAGATATTCACAATAGGCCAGTAGTCCCTACAAAAATAAGCGTGGGTTTTTCAGAAGTGCTCATGGCATCTGTATCATGCACCGAATTCAGTGGGTCCAGAGGGAGATGGAGGCTGAACACTTGTAAAAATCCCATTCCCCATGCATAAAGCTGCTTGGCTACAGCATCAACAGGAGTGCAAACCCTTTAGGTAGTCTGCTCTAATTTGCCCTCAGTATTCAGCCTAAAACAAAGAAAGTCTCTAGCTGTGGCAAATTTCACAAACAGTTATGAGGACAGATCCTGAGGCTGCTTACACCTTTTCTAGCTCAATGATTAATTTTAGTGGCTTGACAGAAGCAAGTTCAGCTAAATATTGTCCTTGACATTAAAAAAAAAAGGAAAAAAAAAGGGCTTTTTTTGCTTCTTCTTTTCACTTACGTAATACAATAAAGAAGGAATCTAAATGACTGAATCTATTTCTAAGATCTTCACTTACACTGAAAAACCTTGTTAAATAAATGACTTGAAAGGTGAGGGCATGTTGCTGTAAAACTGGACCAACAACCAAATCCACACAACTCTTCTATTTGACAATTAAATTCTCATCCACTTGGTAATTTTAGCTTTAAATCAGGTGAAATTATGAGATAATAAAACCATACCTGCTTACTCACACGAGGAAATCCAGCATATAAAATCAAGTCATTTACATAAACATTGGATGAACACGCATATGCTTTTCATGCACTGACCCAAACTTCAGATTAAATTGGACTGCAGATAGATGCACAATACAGAAGTATAAAATTGGAAAATCTGTTCTTATTTGTATGCCGTGAGAAAGAGGCTTTTAACAAAGATTCCCACTTCTGCTAGTCCCTAAAGCTTAACAACACTGGAAAGGAATTCCTGTGTATGCTAAAATCTGTTCTATGCTAACTTTTAATTTCTTCAGTTTTCAGTCTTATTAGAGATTGTCCAACAGGACTAATGCAAAATTTTTTGTACTTAGAAGGAGCTGCTGGACATTATCACAAATTCCCACCTCAGTGGAACTCTCAAGGTGTCAAGTTGTAATGACTTAATCAAGTGCAGATCTTAAAACCTTACAAAAATCACACATGCCTTTGAAAGAAGGCTTAAAAAATATGTGTAGGAAGGAAGTGTAAAATTTGACACAATTCCAGCAAATATTTTCTTTTTATTATTTAAAACAGAAATAAAAGGCAGCTGAAAATTTGCATGGAAATTAGTGAGCAACAACCTTGTCTGAGATAAGATTAAACTGCTGCAATGGCGAAATATGTTGTTGATAAGGAAGCTTAAATATATTACACTATGCTGTATTTTGCCTCCCTTTCACTCAGAAAGTGTATTCATTATAATAAATTCACACTTTACTATGTAAAATTCATTCATATAGCCAGAAGCTTATAAAAAGAATATAGACTAAAGAGCAAGTTGCATAATGAGATCTAATCTATGTAAAATAAGTCCCAGAAGAAATGTCCTTTACTTTGATCATATCCCTTGAAACAAGATCCCCTGCTGGAAACCACAATAAAATGAGAGCTTGGGAAAACTCGCCTGGCAAGCAAGTTAGATTTTTAAAAACAAAAGCTTGCCAAGCCCACCGACCTCATGATCCCAGGCAAAATGTAATTAAGGCTAATAAAATCTTTCAGACTCCCTGAGGCTTAATGGGAGAATAAAGATTTTGGGGGGCTCACAGTATGCTCCTGAGCTCTCCTCTCTGCCTCTGTGCAGCAGAAAACCTCAGCTTGCTGCCACGTGTAGGAAAAGACCTAAGGCCTATCCGGAGGGAGACAGCAAAGTGGGGATCCCCTGGAAGTGTGCACACACACACACACAAACACATGCACACGCGCACACACACACCCACGTGCACACGCACACACCCCCACACACACCCACGCACACACATAACCCATCAGGGGACTCAGCAGCCCCTCTGGGTCCCAGAGTATTTCAGCACTGCCTGGTGTGTCAGATTCCGAGGGACAGTTTCCGAGTTGCTCTTCACTGCCGGCACGGTGGGTGAATCACCACTGCTGGGAGATTATAATGTTAAATTAATTTTTTTAAGTGCTTTGCTCTTCTAGGATGAAAGATGTTATGCAAATATAAAATGTCCTTATTATGAACGGAGAACTTAGAAGGACACATTGTAGTGGCCACTAGTTTAAATTACCAGCAAATAGCACCCTGTATCTGAAAGGAAAATGCAAAGAAAACCATTTGTGTCTTCAGCAACAGGATTTCCTAGATATTGTACTTTAGTCTGTAATACCAGGAATCATTTTAAGTCATGAAAAAAGATCTATAAATGGTCACTTATCAGGGAAACACTGACATCTTATAAAAGAAAGTCAATAATTAATATAGAAATATATTTTCTTCCTGATGTAGCAGGCAGTCTGAGAGTGTTATTATACAAACACACTACTTGAGCACCCATCAGTGTAACACCCTCCAAGATAATCACAGGTGCTGGGTGTACAGCAAGACAAGAGGGTGAAGGTGGGGGGGTTCTCCACACCCCAGAAGTAAAGTTTTTTGAAACAAAGGACTAATTTCCTGCACACAGAGAAGACTATAATTAAATTATTTTGTTTTCTCTCAAAATGGTGAGCTGGGCTATTGTTTCGTCACTCGTCTGTGGTGCCATGCACTTGGGATGGGGCTGTCCAGTTTCTCCTGCTGTCCTGACTAGGCTGAACTGTTCAAATTTGCTGTTTCCTCACTGCAGCGTCTGAGCATGCCTGGGTCAGTCAGACCTAAATGCTGAGCAGTTTTACTCTTTTTCTCTTCTTCCTCCCAGAGTCAGGAGCTCTGGGTGGGGGGTGAAGGTGTTTTCCAACAAAGGGTTACCTGTGCACCCAAGCCCATGGTGAAGCTGTGCACATCCTGGTGTGCCAGCGGACTTGTGCTGGTGCTGTGCCCAACCTGACACTGCCACAAGCCCTGAGGACACCAGCATTGACACCAGCTTTTGGGGACTGCTGGAGTCAGGGTGAGGAGGAGCTGTTGGAAAGCCGGTTCGGCTTGACCTTCAAAACTTTCATGATGAATACTATTTGCTACTTGTTTTGGTCTAACTTGAGGCAGCTGCGCTCTGGTCAGCAGCTGATCACCCACAGAAACCACTTATGGTGTCGGAAGGAGACAGGCAGCATCTCCTGCCTCCTGCTGGGATGAGTGCTGGACCACATGGTGCAGGGGCAAGAGAAACCTGCTGGCTCCACCCCGCCCCTCCTTGCCCAGAATTACTCCCCACCACTGCAAAGGGAGCTGCATCACACCATCAACCTTTCAGTAAGCCAGCCTGGCCCCATTTTTCCCTGCCCTTTCCCTTTTCCCCTTGGTGTGGAGGAGGAGATTTGCTCCCTGGGTAACCACAAAGGATCAGAGAAAAGGTCTTTGCCGTTTCCTGCCCCCAGCACACATGGGCAATACTGTCTGGCCATTTGTGATGAAATGAAAAGTAATAATTGTTTCAGTATTTCTCTAATACCTTTTTTTCCCCATTTGGCTTCATTTCATATATACATAAACCAGTTTACAAATATTATTATCAAGGTTGAGTTATGAAAAGCTTATCTAATGTATGACTTGCTTTAAAGACTGTTAGAAGAATGACTTCTGCATAATAAAACCTCAGGAATACACAAGTGATCTTAACAAATACAGTATGACTGCTGTGTGGTTTCCCGTTGCCTTTGTAGTTTCTAAGACACTATAACATTATTTAATTAGCTAAAATTTCCTCTCTCTTGGGGATGGAAACTCAATGAAATGTCAACAATGCTGTCAGTCTGCTTCAGGCTAAACTCATTACACAAAGGCTCACGATAAAAATAGTCCAAGACAGATTATTTTGTTGCAAAACATAGGCCCACACAACTTATGCCTCAGAAACCAGATGTGAGAGCCATGCAAGTGCTGCATTTTGGGGGTTTAATGGGTTTGTTAAGTTCCACCAGGCAATTACAGATGCTATGTACTTTCACCGTTCTATATACGACCAGCAAAAAGGAAAAAAGAAAAAGACTATTAGATACTGCCAGTGATTTCTCACAGACTGTTTGCTGAGGGATATTCTTACATCAGTCAAAGGCTGATATGAAATCTATATCTTTGCTTTAAGAACTCACCTTCTCCCATCACTAAGAATGAGCAGAGATTGTATTTTAAGTAAAACGTGGTGAGGAGCAAAGAAAAGAAATGTTTCACTTAATCTGAATCATAACTGATATTTCAGAATACATGTGCTCATTACTAAGCATAATAAAATTTGGCATTTCCTATTGTCAGAGGGTTTATAAAGGCTAAATTTCTTGATTTATTTAAATAGACAGATAGGAAAGAGCAAACTACAAAAACAAGTGCTATATACTGAAGGCATGTGAATTACCTCCTTCCCAAGGATAATGCAAATTAGAAGTATGTAAAGCTTTGTCTGCACCTGGGATCTTTAATGAGGATAAAGAAAAATCAGACGGAGATTCTCCTGGGAAAAGAGAGGATCGTTATTTGAATAACCTGCAGTGAATTCTAATCAATGCAACGTGACTTTGAAAATGAATGTGGTCTTTCAACCCGCTGTACATGAGCCATAATATTAATCATAACTTCATGGTACAGTAAAGCCCATGACAAATGGTTATTCAGTGGACTAATGAAAAGACCATTCATAGTGGGAGGAAGGTAAGGGCCGTATATCCAGTATTTTTTTTTTGTTGTTTTGTTTGCAAAAGCATGTGTCTCTCTCTCTATATATACACACACACATATATATGCATATATGTGAGCGTGCATGCACATGTGCCCATATCTGTGTGCCCCTAGTTTAGAACGTAAGCAAGAAATAGGTTCATTTTCCTTCGGTAGTAATATGAACAAGCAGTGTCTTATCTGTTATGCTTGGAAGAATATTATTTAGTGTTACAGTAGTTAACACAAAGATTGAGATAATTTTTTTGAAACAGGGTTTTCTGTATACATTAGTCATGTATCTTCCAGTGTTTGAAGCCTCTACTGTGCCTCTAAAAGGCTGGAGGTAATTTGGGTATTCTCTCCACTACTAAGCTTTGTTCACATTCCTATATTTGTAGGAAGAGTTTAACATAAAATATGGTTCACTGGCTCCAAAGTGGAAACACAATGCTGATTTATTCATCAGGAGTGCAAAACAGAACTTTTATATTTTTTTCCATCTCAAGAATTAAAATCAATAAACTTTCAACATTCTCACTATTAATGTGTTTACATCAGCAAAACAAGCTGTTTCAAAATTCAGACTTTCAAAAAAGCACTTCTAAAGGAAATCAGATGTATTTTGCAATGTATTTTAAGGGGTAAATGTATATTTTAGCCAGAGGGTTATTTATGTAGGATACAGGGATGTAAATATATCTTGTTTTGTTGATGTGATGTGGTGAGGATGTTCATGTATAAGCAGTAAAATGTGACAAGCTGTGCCATAAAATGCTATGCACCAACATGCGTGATGAGGTATTTTTTTTTTCCTCCTCACTTTGGCTATCTGAACTTGCAAGTAGTATTTGTCACCTTTGCCCATGGGTGAATGCACACCCTGGAGATCTGGCCAGTCAGCAAACTCCAGTGCAGCAACCCAGCCAGCACCATGAAGGGGTTGGGGTTGAATTGCATGGAGATGGTGACAGAATCTGTACAACGCGGGTGTAACCACATTAATAGATTCACATATATACTAAAGTACAGCTGCTGCCCGCAGCAGCCTTCAGGCAAAAGCTCAAGAAGAGCGCAAGGGCCTTGAAGGTGAAGCTCAAGATCTGTCAGCCTGGGGTAGGAAGCAGACTGCAGAGTTAAAGGCCTTCCACTTGCATGTCTTGCCGCCTGACCCTGGACACTCAAACTGATAGCACAGACCTATCACGTATCAGCGATCCAGGGGAGGAGACATTGTCTTTCCTACACCTAAAAAATCAGTAACGTAAAAGAATAATATGAGCAGCTCTATAAAAGGAAGGGGAGAGTCACAGTGGGTAACTGGCTGAGCATGTGCTCAGAGTGCAGAAAGGAAACAAAATCCCTGGATGCAAATACTGTGGGACACCTAGCAGGTGTGACATTGTAAAGACTATCTTTGCAGCACTATTTCTTTTGTCAAATCATGTTTAAAAAAAAACAAAGAAAGATCAACCAGCTGATTTAGATCTGTCAGAGGGAGACAGGTCATTGCAGAGAAGCTCAGCCTGGGTAGCTTCCCAAAGTGAAGGGTAAGGGGTGATTTTATCAGAGTGTGTATGCTTTTGGGCACGAGGGTACTTGAAGGGAGGTGTTTAATTTAAGGAACAAAGATCTAGGAAGATATAATTTTTAACAATGAGAATAATTAGCTTTTGAAATAAGGTATCAAGAAATGAATTGAATTTTCTACTACTTTAAATTTTGAAAAGAAGGCTGGGTAGCTCTCTGAAGAAGATGCCATAGCTCTTTTGAAAGGTGTGGGCTTGATGTAAAAAATGTCTGGTGAAATTTTATGTTCTATGTTAATGCAATCAGTCAAACACAATGATAAGTACTAGGCAGAGGTTCTTTTAGGACCGTTTTTGCCTTTTCCTATTAATACTGGCCAGTTTGATGCATATTCTCTTTTGACAGATATCATGGTGGCCCCATAGCTGAACAACTTGATTGGATCAGAGCTGGTCCACCAACCCTAAAATGTATGAATTATGCTATAAAACAGTGGATTAAATAACAGTAACATCTTCCACACCAGCCCGACAATGCTTTTGCTTTTGTTGTTTCAAGAATGTAAGTGCCCCCTCAAGCTAGTCTCAAGGATACATGATAAAGCATATACTTTCCTTTGAAGAACATACACATTTTAAAAGCTAAAAAAAAATCAGGCTTTCTTGAAGATTTCTGATGAACAATGATGAATGATGACAGTAAGTCATTCACCGGTTACAGAGAGGCACCATCACCAGAATCTCTTGGTAGTTCTTTTGCCATTATCCTTGGTCTTACCTGTTTTGAACTTGAAGTTAAGCTCTTAGAGCTTGCTGCAGTATCTGAGAAGACATGACCTGAGTGTTGCTGTGCTTTAATTTATAAAGGTCCCTTGGTTTAGTTGCATTTTGTACTGTGAACTTAAGCTATTGCTTCTCTGTCGCTTATTTTTTTCTTGTGGAAGACAGTCTTTGTCTGTAGGAAGAGAATAAAGTAGGGGAATATACAGTTCTCACACTCCTGTTGCAGCAGCTTGGAGCAGCAGGAAGTCAGACTGTCTTCTTGTCATGGACATAGACCTAAGCCATCAAGTGGTCGTTGTGCAGCTTTCATGCCAGATGATTGGTTACTCCAAGGAATATAACTTGGTAGCCTGATTGTTCAAGGACAAGCAGGGAGTTTAAGTCCCCAGGGGACTTTCCAGATTTTTTCTGTGCTTTTCTGTAGGGCAACAAGATCCAGTTCAGTTTCAGGAACAATTACCTGGTTAAACCACTTTCTTTTGGGTAAATCACTGAAGGAAAAAATACACCTGAAGCATGAGAAGCACAGGCAAAATGCATTTTGAATTTTTCCCAACTCCCTTTTCTCTTTATGACAAGATACTTTGATGAAAAAAAAAAAAAAAAAAATCCAAATCTTAAGAAAT
Source organism: Falco naumanni (assembly GCF_017639655.2). Taxonomy (NCBI): domain Eukaryota; kingdom Metazoa; phylum Chordata; class Aves; order Falconiformes; family Falconidae; genus Falco; species Falco naumanni. The sequence continues at coordinate 90,133,640 of NC_054056.1, forward strand.
TAACCATGGATTTTAGATATATCTCTGAGTCCAACTTTAAAAACAAGTTAAAAACAAGACAGATTTTTACAAACTTATAGCATTCCTGGCTGTATTTAGATATCACTATTTCAGGCTTCAGTGGTCATCCAGTATGGGTGATCTACAGCTTGCCTCTGGATTTTTCAACATGACATTCTTTGCTAGGCAGCATGGACTACTCTTTTCTTGAGCTATCTTTTGTTTGCTCAATACTGCTGTGTTTTATTTCTTCTAAGCTAGCTAGATCTGAAACCTGAAATCACTAGGACAAAAATTTCACAAATTTGGGCTCAAACTGGCTGTCTCATTTTCCTATTCCCTATCTTGGGAAGAAGAGTTTTGATATAATAACTAAGGAGGATGGTACAATTAGAAAAACTCTAAGACAATTAAGCTAGGCTGCTCACAAAGTTGGTTTCTATCTAAGCCCAAGTGACTGGAAGATGGTCCTAAACTTTTTTTGTTTTTAACTATGCCATAGCTTTGGATGCTTATGGTAGCTATAAAAAGTCTGATCTTTGGTTATATGTGTCTTCAAACAGAAACTATTTAAGATCTAAATTTGTCATGTTTCTTGTGGTTAGTTTTATTCGAACTATTCTGGAAGACTTAATAGGGAATTAGATTTGGACTGTAGAAAACTACCCGATACTTAAAAGGAAGAACAGGAAGAGTTATGCACCTATATCAGTCTCTGTATTGTTTGTGCTACTGGATTAAACTCCAATAAACCAGAGTTTGTTGTAAGAATTTTATTTTCAAACCAGTTCTATAGCACATCAGTTTAGGAGTTATCCCAAGGAGGGCTTCCTGCATACCTGTTCATATCTATACTAAATGGAAGAGTCGGCATCAAATGAAAAATAATTAATTCAAAAACAATAAAAATTTGAGTCCTGGTAAAGTCACAGAGTTTGGCTGCTGAATTTAGTGGAGTCAGCATCACCCATGAGTTTCAGTTGCAAAGAGAAGGAGTAAAACCACTCCCTAACAGGGGAGTCAGAGAGGAAAGAAACTTCACCCCATCCATCAAAGGAGAGATATATACTTTAAACTGTTTCTTTTGCTTTTATTTTGTAGTTAAATTTATTCTGTAGTGTTAAAACACTTACAGATTTTTCAAATCCCCTTGAATAGCTGCTGTTACAGATTAACAGAATCACAGGATGGTTGAATTTGGAAGGGACCTCTGGAGGTTCTGGTTCAATCCCACTGCTTAAGCAGGATCACCTAGAACTGGTTGCCTAGGACCATGTATTCATCCCATACTGGATTCACCAGCATTCAGCCTAGATAATGACCACCCTTGACATGGCGGAAAAGATAATCCTAAAAACCTCTAGTATGCAGAGCTGATCTAGTGCCTTTTCTCCTACCCACTCTGCATTCTAACTTTGTTGTTGTTCACTTGGAATCCTTTCAGATGCTCTTCTCTCCTCTTCCACCATCACAAAGGACCTGTGGCTTCTGTTTCTGGCACTCAGATCTGTACCAGAATACCAGAATATCGGTACAGTGGCAATAGCAGCCAAATTCCTACTTAGCCCTGCTCTACCAGCCTTAGCACTGCTCTACTGCCCTCAGCCCTGCAACTGTTCTCCAATATCACTTTAACTTTGTCCATTTTACGTTGCTATAGTATATATGAGTTCCAAAAATACATTATAAAAGTGCAAGGAAAGTGTGATACATATTTTCTTACTTCTTCACCGTAGGCTACTGTTAGTTTAGGCACAGAAGAAAAATAGAAACAATTATGGGGAAGAGATGTTACATGGAAGTGGGCTGATATTCTATATCCTGGTAAAATGATAGCACAAGGCTGTCCCCAGTTTATCCTTCTATTAAAAGAAATGGCCTCTCACAAACATTGTTCTGATAGCTTGATAGTTGCCAGCATCAAATGGAAAACAAACTGCCATTGATAACAGGTATGATCCTGTTCTTGCTAACAACAGGGAAAACCGGCAGGATCAGACCCAAAAGAAACAGTAATACAAAGATCGTGTGTCTGATTTCAGTCACACAGAAGGATTATTGATTTATCCAAGGGTGACTGAAATGTAGATCTGGCTCATGGTTCAGGTGAGGATGGGAGGAAAGTGATTACTGCTTTATTACAGACCTTCCCTGTAGATACGGGGAGTGAAAATAATCAGGGCTGATCTTACAGGGAGTGCAGCAGATGTACAGCATCTGGTCTCTGGTCTCCAAGGCTACATCTATACTAGTAAACCAAACAGGCTTAGGACATGTTTAAGCACTGCTCCATGAGATCCATACTGTTTAACCGTTACCACCATCTCTGGAGTTTGGCCCTTGACAGGCAGCACTGCTCAGGAGCACGGGTCAGCAGCAATAGGGACAAGCCCACCTTGTCCTAAGGAAGAGGAGGGTGGGTGAGTCATGAGCAGTGTGAACTGAGCTGAGCTCTGCAGGGCTTGAGGTCAGAGCATGGGCCACCATTCATCCTATTCATCTATGTAAACACAGGCAGAAAGAGTCCCCAGTTTCTGACCATGCTTAAGAGGCCTCATCCACTGTCTCACTTTCTATTGAAATAGAACACATAACCCAAGTATTTTTCCCAGAGAAAGAAAACACATACTTAAATATTTCCCCATTATCCTTCTAATTATATGGATGAGGGATCAATTTCCACCCTGACACTGGTCCCTATACTTAGGAAAAAATTCTTGACTACAGCTAAAATCCTACAACCCAGACAAATGCACAGAAGTCTGGTCTTTAACCAGTCAATGCCAATTTTCCCTGCTCCAACTCCAGTGCCTAAAATCAACTTGGCCACCATTTGTTCCCTGGAACACGGAACAAGGTGCTGGGACAACATGAGTTTTCCTCTGAAATATGTATCAAACTTCTGCTCTAACTTCAGTGAGCCAGACCTCACCACTGGCCTCCTGGAATCCAAAATTATAACTCTGGCTGTGGGTTTGGCTTTTTATTATTATATCATAGAATTTGTTGTTGTTATGTTTCACCATACTCCCCAAGCACCTCTCATATAGAATAGACTGGTAAAAGGGAAGTCCCTGGTGGGTTTTGTGGATTTTTTGTCTCTCCTCTTTTTTGGGGTTAATTTAATCAAAATTTTTAAAGGGATAATTAGATTTTTACAACTTTTTTACAGAGGCAAAAATTTAAACCTATTTCCACATTGAAGATATCTGGAAGGTACCCAAGATTTCTTTTCAAAGTAACATCATCAAACAATATTCTCTTGTATTTGAGATTTAACATTTCAGATTCTTTCCCCTGCACCTTTTATTGTTCCTATTTACAGTGCACCTGAAACACATTGTGTAATTGGCAGAGAGCCCAGATTTTCCATTTAAGAACAGTTTGATGATTTCACTTTTTCTTTCTCTCTCTCTTTTTTGAAAACAGCAGGTGCTCTACATTGTAAACAATGCCAGTCACCATAATATTATTAGCTTTTGCATTTTTATTACATTTTTGCCTCCCTACATATTTTAAACTTCATTGCAAGGCATTTCTGGCACCAACTCAGAAGGCTTCTTATTTCACAAAGAAGATAGATACCAGTGAACACAGTGCTTTGTTGTCATTTATAATTAGAAAGCGTAAGATTTACTTAATCATTAAACCACCCAATATTTGCGGGTTTGTTTCTCATTTTCTGTGTGATACATCCACATCTGTCCCATGCAGTACATTAATTCTCTTTTCCATAATAGGGATGTTTCAAACATTTAACCCTTCTCTTTGTATGGCATCAAAATAATCTTTTATAACACTGCTTTTCTCCTCCCTATCACCTTGCCCAAGATCCTGTAAACTGCATTTCAGATTTTTCACAGTTTGATGCGTCAATAGCCAGAACTGACATAGCCCAGTGGTTCTGCAATTACTCGTTGTGTACTGAGAGTTTATATTCCGTTAGTTATTAAAAATGTGTGCAAACAAATGGAGTTGAAGAAAAACAAATCAGAAATTCATTTTAAAAGAAATCTTGAAAAAAATCAACACAAGAAGGAACAGATGAATACTCCAGAAATGCAAATAACACAAGGCAAGAATTGCCTTTATGTGCAGGGATTTTTAATGTGTCTGTTTCCATGATTTCTAGATAGAGGACATATCACTTGAAAACAGATTTAGGCAAATGTCATGTGCAATAAATATTTATTGTTGGAATTATTTGTGGTTTCAATGAGGTCTTCATTAGCAAACAAAGGGGGAAAAAATCAAGCTATTTTCATGTTTATACAGCAAGGATGTCTTTTGCTAAACTGCATTTTGAGCTACATTTTTTTTCCAGATCAATTCAATAAGTGAAAGCCCAACAGAGAACAGATGCAATATAAGAGCAATAAAGGGAAGTAAAAAAAATTAAAAATCCTTTGTTCTCCCTGCAGTACATCCGTAAATCTATTAGTGTTATTTTCCTTTCTTCTCTTTTTTGCATCCCAAGCCAGATCTCAAGTTCTCTGAAGCAATCCTTAATCAAGCTCCCCAAAGGCCTACGACTGCATGCAGCAATTTCTCCCCTGCTCTCAGCACAGATGTTTCGAGCACATTCCATTACACCTACATGCCATTACAGCTAATGGCTTATTCTGATGAAGAAAGCTGCTTTCTGCTCAGTGCAGCAAAGGGGAAAATAGCCTCCTGTACAGTTCGTACACTGCAACAATGAAATGTGGGGGCAGGTGGTACAACAGAACTCTCTAATGTTAATTACATACTGTATTACCCCCAAATTTGGCTGGTCATTAATTATGCTAATTTACCTTCCTGAAAATTAGCACCATTCATGTGAACATTTGAGCAGTTTTTAGCAAAATGAACTATGGCATAGCGGTTTGTAAACGTAAACCTTTTGAACCATCCAAATACAGGATCGCAGCGGCTGCGAGATGTGGTACGGAAGGGGGACCAGGCTGGCAGGCAAGGCATCCCTCCAGCCACGTTGGCCCCATCGTGCGCTCCTCTGTGACCTTGGACAGGCTGCACCTAGCTGCTCTGTGCCTGAGTTTCTGTCTGTGTAGAACTATACCTGCCTCACACAGGCCAAATCTCCTCCTGTTTGAAGAGTAATGTTCGATTCACGAGTGCCTAAAGGATGACGACCCTTTCTGCTGCAGGATGTTATGCATCAGATCACTGGCAAAGCTGGAGACATCAGATAAATGATCAAAATGTTTTGCTCAGGAAAAGAATTTTATTTTATTTTATTTTTTTAAATAAATTACCAGTTAAAATATTTATTTAGAATAAAGGGGCAAAATGAAACAGTTAAAGATTTCTGTGCTCTATAGTGAACCTTAATAGCCTCCATGATCTGCTAGAGAGGATGACGTCCAAAATACACAGCTTAGAGAGCAAAAATCTCTTCTAACTCCTTAAACCTGCCCAGACAACTCTGCAATGATTTTTTGTATATATTTAGATTACATTAGGTCTCTACAAAGAGTGAAATAGTATCTTCAAGTGTGCCTATAGCTATAGATTGATTTTTTTTTTTATTTATTTAACTGTTCATAAAAAATTAATCTCTGTCTTCTTCCAACAAAAACTAAGATTTTGCCATATTGATTATGGGCCTAACAAAGTAAGGTATCAGATTTAGATTCAATTTGTTTTCCTATGAATTAAATACATTAAATCACTTTTTACTCATGTTGAAATTGATTGAGTTTCAGAGTTAAACAAAATATCTTCTCTACGTTGTGAACTGTCTCCATTTCTTCCTCAAGGCTGCTGTTTTCTTCTATCCATCTCCAAGAAGCCATCATCATATTAACATAGATGACAATCTGGCAAGGAGGTGCTGATCAAAGATAAATTTCACACTCGCACTTCGCATTTTCTAATTACACCATCTGTGTCAGACTCTTTCGTGGCAGTTCTGCCCAATCTGTCAAATGCTGCATGCCTATGGGAATGCAGAGGAGCTGAGAAAATCGCCTCCATTTCCCCCACCAGCCGATCCATCACCCCAATCGGAGCTGGGTGGATATATTAGTCTAATTGGTACTGGAATGAAGGTTCCAGACTGCATATAAGATGAGGTGTTTGGGGGATGCAAGACATGAGATTTACAATTTGAATCATATTACAAGGCTTGCCCCAGCTTGTTTCATAGCAAGCTGAGAGCAAGCCATGCATGCAATATCAGCATGTGGAGGGGGGGAAAAAAAAGGAAGAAAGAAATGAGGAATATTTAAAAACAAATAATGAATGAGAAGGTGTCTCCTTTCATTACTCTTGGCTTCTTCCAGACATACTAAATGTAAATGATTACCAATAAGTTCAGATGAAACAAACTTATCCTTGTCTTAGAATGTAAGAAAAATAAACATAAAGCATTATACACCCTGACCCATCGGAGACAGATAGATGTATTCTAATCAAGTCCTGATCTATTAAACCCAGCAGCTCTATAAAAATAGGGATGGTCCGCTCACACTAGAAGTGTATTACTTCCTATCCACGATGCATGAGATTAAGTCATAGAAGGTGAGAAGTTGCAGCTATTCTAGTATGGCTGACATTTAAAATTATCTACTGTATGGGTCAACTTTTTTTCAGCGAAATTAATCTTAGTTTTGTACCTGTGTGTAAAAAATTGCAAACTGCTGTTGCTGGGTGCAATCAAACCTCGTGTAGTACCTCTGTGTCCTTATGCAATCACATTTAAAGTGAAAATGAGTTGCACTTCTGGGTGCATGAAGACTGGTGTGCCTGTTTACTCTGGGGTCTGCAAGCCCAAAAGGCGGGTGCAAAAAATAATGTGACAAAAGCAAATCTGATTGTGCAGTAATACAGGCTACATGCAAAAATTGTGGCCCACATCTGGGATACGTGTTTTTCATGACATTTTAGTACATTTGTATACACACTACTGATTTAAAACATCACACCTCTTTTTTCTGGACAAAAGACACACCATAGAGACGTGCTTAAGTTCATCTCACACATCTGCGATCGAGGCTGGGTTTGAACTCAGGTTCCCATCCTTTTTGGGTGTTGCCTTCAGCATAGAACGGGTTCACCTGAGGCTTATTCAATGCCATTATACTTAAAATGGGAGAGAGCAAAAAGATTATGGACCAATTAAAGAACTCTTTATTTTCAAACCTGCATTTCTGTAGGACATAAGAAGCAGGATTCAGGCACATTATTTTGTGTTCCTGCTTTTGGTTTATTTAGTACAGAGCCAAAGGCGTCACTGATGTAAGAATGTTGTTGGTCTACAGCCTCCACAAAGTAACGCTACCAGAGTATGATACTTTTAACACCCTTTTCTGCATTCAGAGTGAGCTGGGGAAAGAGCTGTTCAAATATTCATAAAGGACAGAAGACAAATATTTGGCAACTCCCAACACTTCAGTGCTAAATCATTTAGTAAACACAGGCTAACAGCATTAACACAAGATCAGACAAAACTGCCCAGCACCACTCAGGGCTAGGTCAGCTGAAAGTAACCTTAATGCTGTAAATCAAGCTTTTACTGCCACATATTTGACTGAACTTGTGTCTTTACTTGAACTTTTGAATTTTTCCCTTTCAAAGAAACGTATAAGACAGCCTCAAGGTGGAATATGCCAGAATGACTCCACTTCAGAGGCACAATCAATGAACAGCAATTATCTCAGATATATTTGAGCTTTTTATAGACAAAGACCTTTGTCTGGGTGGGTGCTGCATAACATAATGTGTCTGTATAGGCTACTTCTCTTTCCCCTGTGCATTTTAATTACACTGGCAATTTTTCCCCCCAAATAGCTATGAACAGAATTTCAATTACACTTATTCATGAGTGTGCAATGCTTATCCCTGCTTCTGTGAGCCTTACGTACAGGCTTTGAGGAGGAGGCTAGGAGTCGTCGAGAGGCAGGCTGGCGTCTGTGCTGGGGACAGCACAGGGGCCCGCTGCTGCTCTTGAAGTAGAGAAGTGGCCGCAGCCTCCACAGACACACTCTGCAAGGGGTTCACAGCCGGCCAAGGCGCATGGCTGCATTATGGTGCATTACGTGCCTCAAGGTCTCTTCCATGCATGTCTCTGTGGGGCTGGCTGCAGGCTGCAGAGCAGGATGGGCTTCACGGGGTGCCCACCTGGGTACTGGTGGGAGGTGAGAGCATGACTGCGTGCTGAGGAGCAGCCATTCTCTGCAGGTCAATGAGCTTCTTGTTCCTATTATGTGAAAAGCAGAGGACTACATAGTGGTAGTGCGAAAAACTAAGCGGATACCCTGAAGTATCATGGCCAGAATTCAACCACTGTTGGCCTGCATTACCCGAACGCTATTCCTCCTCGTGCTCTCCACAGCTCCCTGCACAACCCAGGATACCGTAGCTCTGTCTTTTCCCAGGGCTGAGCCTGTGCCACCTGCTGCTACCCATCCCCAGCACTGAGTGCACAGGCATGTGGCGGGGTTGAAGAGGTATGGGCTGGGCTTGCTCTGCAGCCTTTCCTCTCTGCAAAGCTCCTGTCCAGCCATCTCGCTCCTCCCCCAGCCATCAAGTTTCAGAAAATATGTGGGGTTTTTTTGCCTTTGAGACAGGCATTGCTGTCTTGAGTTACTCTTGGTCCGTGAATCCAAAATTACTGGTGATGGGAAGGCAAAGTCAGTGTGGCTGTGAAACGACAGGGAAAAAGTACCTGCGGATAGAGAAAACCAGATAAACCTCTTGCTGGAGAACTGTACAACAGTATTGACAAGGTGAGAGTACATCAGAGAAATTGGTAAGAATATAAGCATCATAAACAGCACCAGTTAAACATTGCAGGGGGAAGCTGCGCCAGTGCACATACATAAGGAGCAACTGTTTGTGAAGTGGGAGAAACTGTAACTGTCTCTCGTAGAGATACCTCTGCAGCCAAGGACATATTGACATGCCTGGAAAATCCCCCTTTTTTTTTCTGCAAGGAAGCCCAGGCACAAGCTGTCTGCATTAGGAACGCCAATGAACCTTCAGGCAAGCCTTTCAAAACCAAACAAAAACAAAAGAAGAGATTTGCTTGGCTGCTCTTTGTGCCGTTGTAAACCCTGTACCTGTTTGTTTAAAACAAAATCTGGAGGGAAGGCCCTGGTGTCATCAGAGCACTGATGCCCCATCACTGACACCCTTCCCCAAAGCCACATGACAGTGGTATATGGGAGGTATCCTGATTTCCTGAAAATACATGATGTTCTTCTCCAGAGAAAGGAAAGCAGATTTATTCCTTCTGTGAATTTGGAACAATCTGCTCACACAAGTGACAGAAAAAGCTATTTCCACTGTTTTCTCTTGCTTCCCGGGCTGAAGGCTCGGTTGTTCACGTGTTTTCTGCAGGATCACTACTAGTTCTCATCCCTCCCACCTGCCTAAGCCCAGGGAAGTCCATGGCTTTGCACAGGTGTTGTTAATGACCTTCTCTGGAGACAGTGGAGCTGTGCAGGTATACATGAGGCAGTGAGTTTAGGAAACCTTTGTTGCAGGTGATGAAGACAGGTAAGAGGGAACAAGGACTTGCAATTAGAGAAATCACTCTACATTTGCAAACCAAACTCATAGGATATGAAAATCACCGGTGCAGGAGACTTGGATCTGTGCCGTGCAGCTCTTGCAGGCTCCTTTCAGAGCAGGGCTGTGTTTTCAGTAGAGACAGACAGTATTTTAGAGCGCATACAGCTGCAGCCAGTAAGTGTATGCATCATTGTGGTTGAATAAATAAATATCCACTAAAGGAACCTGGTTCAGAAGAGTAAAATAATTAAGAAACATGGAAAACATTACTGCCCATATTCAATTAACAGCTGAAGTATTGTTAGAAGGATGGATCAATCTGGAATGATCTGACTAAAAGCAACAGTTTAGATAACTTGTCTGATAATGGCATGTGCATATCCCATAAATGCCCAGCAATCCTACATCATTAAGCCTTCAAGGACGAGCCTGATTGATGGCAATGTACCTGCAGGAAGCAGCTCAGATGGAAAACCTCCAACGTATGCCAGTAAAGTAATTACCTGGGATGGTGACTGCTATGTGGTCAGATAGGAACGGGGCAGATATTGTAGTGCTTTGAACACTGCCCTGGTTCCCTCTGCTGAGAGGCAGTTCCATGCACCTCTGTCTCTGCTTCAGCTGCAGCTCTTTGCTTGCTCCTCTTCTTTGCTTATTCTACTGAGTCTTCAAGGTCACTGTCTCTGTCCCATGCCAGTACATCTGCACTACCTTTATGTGGCAAAGGAGTACTGTCTTGGTCCATGGTGACTTTATGCTTTGTGTATGACAGTATAAACTGTTCCAAATTCAAGTAAAATCAAGATGCACCAGAAATTTGAAACCAAAGTAATGCCATCTCCCATGTGCAGAAACACACAAGTTGTTTAACAGTTAACATTCACCAGCAATGAATCTATCCTCCTTATTTATTTTTTTAAAATCTCTGTCTCCTGTTACCATTCAGCACAAGGACTAAAAATAAGTATGTCACAATCATGCAACCCAATCCAAGTAATCAAGCACTCCCATTTCAGTAATGCTCTTTATGTATAAATATTTCAAGAATACAGATTATTTGTGAGCTCTCGAGTGCTGAAATATAATATTTACACTTACGAAAGTAATACTTGGGACAGGAATTCAGTGAATCATCCTTCTCAGCTTCCCAGCAAACAGAGGCTGGAGTTTCTTTGCCCTCATGAGGAGAACTTAGTATATGGGAGTAAGGCTACAGAAATATGAAAGACCGACAAATCTTCTTTGTCCTGGTGGTGTCCCATTCCAAAGCACACAAGCTGAGCAGCCCTCACCAACAATGAACTCAGCTTAGTTTAGTTTCCAGTTAAAAAGTTCCAGAAGCAGGGGAACAAAGTACAAAGACTTATACAAGACTGAACTTCTAGAAGAAGAGGCTTTTTCCTTTGAGTCTTGCATCTGTCCCTTGACTTAGGAGAGTACGTCTTGATCAGACCCAAGGCGAGGTCAGAATTATGCCCCAAGTCTGAAAACAGATTTGGAAATCGAGCAAGGCTCATCTAGAGGCTCTCAATAGTATTGAGATTGTTTAGGCCAGAGACAAAAAAGAAGACATCTCTTTTATGGTCTTTTGGCAGAAGTGACCCATTTCAGAGGATGAAAAATTTGGCTGAAATTAGTTTGAGCTTCAGGGCAAAAGCAGGTCTCTTCCTGTTGTGTGCCTCCTTCTACATGCAGAACTAGAAATAAAATGTCCTGATCTTGATCTAAACCATTTTACTAATTTCTGATTTGATTACCTTTTGTTCTTTTCAAACTCAATGGTTTCATTTCAGTCAGTGACAAAAGTCCCTCCCACTGGTTTCACTGGGAGTGGTATCTGTCCCAAAGAAGACATCAGTATGCTTGTACTTTGTGGGCTGCCTACATGGCTTTTAAACAAACTGTGATGGAAAGCAAAAACTGACCACATCCAAGATGCTGATTTTGTGTCTTGGACCCGTATCTAAAAAAACATATTTAACATACAGATTGAACAAACAAGTTAAGAATCAGTGATTATTATTGTTATTATTTACAGCATATGGAATATGCTGATGTGGATATCTTGCTTTAGAAGATTATTTTCCAGACAGAAGGATTCATAGCTTTTTTATGCCAAAACTAAAAATTAGGAAAGCAATTCTAAGCTTGTTTAAGTGAATTTAGACAACCATGATGATTTGGTCCTGAGCCATCTGATACTCTACAACATTTACAGGTCACAACTGACATCAATCAGCTGCCACCCAAGGCTGACAAGAAAAGCTAAGGCTCCATCCCACATCTTGCTGGTCCATGCAATTTCTACATGTGGTGACTTGACCAGAAGTCTGGAATTTCACAAACCACTTAATGAAGAGAGAAAGGGACATTTAACTTTTGCTTTCTGGGAATGACTTTCACACACAAAGACAATGTTGAAAGAGCCAGATGTCATGTGCAGCATTAATTGTGAATATGGAAGAGATGGTGAGTGGGCATAATATTTTGCATCACATTTACAAAACTCAAGGTCAGTTCAATGCTCCAAGATAGTTCAACAATACAGCATGCAGTAAAGAAGTATAGATGAAGTTCTGCCTCCTTTAAAAGCTATAGCACAGTGCCCATTGTGTTTATGGAACGGGACTGAACCTGGGTATCCATATCCACAGATACCTCATGTAAAACCCTGCATATAAGTACTGTTTTGATTTCCATCATACTGTAGATACTGCCCACTTTAGGATATTCATGATACTTAATATTAATGATCATTAATATTAATGATTGACCATTGTCTGAGAGAACACATAAAGTTAAGCCTGCAATAGGTACAGTGCTTTCCACTGAGTTGTATCAGGTTATCTTGAGTTAGTCAGAGCAGGGCATAGCAATATTAATAGTAGTGTCTTTAGTGACACTAGGAAAAGTAAGTAATTGAAATAGAGTGTTTTGCACAGGAAAAAATGTTGCAGAAAATTGTCACTTATCTGTTTCAATGTTTTAATCTATCAATGTTTGTCATTCTATTTCTTCAGCTTTCATCTTCAGTGGCAAAACAGCGTGGAAAAGGCAGACTTTAGTACTGTATAAATGTGAGTTTACAGTCTTCTATTTTTCCTCTTTTTTGACCATCTATATTTCCCAGATTCCCCTTGACTGACTTTCCTTTTCTTAAACAAATTATGCTACTGTTATTTATTGTTCCATCAAGGGTATAAAAACTTCATCCCAACCACAGAACCCATAGATTGATAGTGTACAGAAAAAGGCTGAAGTTCAATGTCAATTTCCATACAGGTTTGTGTTTTTTGGTGTTTTGGGTTTTTTTTGTTTGTTTTGGTTTTGTGGGTTTTTTTGTTTTTTGTTTTTTGGTTTTGTTTTTTTTTTTTTTTTTTTTTTACATTTTAAGGCACCACAAAGGCTTCTAAAATCTGGAAACATAGAAATGGTGATGGTACATTTTCCCTGTGTCTGAAGGGATATTATACAGCTACTTTTGATGGTCCACCAGTAGCACTTTTGATGCTGACATTTGGTTCTTCAGTCCTCTGAGTTGTTTACATTTTCTATATTGAAGATCTTTAATCCTTCAAGCCAAAGATTCAAGATAATATTGAATTAAAAGCAACACAGTTTTTCATAATGGAAAAGAACATGCAGGGAAGCAGCTGTAATATTTGAAGGAGAGGAACCATCTGTTTAAAGCCTTGACACCGATAACATGGGGACAAACAAATTCCATGGAACAGTTCACATGAGCAGTTACTGACGTGCTTAAAAGTTTTTGGGATGGGCCTGTTAGAACGTGACTGTATTTCACTGCAGTAAAATCAGCAGAAATCATAAAATATACCAGCACTGATGTCAAGACAATGACCGTAGCACTGAAAGTGTTTGCTATGTTATTCTCATTATTTTTCGTTGTGACAGATTTTATTAAGGCTATTTATTGTTAACACATGGGTTCATGGGTTATTAATATTGCATATAGATATATATGATTTCTGTCTTATTGCCCAACATAACAGATTTCAGTGGAAAGACAGACTTGGATTTTAAATATTGAATTCCAGATGTCTTCTCAGTAGACCTTTACTACACAAAGATGCATTATGCATTTACAGTTTACTACCTGGAGAGAAAAGAATTAATATAGGGGTTGCACATGTCCAGCTTCTATGTCAAATTCAGCTGAGGAAATCACTTCATACCACAGCTGGTCCAAAATCTATCACACTTCTACATTTTTGGCAGGATGTCACCTTAGGCATTGTAAATGGTGTATGTGTGCTATATAATTATATTGTCCATGGATTTATGCACCTGTGTTGCATATTTCATTACATTTTCTTGGTCTGCTTATTAGGACTACATTTTACATGTCTAATAATACAATTCAAATTCTACCAAATATGAAACACTGGCTTTCAAGCAGAGCTAAATGAAGCTTAAGTAATTTAACATGAACCAATGGAAGACAAAAGAATTACTTCTCTCGTAGCAAGGTCACGAGGTTCCTCTTGCTGCTCTTCCACCCACATTTCCTTTCTTTCTGCTCATAAAAAAATTTGAGATGGAGAGATGCAATTTTAATCCATTTGTTTACTGACGATACAACAGAAAGCTCATTCTTTTTTTTGGAAAGAAAGCATTAATGGGACGTTTACAGGAAATCACAATGAGCTTGGAATCTTTTGCAGAATCAAATCAGAGTTCTTACAACAAATTTTGTTGTTTCTAAACATCAATTGGCCGTATAAAAAGTGTAATAGAAAAATTAAAAATTTGTGATTACAATGACACAGAGTGCGTGCCAACAACTCTGTGGATGGCTTTTTATCTCATTCCCTTAGTGAAAACAGTTAACTAGGCACTGGTGAGATATTCTGTAACTGCGCAACAAAAAGCTGGCACAACTGCCAAGTGTGGCATGCCAGATGTGTGAATACATTCTGGAGAGCAGTATCAGCAGCTCCAACAGAAAGCCATAGCCATTAATCTAGAGACCTCTGGGAGTTCAGGATCGTGCTGTAAAACCTAGACCCTGCCAAGACTGCATCAGATAAAGCCATCAATGCATTGTAAAAAAGACACAAAACCTATTTCATGGGCTGCACTGATCAAGCAATTACAATCATTGACTACATTAAGCAAAGAAACAGCGGGGTGCCCTATAAAATTGACTGCCAACTTGAATAATCAATAGACTCCATGTAGAGTAAATTAAATAACTGAAAAACTATTTGGAAAAGCTGAAGTTAAAAAGCCAATCTGTAATCCCTCATCCATGGAAAAACAATCCTGCATCCAAAAGATTCTTTAGCTTGCTTTCATTCTTGTCACTGGGAAATACAGTAACAGTAAACTAAGACGTTCTTTAACTCTCTCATTCACTAGTTAATAATTGTTCATTTAACCCAGGCTTTCATAATCAATGCATGCATTAGTATCATACCTCCCAATCTGCCAGGCTTCAAACGTGGGCCTAAATTGCAGGGCTAATACCCAGAACAAGGGAACCCAGAGAAATTGTATGTACTCTGAGACTTTAAATGATACAGAGTGCTTTCCCTAATACAAGGCACATTCAATTTGGCCTGACTCTCCCGATTATTTCCAACATAAGCCATTTATAGCAATAGCCATAATTTTGCAATTGATAATAGAATGGGTTGGAAATGTTACAACAGAGCATTTTTTTTTTCTGCAACAAATGATGCTGATTCATCAGAAACAAAGGCTATGGAAACAGAATGGTGTTGACTAAACAGTTTTTTGGTCCAGCACAGGAGGGCAGTTGAAAGAGAGCTTCCCCCTCTCTTCCCCCTGCAAACACATGCAGGTGGAGACAATGTGCTCCCCCCACAGCTGTCCATCAAGACAGTGGATGGAGCACCTGCTTGTCTTACAGCACTTCTCCGGAAAAGACATCTGAACCCAAGCACTGAGCAAGGACCACCACCCTGGATTCTCTCCTGGACCTCGGATGCTTTTGCGAGAAGTATTAACAGCTTTTAGGTTTTGAATGCAAAGAAGTCTAACAGTTTCTGTTTTATTTCGTTTTTCCAAATTTTTTCAAAACTTGGAGGAGTTTTGAAATGGCTGTACAGGATGCAGTGTTGCTGTGGAGCAATCTAAGATCAGTAGTGCACCTGCAAATTGCTGGAGCTGTCTTTTACTGATTGCATTGCACTATGTCAATGGGGCTCATCCAGACATGGTTTTGGACAAGGACCATCAACTGCAGGACCATGAGTGTTTCTTTCAAGGCTTATACTTTAACTACAGTATTAGGACAGCTAGGAGCATATTGCAGAGGCGTACCGAGGTTATTGTATCCTAACAGGTACTGTTCACACGGTTAGGACTTTCAGGGCACATATGCCGTGGTTCTTTGCCTGCAGTAAGACAAGCCAGCTATTGGCACTGGGAGACTATCAGGGTGTAAGAGTGCTCATTACTTTGTGCCTCATTACCGAGTGGAATACTAGCCTGAGCAAAAGCCGAATGTCAGATTTTAACTCCTGTCTGAACTGGCCTAAGTACCATTTCACATGGCCACAGGTTTGTGTGTATTATCTGAATTTGGTTCAACACTTGGCAGGAAACATGCTGCAGCAGAAACACACTCCTAAAGAACAGTTCAACAGTATTAGATTGCTCCATATGTCAAGAAGACAGGGGCACCTGTAAAAACCTCAGTTAATGGCAAATACTCTGATTTTATGTCCAAGAGAAAGTGAGTTCTTTTTAATTCCTGTAGTAAAAACAATAAATGTCCCTTTTGAAAAAATAGAACTTTTTGATGCCTATGCAAATTTTCTGTTTTCATTCTCTTGTTTTGAAAGAAAAGTCCCTTTTTGCAGTGAAAATATATTCTTTCTTGAAAAAAAAAAAAAAAAAAAGCCTTCTGTTTTCATTCTACCAAACTAGGAAATATCAAAGGCAAAGCTGCAACATATTTTGCTTTTCAGAGAATCTGGAGAAATGTGATTTAGCAGTTTTTCCAGTGGTGCAAATATTTTTTACTCACCTCACACTAACGTGGTTTTTTTTTGTGTGGATAAATTAACACGTAAGTAAGGGTGTTATGCTCTGTACCTACAGTAATAGCATGAGTTGGGTTCTTCACTGACAAATGTTTTCTGATTTTTTTAGCTGAAACATAATGTAAAATTTTGGATTCATTCAGTCTGGTCTGCTGATTAAAGGAAAACATATGAAAAATTGAAATTAACTCTTCACTATACACAGTTTTTCCCCTGGGTTGAAGAAGTGCTTCTAGAATATATTCAGTACATATGCAAAATAAATCTTGGAGTGGTCACCATTACTAGGAAGGTTTTAATAAATTAAGGCATCTGGGAGATCTGTAGGACATTAATTCATCAGTATTTGGGGGAGAATTATACGAGCATTTTTCTTCCTTGGTACACATAAATAAATTTTCTATAAACAGTCTGGGATAACAGTATCTGTTTCTCACCTATTTAAAAAAATGGGGACAAAACCTCTGAAAATGTGCATTATAAGCAAACTCACAGTAACTGCATATCAAAGAAAGAGAAATATGATGAACTAGAAGTGATTATGTGTCACAATAAAATTTTCCAACTTGTCTGCTGATTAGATGGTAATGCTGCCCATAAAAGTGAGGGCGGGGGGGAAGCACTGCAGAGAACCTGATAAAACATCCTACTGAAACCTATTGTATTTACTACTTATTAGATTCTGAACTCAAATAGATCTTGATTGTTGAGAGCTTGGGTATTTAAAAGCTTTAAGATCATCAATTACATTACTCATAATTTCCACATCTGCCCGTTCCCCAGCAATTCAGAAAGAGAGAGATGGCTGTTATAAGAGTCTTTCTGCAACTTGATTACTATGAGTCTCTGTTACAATGTGCACTTGAAATGCCTTTAAGGATTTGAACTTAACTGTAATTTGCAGCTTTATGGAACTCCTACGTGGATCGCTTTTTGGTGATAGTGAAAATCAGATGAGTGGAGATGGTCCAAATTACCTGGAAGAAAAGTAGGTTCTTATCCACTCAAAGGAATCCCTGCAAGCCTGCCAAAAGCACAATAAATGCACTCTTCTTGCCTGCGTCATCTGGAAAGTGAGTATGTCTTTCAAATTAAACAGAAACCCTGATTAGCTCAGTTATTATGAAGCTAAACAGCAAGACTATGTTTGCAGAAGGCGTTTGCAGGCTGCAGGGAATGTTTTTTTCCCTATTGTGTCACTTTTTTCAAAATAATACTTTTTTAACAAAACACTTCCTTTCTTCAAAGCACTGACATCCTGATCCTATTTCCATTAAAGCCAATGGAGAGCTAGCCGTTATCTCTTATGGGAGATGGATCACACTAATGGAGTGTACTTTTCTCATTCACAAGCGTCTATACCACACCGCCTGAAGACAGCACCAGGTTTTCTTACACTGAGATCGACTTGACTCTGGTAACAGAAATTTGCTCTGAGTAACTATACTGGCCATGCCTTCGGTGTTATTTGAGTACAAGCTTTATTTGAATTCAGTCTTGTAAAGGATGGGATTTCAAAGGAAACGTAGACACTTAAGTTGCATTGCAGGATGGAGGCCTGTATGAAAAGCTCCATTGAAGTCAATGGGAATATCTGTAAGGTAATGTTAAATGTAACCGTCAGATCTCAGAATTGATATATGTATCATGTACTGTGCTGTAGAAAGAGGCTAGCATGTGCAAAGTGGATCAATCAAATAAAGCACTGTCATAGAAATAATGTGAAGGCGCTCCTAGAGATTGCAGAGAAATAAATATATAAATAAAAGCATTTCCAGAAATTGCTTTTGCAAAAGACAAGTGTAGAATGTGAAGCTCCCTTAGTTACCAGTGTTTCAGCATAACTTCTGGGTGGTCTGTTCCTCCTTAGCTTGAAATATCTCAGTATTTCTCACAGAAAGAAAAATACTTTCACTGCCACTTCACTGAATATCACTTTTGTGAAGTCCATAGAACTTTAGTAAATATAAATTGGTTCGCTGTTTACTTTAATCAGTTACAGAAATCACATCTATTACTAACACCTGATGTAATGGTGAGGCGAGAGAGAGGAATCTTGTTTTAAACCTTCCCTCTCTGTATCTGTCCTTCATTAAAAAGATACCTGAGAAGTTCCATATGAAGGGTTAAATGCAGGCGCTAAGCCTTCAAACATCAGGAGACAGGGAACTTGGAATTTGAAATGGGTTTTCCAGGGAAGAAAGGATGAAAGAAAGATAAGGGGAAGAAAGGGTGAAGGAAAGCGCAGGTAGAATAAGGGAAGTTATAAAGTCAGGAAAGCAGTATATAAAGGTGATGGAAGGGGCCGTAGGAGGAGGAAGATGATGAGGAAATGCACACATTGCTAAAGTCATGGAAGATATGTCCAGTAAGAACAGCAGTTCTTAAGAAACATTATCATCATCCTTTGATAAATGCAGGCAAGAATGCTGGGGCAAAAAGAAGGAAAACTATCAGCTTCTATCTTGAATTACTGTTCAAAAACCTACTTTGTAAAATCCTGCAAGCCAGTCTGTTGATGACATGAAGAGTTATGACTGTTTCATCCAAGGCACCTGCAGGAATGTAAAACAGGGAGACGCTGATTCCATCTAAGTTGTAGTATGGATTCCACCTCATTACACTAGACACATTTATGATCTACGCTGGTGAATACGGAAGGAGAGGGAGGCTTTTCTTCCTGGGGAAATGCGACAGCTCCAACAGAACACAGCACCGCTCACCCTGCCCTACAGCAGAGAAGGACTTTGTGGTGCTTACTTTCTCTAAAAGACTTCCTTGGTAATCCAAACAGCTCTTATCCCAGAATATGTTTTAGTTTTGATTATTTGGGGTTTAATTATATTTCCTTATACTAGTACAGGAGGACAGCCTCCTAATTGCATACAGTAAGAAAAGCCAGCACTTTGTATCTTTCAGTATCATCAGTGCTATTGCTTTTTTGGTCATCTATATGAGTGTGGTGAGTGTAACGAGATTTCTACCTCTCAATGACACTACATTGATCTGTATATGTAAACAGATAAAACAGTTACCGTTAAAAATACCAGTACAACAGCTTAGGTTTTCTGAGACAAAGTATAGCTAATGGCAAATGCTTTCTAGTGAATACACCACTGCTACATCACTTTTATGGACTTTTCCAAGTGCTATTTATAAATAACTGTATTTATATTCTGCTGCTTCATTTGCACAGCTCCTGCTACAGATTTAGAGATCAATTTTCTGGGAAGCTTAAAAGCAAGGAAACATGGGCTTCCCTTCTAACAACAGAAATTTTGGGGAAGATGGAAAATACTAGCACTGAATTGTTCACTGAAGCCAAGTAATATTTTCTCGTGTAACTTAGCACATAAAGAAACACTGTTAAATGAACTTACTAAGTAACTATGAAATGAGTAACAGTATGTTGACAAAAGTACTTTGGATTAGAGATGAAGCTGTGCTACACGCTAATGGCATTAAGTATGTGTTTCATCTACATTAAAAATGGGGGAAATTTTAAAATGTTGAAAATGGAAAGATCATTTTTCTCTTACAAACAAAAAGGGAAATAGGTGTGAGCAGACACTTAGAATAGGACTTACCATCTCACTCATCTAAATGTTAAGACACAAATTTAGGTTAAACGTCTGGCATGTCTTTGTACCTTATAGACAGAAACATATAGCATCAGAAGCTAGATCACCTTATGTCCAAAACCCATCTCAGATGAGTGGAATGAATCACCCTCTAGAGGTGCTCATTCTTTCTATCAACCACAGCAAATGCCCTGGACCACACACCTAATTTTCCAGTGCCTAAAGTTAGGTGTAGTCCTTGTTGCACAGAAGGAATTTGCATTACTCATTCTAGAGAAAAAAAACTTTGAAATAAGCGTGATCATCCCTATATACAGTCAAGATAATATAGTCCAGTTTACTCAAAACAGGATTAAGGACCAACGATAAATATGGCCCATAACGTACAGATCCATTCAGAATTAGACATTTGAATAGCCCACCACTGTTCTAAAGACACTTAATCTGAAATATTCATGGGGTAACATTTTGAAAAATCAAAATATAGTAACAATTATATCATTTTAAACTTTAAGGTTTATCTTCTCTTAGAGAAAACATCACATTAAAATATTCATTTAATTTTTGGATGTTTGTGTTGGTGTGCTTGAATTTAGGTTTTCTTCTAGTGTAATTTTTGTTGTGCTCCTAAAATGTATGGAGTGTTGTTTTCCTGATCTTTTTCATGAACTCACCTCTTCTTAGATTCTTTATTGCTTACACCAAATTTTAATAGTTCTGTCTGTTCTTGTGTGCTTTACATTAGTTCTTGCTGTGATTCATTAACAAGCAGGATAAAAACTTCCCAGTCACTCAGTTTACATATTATAAATCCTTTTGGACTGCAGAGAATATGTACATAGCTACAGGCCATAGGATTTCCTTAAATTAACTCTCATTTGAATGAAAATATATCTTTTGAACTATAACAGTTTTCATACATATCCAAAAAATCCTTATCATTCTTGCAACAGCATTGCAATAAAAAGTTCTTGAGAAAGTGGCTGTTACAGGTCTGGACAATAAAATAAAATACAGTTACACAACAAAATATAAAAGATTTCAGTCAGACATGTCCATTACTGTATGCTGAAGACGCACACCTTGAAAATTCAAAATATAACAACATATAAACATCTATGGCAGACAGACTCGTGCTAATTTTATTGGTATGGGAAAATGAATTACTCAGTCAAAAAAAACCAATAGGTGCATAACCTAGAAGGCAATAGCCTTCAAGTATGTGATACAATGTACAATAAACTGCCCAAATTGTCCAAATGGATATTAAGGGAAGATGCAAAGTTGCTTTTTGGAGCTGGCCTGCTGGATAGATGGATATCAGCATGGGCTGTTTTGCAATCGATGTATTTTGCCGTATTTTCTATTTGCCTTGCTGACCAAATAAATTAATCTGTCTGATGAATCTGGTCTACATTGATTCAGTGATTAAAAGAAACGGTCAGTTAGGTATCCTGGAAGTAGCTGACAGGATAGACTTTGGACCAATTTACAGTCATGTGCAGGTTAATATCTGAAGATGGATTAAGTAATATAGACAGTAGCCACTGGGATAGACAGAGTCTAGAAGAAAGAAACAATGTGAAGAAAAAAAATCTGTTTTTTCATTCATCCTCTTCAGCCTCATTTTCAACCAGCTGCACAACAGAGTCATTATCACACTCCATGTGTGATTAAAGGGTGTTTTTTAAGCCTATGATTACCTGAGAAACTTTCTTTACAATCTGTAGCTTCATATGTAAAGATGTCAGCTCCTTGCCCTCCAGATCTCTTGAATGACAATCCTGAGAGATGCTGAGTAAACTCCATTGGACCAAAGCACAGTAAAGACCGTGCCAAGTTCCTCCAAACCCGGACCACAGTTTCTACGGTTCAGGAAGGTGTTACATCCATATATGTTTAAGGTTTTTTAAACATCATTGATCCTAAAAAGGAAGGGCATTTTGCAAAGGAGAAGATGTCCCAACACCTGAAGCTTCATCAAAACCTGGAAAAAGAGTAATTATATGTCCACCTCTATGCAGAGCTCAGTATTCAAATAAAATCATATTTCTGAGTAAATAATCCATGTCTGTTATGCTAAGGTGTTCAAAGCAAAGACAAGGCACAGTACAATTCCCGTAACTATGAAATTGCCACTGCTAGCTACTATTTCATAGCTATTTCCACTGTCATAGAAATTAATATAACCAGTGGCAAGTAAGTCAATTTGCAGAAAGTCTTATATATTATTTTGCTGACTAAAAGAAACACCAGATCTGTTTCTTGTTTAGGGAAGTCAGCTACACCACACGAGCACACGCTGCTCTGTCACCAGCTTTGTGGGTCACGGTTCTAATAGGACTAGGCTACAGAGCTCATAAAATCAAGTGTAAACAACTTCTTTCAGTACCATCTAAATCTTCTGTTGAGATCAAGTAGCCAGATTAAGTATTCACTGAGGTCTTGTGGTCAAAATATTAATTGAAATTTCAAGGATATAATTTAAAAAAAAGGAAGAGAATAAACCCAAGGATGAGATATTTACACAGCAACATTCAAAAGCATTTCAATGTAAAGAAACATTAAAGAAGAATTTTTAATTGATAGGCACATAATCACAGTTCTCTGAAAGAAATCAGTGCACCCAGCATGAAACATATGAGTTTTACAAACATAATTTCAATTTTTTTTATTACCTACGAGCATTAGGATATACTTCCTTGACTCTATAATAATTGCTTGCAGTTAATTACAAATGAAACAGAAGTGCTGGTAATATTAGACTTGCACCCTGCATAAAGCTAGAAATTACTGCTATTACTCTTATTTGCTAAGAATATTGGGTCATAGATGCTAATTAGCAGTTCACAGCCCCCTACAGGAAAAAACTCATTATTGTGAAAATCTGTCTTGGTAGCCAAAGCCACCACTCATGTCACTGTGAACATTTTGTCAGAGCAATTATAAGGTATGACAAAACTTAAGATTTACTTTTGTATGAAGAAAATTATGAAGGTTAAAAATACAACACACTAATCTAAAAATTAATGTCCACATCAAGAAAAGAGATCCTGACTTATTTTGTCTTAGTAAAATCTGACTGTATATTGGGTAGAATGACAGCAAATTTTTATTATGTGCACACAAACACCATTTCTTTCACAAATATGTAAAATGCAAGAAAAACTTCTCCACACCTAAGTTAAAAAACAAACTAAAATAAGACATAAGCAGCTAAGAAAAATGAATGTTTCAGGGTTATACATCTAAAGCAAGGAACATAATTTATTATTGATCAGTATTTTTGGGGGAACATTTTGTTTTCTTGTTAACAAGGACTTGAATCAGGAAAAGAAAAAAAAAAAAAGTAAAGCCTTGTTTGCCCAAGTTTTCTGTAGAGTTTATTAGAAAAATACGAAGCAGAAAACTGCTTTTGTGTGATTTATTAAACTTCTTTCTCCATAGCACATGCAACCAACTTCATATGCTTGAGGGAAAGGAGTCAGTGAGTAAAAGAGCAGCTAACTGTAATGACAGGCTGAATTCTGCTTGTTTACTGAGAAAGAAAAATGTAAATGACATGTCGGGATGAAGCCGTGATTTAGGAGTTGTTCTAAGTCATACAAGGGTGAGGGGACAGTCATTGCTCCTCATTTCAGGCTTGTGAAATGTCATGGTTTAACCCCAGCTGGCAACCAAGTACCAGAGGGGTGGGGACGACAATCGGAAAGGAACATAAAACTTGAGGGCTGAGAGAAGAACAGTTTAATAGGTAAAGCAAAATCCGTACATGCCAGCAAAGCAAGGCAAGGAATTCATTCACCACTTCCCACCTGTAGGCAGGCGTTCAGCCATCCCCAGGAAAGCCGGGCTCCATCACACATAACGGTTACTTGGGAATACAAACACCATAATGCTGGATGTTCCCCAGCTCCTTCTTCTTCCCCCAGTTTATACACCCAGCATGACGTCCCATGGTATGGAATATCCCTTTGGCCAGTTTGGGTCAGCTGTCCCAGCTGTGCCCCCTCCCAGTGCCCCGTGCCCCTCCAGCCCTCTCGCTGGCAGGGCCCAAGGAACCCAACAGTCCTTGACTTGGTATAAACATCACGAGGCAACAACCAAACCCATCCGTGTGCTGTCAGCGCTGTTCTCACACCAAATCCAAAACACAGCACTGCACCAGCTACTCAGAAGAAAATTAATTCTATCCCAGCTGAAACCAGGACATGAAAACAGGCAGTTAATCTGAAATACTTGCCTGGACTCCCCATGTTGTCCCACATGGAGGGAGATGCACCAGCCCAGAGCAACTCCTTACCAGCCTCTCTCGAATGTCTACATGAGTACACACAAGAAGTCAAGCCTTCCACAGTGTCAGGTGGGAGAAAAAGGATCTCAGCTATAAACAGCCTAAAGATACAAATACATCCAAAGTCAGAATATTCTGCTGCTTATTGTTATGCTGTGCACAGCAAAATGATGATGGAAAAGCAGGAACTGGAGTTACACATAAATACTGTTCTAAGAAGAGGAGGAGGACTGTATGAATTGTGCTGTGTTTTAAGGAAAAATGGTTTCTCAAAATTGGACTCTACCTTGTCTATGTTAGGCTGAACTTTACTTTCAGCAGACCCAACTGTATTTCCATCAGTGTAAAGGAGAATGGGTTTTGACTACAAATGCAACCACACTACTCAACTACTAATGAAAATAAGTTTTCCATTCATCAGAGGGGATTACATTAGTTAAAATTAAACAGAACAGGGCACTATTTGAAGAACTCTAATAGCACCTAGAAAAAGAAAAAGAAAACAAAATATCCTGTCTTAAAACTGGGAAATTAAATCAGTCATGCAATATGCTGTTAGAGAATTTGTTATCCCTGTATGCTGGCACCTTGCTAATTCCCTGAAACTCTGGTATGAAACCTGGAACTGAATAAAAACAACCCAGCTCCATCTTACCCATACATTGCAGGCCTTGTTTCAAAAATGGGAGACCTGTGTAAGCAAACTGTGTAGGGGCTTGATGCATTTAGGAATGTATAAAACCGTATACAAGGACTACATTATGAAAAGGTATATATATTTTTGCAGAAATTTCAGAAAATACAACTGCCCTATGGTCCATCTCTTGCTCTGGCTATCCAAAGCTGCTCTGTTCCACAGGATACCCTGTTCTACCAGCATACTTTAGCTACCACCTTCTGGACATGCACTTAATGCTATTACTTAGATAATGCAGCATGGCAATGAATTAACAAGATGAATTGCAAGGTGTAGTTTAGCGGGCCTCTGGGAAACAATTAAACTCTGGAGACGAGTGGATTTTTTACATTGCTGTATCGTAGAGGACCAATCCTGTAAATCTTCACTCATACAATTAGACTTCATTCAGTTGAGTGAGAATTTTGCAAAATTAGATCCTAAATTATTACTAGCAATGTTTTTTTTTCTGACAGCCAAGGTCAAATGCCACTCCAATCCAGGCAATGCAAAAGCAAGGTATAGTTATAACCAGCAGTCACAACACTGAGGGCATGATGGTGTGTTAATCATGGTGCCCCAGGATGAGAAGGCAGTGGAAATCTGGGTACATCTGGACTAACAATGAAGCATTGACCTGGAGGTCACCCACAGCTGACCCCACCACTTCAGTATCTTTATCATATCCTGTGTATACTCAGCTATCTTATGCAAAGTCGAGCTTTTTCAGGAATCATTTGGGCAGGCTTAATGTTGGGGCTGGTTGCTAACACTCATTGGGAAGTTTGGTGAAAATCATCAGTGGTGGTCTGCTGCCCATGTAGACATAGACTGTGTCCTCTGAAGCACAGCTCTCCACACCCCCTCTGGCACCATGGAAGAGGTATGAGTGTAACTCCTGACTGTTAGTTATTTATTATTTATTCTTTGCATCCAGACAATGCCCTTGTTTGGCCAGCTGAATTGGGTGATGTTAAGAAAGCGTCTGTGTTCTCCTGCAAGATACCAGTGTCACAGCTTGATTCCAGAAACATGAATATTTATGCTTCTACAGCAAAATAGGAAATATTATACCACTTAATACTGTATCATAACAAAGTATAATCTAACAATGCATGATACGACACTGTAATGCAGATAGAACCCAAATACTGCCCCTTCATAAATAATCCCCCAAATTCTATAATAAAATCAATACTGATATGTATTGCTATTACTACATGGTAGCATGTGGTTTAACCCCAGCCAGCAACCAAGTACCATGCAGCTTCTTGCTCACCCTCGCCTCCCCCCCACCCCCAGTGGGATGAGGAGAATTGGAAAAGGTAAAACCTGTGGGCTGAGATAAGAACAGCTTAATAATTGAAATACAGTAAAATATAATAACAGTAATGAAAAGGGAGATAACAAAAAGAGAAAGCGGAACAAAACTCAAGAAACACAAGCGATGCACAATACAAAAAAGTGGAGTTGCTCACCACTTGCTGACCCATGCCCAGCCAGTCCCCAGCCAGCAATCAGCAGCCCCCGGCCAACTCCCCCCAGTTTATATACCGAGCATGATGATCTGTGGTATGGAATATCCCTGTGGCTAGTTCGGGTCAGCTGCCCTGGCTCTGCTCCCTCCCGGCTCCTTGTGCACCTCCCCACCGGCAAAGCATGGGAAACATGAAGTGCTAGATTGAGAGTAAGCACTACTTAGCAACAACTAAAACATCAGTGTGTTATCAACGTTATTCTCATACGAAATCCAAACCACGGCACTGTACAGCTACAAAGAAGAAAATTAACTCTATCCTAGCCAAAATCAGGACACTGCAATAACAAACAAATGAGAAATGCTTTCAGATCTCTGGGCTAGGCCTCCTGTATATTATTCAAAGCATATCTCTGCTGAATCCTCAAAGACATTCAGCTAAGAATCAGTTCTGCTCATTGTAAAGTAGAGATATTAATACACTTCTTGCTTTCACCTGTAGATCTCTTTATAAAGATATGTACAGGTCATTATCACCTTTTAATACATCCCATAGCTAAAATCAAATTACATTAGTATGCATGAGAACATTTCTTGCCCAGTGCATGCAATATGGTTCTAATACATTGGAGACCAGAGCTCTGCTGATTTACCTCCCCCAGATTTCCTACAGATTCATCAGTATTAGAGTTCTTAACTTCACTGATTTTCATGTAACTCATGTTAGCTAACAAATCTGTGAGGGTTAGTGTAGGCACTTCATGAATCCTTGCTGCTCCATGAATTCATGTCATATTTCTGTGTAATGTTCTCAGAGGTTCCCTTTGTTCTCAGACACACGGAATGGGTCACAGTCAAGGATATATGGATTTTTAGAGTTGAAGAAATTTGAAAGTTACCCGGAGACAAGAAAATAAGGGGTTTGTCTTCATTGTTTCTATGTATTTGTGTGCACGATTACAGCAGATTCATATGAAAGCCTTGAAAATCTTCCTAAGCGAAAACACATCCTTAACAAATCAAAGGAATGGTGTGCTTTTTCCTGTTTTAAAGGAGTTTGATGTTAAAAATCCAGGTCTTGTCTACCTTGGAGGACAGCATGTTAGCTGCAGAACTAGTCAGATAGTTACATCCCAAGAGAATGAAGAAATCTGAGCAACTCAGAAAACAGATGTTTTTAGCTATATTCTCTAGATTCTTTACTTTTCTTAACACTCATTTAACTCCAGTAACAAATGAACACTGATGAGAAATGATGTCTTTGTTAAAGATTCAATACCCCTTGAGAGCTCCAAATAAGCATCTGAAATTCCCCAAGAAAGTTCTTCCACAAACAAAAGGTTAATTACATTTTAGTGGGTATCTCCGGGTGAAGGCTATTTTTCTGCCATGCAATTACAATAAAAGTAAATTGAAGGTTTTCAGGATTTCGGGGGTTTGATTGATGTGTTCATTAATTCACCTTTTCAAACTGAGGAAGAATCAAGTTTTAAATATTTTATTAATCACTTGCATTTTTCTTGAGGTCATTTTTCTATTGTTACTTTATCTGATTGACTGGTACCTGACAGCTGGATTGAGATACCAAAGTCTGTTTTTGTGCAGATTTTCTAAACAAATGATGTTTGTGTGTTCACGCAGTTGGGATAAATTTCTTCTTGTTTGTAACTTTTGAACTGTTTGGCCATTTTCAACCAAATTGGATAGAGTTGTAAGGGTTTCAAAAAAGTTGTGTTCCAACAGCTTCCAGGAAATTAGGTGGCCAGGTAGGAAAGGGAGACCTTATTTATACCCTACTGCAGGATCGGCCGGAGGACGAGCTCTCTCTTTTTCACAGAGAGAATTCACACCAAGTTTACACAGAAAACACAGAAAAGGCATTGCCAAAAGTAACTCCTGATTAGACACCGGACACTGCTCTGAGGGATGCACACCTGTAGGAAACCAAGCTCTGCTAGCTTTGATGCACATCAACCTGTTTGTTTGGGGAAAAAAAAAAAGACATTTTGGTCAATGTTTTGGTCAATGACATTGCAGTTGCTATGATCATCAACTGACAAAGCTCAGGCTTATTTAAAACTCACTTCCCCTCAGATAACAATAGCCATGCAGCACCCACCTTAGACTTCCCACCCAGCAACTCTGGCTGGGATGAAAGAATATCAGCTGGTGCTTGTACACTCTGTGAAGTTCCCACATGGGAACCCATGCATATGGG
Source organism: Falco naumanni (assembly GCF_017639655.2). NCBI lineage: Eukaryota > Metazoa > Chordata > Aves > Falconiformes > Falconidae > Falco > Falco naumanni. The sequence goes on from NC_054056.1 coordinate 90,162,439, forward strand.
TGAAGTTCCCACTTAGTCCTGGGATAATGCCAACTACCATCACATCTGCCACATCTAGGGGTTTAGTTTGAGGTCAGGGACTCTCATGTGCACTCCCTGTAGCCTGATGACAGTCTTCAGGATAACATATTGTTATAGTCATCTGACAGTTCCCCCTCTAATCTCAGCTGCTGATTGCTCTAATGTTAGTTACACAGGAAGGAATTAATTTACTCTCCAGGCAAGGTCCAGCTTTGATACATTCATGCAAGAATTTGCTCCTGCTGCCTGTGTCTGTAGAGAGGAACATGTCTGCCTCATTTAATCACTGAAAAGCAGTGAAACTGCAGGTCCTCACTTTCCAAACATTTCCTTTTTTTGCTAGCAATTGCTGGTATCTAGAAGGATGAAGGATGTCGGTACACAGGTAGCTGCAGAAAAGCCACCCACAAGGATGGGTGACTGCCCAGGAATAGGGTAGGTGATCAGTTTGAGGGAAAGAACAGAAATAAGGGGTGATGGTATTCAGGAATATTACGGTAGCATCAATACATTCAGGAATCAGAGCCACGATGTTCTGGGTACGGTACAAATTTACAGGAAGAGTAATCTCCACCCTCATATATCTTCGTTTAAATGCAAAAAGCAATCTTTAGGTAACAGTCATGACAACCTCCTGTTCTGCACTGATTTATTGGCTCCCTTATCTAGGTGGCCCATAATGCCTGGCGTTTGTCTGGAGCATCTTCAAGGCTAGACCTGGAAACCCTCAACTGAGGACATCACTCAGAATACCTTTTCTCACAATGTCTAGGCAAGTGGCTTGGAGGAGGTCCTGTGCTCATGCCAGTTCCTGAGCAGTTTACTAAGTCTCAGGAGGAGGAGATGCCAGTAAAAATCATGCCTGTTTTCCAGATGATAGACTCTGATTGAGGGAAATGCTAAGATGTGTACTTTCAGTAATACAGAGAAAAATAACATGCAGTGACATCCTGTCCTGCATGGCAGGAATGTAGTCCAGCTGTGGTGGGTCTCTGTGAGGAAAGAGATGTGTTTCCTAAAGAGAGCTGATCTTTCTTGACTAAAAGCTGAGAAATGAGGGGGAGAGAAGAAGAAAAAGAGGGGGGAGGAGCTACTGGCTCTCCCTTTGAAGATGTTAATAGGATCGTGTTTTGATGTTGTATTTTGAAATAAGAGGGTTCCCTTTTTCATTCTAAAAATGTCCCATAAAAATGACACCATTATTTATTGCAAAGCATTAACAAAGACTTTATGTCTATTATTTAGCAAGTGAAAATATTAGCCATCTACCACTCTCTCAGCAGAGTTACGCTGAAATTGAAATCTATGGCTGTCCTCTACCAGCTTAAGCCCACATGCTTCGCTTTCCTAAGGATCACAGAAAAAAGAAAGGCACCACTGTAAAATACTTTATCAGATGCTGACCTTCTGGCGGGAAGTCAGAACCATCTTGTGGGAAAATGAATAACTCCTAGCTCTCAGTCTCATTTTTCCTGATGCTGTACATAGCCTTGTCCTACCTCCATGCTTGTGCTAAGCTTTTATTTCATGCAGGACTTGCAGAGGATATCACGCGTCCATTACATTTATTCCCTTATGTTTTTACAGATACATATATAAATATACATACATAACCCCCCAAATCTAATAATTAGTTCTCCTTATGGCAGCATGAACACTTGTTCCAACTCAGTCTGCTGAAATCATTAAAAAAGTCTCTCTGCCAAGTGAAGCCATGTTTAGTCAAAAACTTTTCCTAATATATCTAAAACAAAACATACACAAAAAGTACTTAAGCCTGAACAAAGTCTCCAACCGCTAAAAGACAAGAGTCATCCAGAAGAAAACAAGTCTTGGATTCTATTTTATCACGATGTATCATTTTTCTCCTTGGTGTATGGAAGTCTCATCAGAGACTCAAATCAGATTTATAGGTTTCCCACAACTGTATAAGCAAATAGCACTAAAGCAGACTCTGTCTAGCTCAGGACAGCAATTACATTGCAACTGTAGAGGAACAGGAGCTTAGTACAAAGTCATTATCAGACACATATTACAAATTCAATGTGTTGCACATAAAATATGCATGATTTCTCCTTTCTGTATATCATGTACCAAAATATAATGTCTTTCTGAGGCACAAATGAATTTAAAATGAAATATTTTATTGAAAAAACACACAGTTTTCCTGATATAGGTAAGTGGAATTTAAAATTGAAAATGTTTCAGAACCATCCATTAAAGCATACTTTGAAATATTCTTAGAATCCAGATTTCCTGCCAGGGAAATGAAGTTGACTTAAATATCCTAAGCAGGAAGCTTGCCTGATAGACACTATTTACCACTAGAAATTTTTATGACATGAAAAGATGGTACTTTGCAAGGTAAACATTCACAGCCTCAAGTCTGGAAGAGTGCAGATAGCATGCAAACAGCCACCAATATACTATCTTTTTGCAGGGAAAAACAACTGTGTTAGAAGATGATGGAAAGTGAAAAGGATACAGTCTTGGAAAAGTTTCATCAATATTTAGTGATTGTGGAGATTTTCTGGTTTTAATAAAATGGAACTTCTTGGAGGACTGATTTGTTTCTGTTCTGCATCCTACTCTAGCAGGAGCCACAAGGGTCTGGGAGCAGGGAGAGCAGTTATTCCAGCTGTGTGTGGGATTAGTGGATGCCCACCTCATGCTACACTTTCAGGGCAGAAATCACTCTGGAAGCTGGACTGGACTGTGGGCTGCAGGGAGCTGACAGCTCTGAAGGAGTGTGGGGTAATGCTTCAACAGCTGTATGTTATCCTAAGAGCTGCATTGGCACTCAATATAAACAGATTCAAGTGCTGCAAAGGGAGTTCTGTGCCTCTCATAAGGTTGGAATACAAAATCTAAGCCCGTCCCTCTTACAGAGAAGTTGCCCTAGGAAAATCCTTATCCCAAAGTCAAGTGCAGATAGGGTCTGAAAGATACTTCCTATAAGAGGGCTCTACAGTACATCTCTGCAGTGCAGAAGTATGCAGCAAAAAAGAACCAGAAATTAATCAGAGAAAAACCGAAATGCGAATAATTGAAGTGGCCACAGGTGAACTGCAGAAACCAGGAAAAAATTTCTCCTATGTGCCCCTTCCAGTCCTACGACTGTTCTCTCCCAGCCCAAAGCACAGGTGTATTCCTGCGGTCACCTGTGAGCCTGGATCCCCCCCCCCTTTTAGATGTATAAGCACACAGCCACCTGCCTGCCCTTCTTAGGGTAAGCTCCTCGCTGATGGAGCCTTAACTTCAGAGCACATTTGCCCTCCATGGGTTGGGAAATCCTTTGTGTATCGTATTTTGTGAAATGCATCACTGTCTATAAAGACTTGTGCCTGCCTATGTAAGGAAGAGCGCTGCCTAAGTGCAGAGGAAGTTAATTATGCACAGAATAATTAATAGCAATTTACTTAGTGCATCTATATACTTAATCGCAGAAATAGGAAGTGTACTTGAAGTGCTCCCGTTGGTTTGAGAGAGAGCCTGCTTTAACCAGTGCTCTTCCCTTCCTGGCTGTCAATCCAGGGAAGCTCTGATCAGGGGAATTTTGTCAAATTGAAAAAACATGGTTACTGGGCAGTATTTGCCTTCATTGACTTGTAGGTGAAGATTTATGAGTCAATTGCATTTTAATAATAAACACATAGCTTTATGTTACTTGACAGAAGTCAGGCAGGCTGTGCATTGCAGAGAGCTCAGCTGGCCACACACTGAGAAAAAGTCTTGCCCCAGCAGACAGAAGAAAGCCTACAGTTGTTTCTCTTGCCATCTCCAGCTTAAAAGTTAACAGTTCATGTTTCTGAACACTTGTTAACCCACTCTCCAAAATGTATTCAGGAAACCTTGACAGATTGCAGTTGTTCAGGGCCTTTGCAGGAATTATCAGACGCATCAGTATGGCTGTTATTAACATAACAATATCAGAAAGAATCTGAGTTATAGCACTGATGCCAGGCCAGGCAAGAGCATGCTTCCACAAGGGACAGCAATCCTATCATTTTGTCATGAAGATTGGGACACATAGCTGAAAAAAGCCAGGATACAAATGCGAGCAGACGTTTTCCATGAGAATGCCCCCCCACACCTTCTTTGTAAATACATATAAACAAAGAAGTGAATGCACTCCCATTTATGGTGTTGGCTGATTGATTTTCTCTGCAGATCCACCTTAAATCCTTTCTTTTATTTTCTTTTTTTTTTTTTAATTATTTTTTATCTTTTTTTTATTCCCTTAAAGCTGCACATCCCAGCTGGCATGTCCCAATCCTATAAACGTCTCAATATAATACACCATCATTGTCTGATGTATGGGCTTCCATTTGGTGCACCATGTCCAAAGAATATTTCTTCATGCTTGAATGACTCATGTATGAGGAGATTAATCTCTCTGGGGGAGAAATCGGTGTCTCTCCTATGGAAGCAAGTTGCTGTGCACACATTAGCTGCTGATCTCACTCATGTTCTTAATATTCAGGGTACATCTTGTATCTGCCATAAAAATCCTTTTGTCCTTCCCCAACTTGGTATCATTCTCCAGCCCCATTTGCAAAGCAAAAGGGGAAATTTGAAATTAATCTTTAAAATCATGCAGTGAATTAACACAAAGATACTACTAATTTTTAACTTGTAAGCCTGTTTGCCATTCTTTCTAGGTGCCAGGTAGTCTTACTCACAGTTTTCTTTAGCTTGCAGCTCTTGGCAAGATGATACAAACAGCTGGCTTTGCTAAGTGAAGAGGGCATCATTTTGATTTAGATCACCTCTCTGGTTTCTCAAAGAGACGAGGGGTAAGCCTACACCATTTTGATTGCTGGCAAGGCAATATTTAACAGGCAACTTCTGTCTTTGAGCGAAATGAAAGCAAAACACACACGTATCACTTGATGTACATTATCACTTTCTTGTTGGCTAGGAAATAAAACTTATGTTCCAAATGTTTTCATCAATATGAAAACTTCTTGTGAGCTTTCTTATTCCTCCTGCGTGTTTCAAACCCCACTTTCATATCCAGTGAGTAACAGTAGAAAGCAATAAGGACAGTAGCATTGTAAGTAAATTTGCAGATACATTAATTGACACTTTAAACTGTAATTTAAAAGATCAGGCCAAGCATTTCCCCAAAAAGGAGACTTTCTCTAAGCAATTACATTTAAATTCACAGATTTAGTTTTGTCTTTTATTGAAACCTATCAAAAACCTGAGGCTGTCGCAGCCAGTGCCAGTAAGTAATCTAGAGCTATTAATTAGTACACCCATGTTTTTGCCACAACAAACATTTTAATTTGTCCTCTAAACAGTGTTCATGATATTAGCCCTTTGCTCCTGTTTTATTTTTGTCTGTGTGATATACATTACACATGAGAGAGTCCTACGTCCATATGTCCACAAATTGCAGTGGACATATGGCAGCATACAGAAAAGCGGTCTTTTACATTTTGCATACAGAAGCCTTTGCAACTATTATCATGGAGGCATTACAACATCCCTTTATGTCATGTTGCTATTTAGTCAAGTTTGTATCGTGTATTTGAACCCTTCTCAGCTGGTTTGATTTATTTTAATTGTAGGCGTTAGGTTAGTCTATTTGTAATAAGCAGTATGTGGAAATTGCCTGAGTAATAATTCCTACAACAAACGTCACTTATTTAGTTGGTTACAAAGAAATGTTCATTATACTTGCAGAAGAGAACAATACAATTTTTTATTTGAGACATGTACTGAATGCTATTTGTCATTAGTTCTCTATCTAAAGAAAGGATATCTGGGCAAAGAATTGCCAAAGACAATGGAAAAAACAGTCCACAGGAAGGATTTATGTTTCATTTTGATGAAAAATCTATCGAAGAAACCTTATGAGTTAAAAAAGCAGGTCAGTTTGAAATGGCCAGACTTTTCAATACAAATCGCAGGCATTTCATGTAAAAAAGGTGTATTTTAAGTGGGGATAAATGAAGGTGCTCACTTTCAGACATTCAGATAAAAAAAAATCTTATGGAGAATTGAGTGAACAGTTCCTTCCCAGTCATCTCAAAGCTGCCAGCACTATTTGGAATATCACTAACAGACGTTGATGGGCCAAGCTCAGAAGCGATACTGGCGCGGGTGTGGGAGTTACTAGATGCACATCCACACGGGCAGTGCTGCTAGGGAGCTTCCTCTCCAACACCTGTGGTCCCACTCCCAACAGTTTCCATGCTTTTTTAATAAGCAATTTAGTTCTGAAAATATTCTGTGGAAAAGCCAGTGATAAAGAAGCAAGCCAGAAGAAATCATAACTGCATTGAACACTTTTTACTGAGATATGGTCTAAGAGCAGGGTTCAGCTCAGCTCACTCCAGCTGTCTAATGGTATGGTCCATCCACTCCAGTCCACCGAGGGGGCACTCTTTCAGGCACCTTCTAAGGTCCCATCCATTTTAAGGAATGAATTACTACCAGAGGTGTCTATGTCCCTCTGATGCCTATGGAAAGAGTGTAAATAGGAACCGACTAGGTACCAACAGGGCTAGCACTGCATTTTCCTTGGCTGATATTAGGCAAAAGGAACTGCCTTCTTGGGTTGAAACTTCTCTCCAGACAACACGCATACTGTAGCAGATAATGAAGCCTCTCGTTTTCAGTGAAGCTTTACATGAGTCCATTTATCTGAAATTTTAAGGACCATAGGTCATACTGCCTTTTCCATCCCACTCAGATAGGTCCTCACCTGTGGGATGTGCTGCAGGCACAGCTGGGAACAGGCTCCATGCTGGTCCACCACGTGCTGCCTGCCAGTGGTTCCCAGAGCCAGTGCCCGCTGACAGCACTCAGGGTTCATCGTACCCAGCCCTGACTCTCCTGCTCTCTGCCTGGCATAATTTATGTAGTACAAAATTGAGCATGGAGAGGGAAAGGCAACAGCTCCATTTGGTACAAAATAAGCAAAGTCAGGCAGAAAATTTGCTCCTGTCAGTCTAACCCAGCTTCTTCTGACATCATGGTAGAGCTCTTAGGGATGTTGGCAAGAGTGGACCCTTCTCTTATTGCAACAATTACTGTCAGGTGCAAAACCACACCTGCAGTCTTATAAATAACATTAAGGTAATATCTGGGCTCAGACAGCACCAAAAATTTCTCTCTAAAGACTTATTTATGCATACCCATTTGGGGGAGGAAAAGCCAAAAGTCAAACCGCTGGTTCAGTGGTCCTGAGCAAAGCTCAGTCATGCTGCTGTTTCTGGTGCAGGGAGATGGAGGAGCAGCGTCACCACACACCTCCCATTACCCCTGCGCCAGGCTGGCGTGGGGGGAAAGATCTGAGAGCATTAATAGTGCTAAAGCCCTGTGCAGACAGACAGACTGACGGCAGCTGTGTGCCTCCCACATTGTGGCTACCTACTTGTAGAAGGTATAACCAATCTGGTTTCCTAAGGTTAAGCAATAAAGGTTCTTAATATCAAGGTTAAGTAATAAATACAAAGTAAAGGGAAAGTATTCCCTCAATTCTTGAATAAAACATTCCAAGAAAGTGCAGCGCTAATGGATCTGAAAAAATAAGCACAGTGTAGCAATGTAGCACAATGACTCCTCAAGTGCAAGGAACATCATGCACACTGATTGGTTTAATTTTTATGCAGTTTCACCCCACACATCTCAGACGAGAGCAGTATTGTACCCTTTGCTTCTGTTTCCTTCCATGCAGCAGGGACAAGACGCTGCTCTTTTCCTTGTATTCATTAAACACCTTCCAAGCAGATGACAAGGACAGTTGCCAGCTAAACTAAGCGTGGATTAAAACTACATTTCATGTGCCCAGTTACAATAGGTACTTGGCAACAAGTATTCCTTTTCTTTCCCCAAACTGGTACTAAACGTGAATACTAAATTAATTTCCAAATTAAGTGTAAAACTCCTGCCAGAATGAATTACTTGGCTGGGATGGAGAGTGTGGGTCCCCTGACTCCAGCCAGTTCCACAGGACCGCACTGTCCCCAAACATTGGTCATTGCTTCTTCTAAGCTATAGGTCTATGGTATGGGAGTTAAAAAGTATGACATCTAGAAGGCAGAGGGATAAGTGATGAGGAACAAATCTGGTCCTGTTAGCTTAAAGAACCAAGTCAATACTTGAGTCCTCACCAGACTGATAACCACCATATAACAGTTCTCTCCCTTCTTCCTCATAGACTGGACTTTATCTTGTGTAATGTGAACCAACAGGCCCATTAAATCTGAAAAGCGCACAGCTCCACGCGTGCTATCCAAATGGCGGGCAGGCTCCCCAGTGGGATCGTAGCTCTGTTGAGTCTGGCAGGACAACACACCTAGCTGAGGGTCTGTCCCAGAGCACCCGACTGGTTTCACTAGTCAATCCTCATGCTTTAATTGAGAGGGATTTGAAATTTGTTTTTTAAAACCTGCCTGCTTCTCAAATCTGAGAAATACCATGGTCCAAAACAACCACTGCCTTCCCATGCTTGCTTACAACAGCAAAAAGGACATTAAAGCTGAGGACAGAATGGGAAGGTCTGTCTAAGCCTGGTGCACCTACTTCTAAAAAATAACTAAAAAAGGGAAAATCCTTTCTGTAGCAGACTGAGCACAGCATATATGCCAGACGGATCCTTAATGCTTTGGGAGTATGGGACGAAACAGGCTGTCTTATCTGCTGTCACATCATAAAAGTGAATTTGTGCACAGTTGTAGTTACAGACACACAAATACGAATAGCAACAAGCATCACACCCTTAGGTCCAAGCATATTCCTCTTTTCCCACAAGCCCAAAGCTCCAATTTCAAGTCCCAAACGATTTGGATCAGAAATCCAGTTTTGTTGCAGTTTCACCGGTAGAAATGAGGAGGGCAATGGCCAAGGGAGACCCAGCGGGAAGGAGGGTTAAGTGCTTGCCCATCACAGGTTGTGGGCTCAGCGAAAGGCAGACCCCCATTCCCCAGTGCCAGATGTTTAGATGAGTCATCATGAACTCAACCTTGATCCCATGAATACTTTCCATATCTAGGTCTGTACCTGTACCCCACACCAGGTTTCCAGTTTTCATCCCCTTTTATTCCCACTGCACATCAGCAGAACTCTCCTTGTCTTGGTCTCCTACAGAAACTGGAGTTTCTGTAGAATCTTCTATCTCACCTTCACATCTGCTGCTGCCCTTTTTTGCTTTTCCACCTACCCTCATCAGCAAGTTTCTCTTCCCTGCGACTACCCCCATTTTATGGACAGGCACTGATGGGATGGACAGACAACTCCACTGCACACAAGCAGCAGCAAGCTGGCAATAAGCATCTGCAACCTGGTTCTCAACCCCACCCTGACCCCCAGACAGTGCTCAGCACCCTGAAGCCCAAACACTTCACGCGTGGCAGGCAGGGCGAAGCTTTCCCAGGCTCTGCAGAGGGTGCACGGGGGAAAGGCATCCCGCTTCACTGCTGCAGTGTAATCAGAGGGCAGCGACCTCACAGCTGCGAACTATAACCTTTTAGAAAGTGTTTAATGCAGTCTTTATGGCAGTCATTATTTTTACAGTGTTTTCACTCTGAGAAAGAAAACAGAGCAAATGTTTACAGCAGCTTAACTAAATAAGCTCAACAGGTGAGGTGTGGCACTCACCTGGGCCAGCCCAGCGCACCTGGCAGCTCACCGCCCTCAATGGCTGCAAATCAAAGGGAGGGGGGAAACAGACCTTTACTCAGAAAGGAAAAAGTTTCTTCCCCTGCTTCAGTTTTTGTTTGTTTCTTTAAGTAACAGACTGTTTCAGAAAAATAAACACACAGAAGGGCTCAGGGCAAAGATACATTTTGTATACAGCTTTAATGAAAACATGTTTTTCTTGTTAACACCTTGTTATATCCTAAAATCACAATACAGAAAAAACTGTGAATAAGGCTGCGTGCATAGACATCTCAGATTTTTAATGAAATTCACAAACCAGCATAGCTTCCCCCACATGCTCGCTGCGACTGTGGCACCAGCAGCTCTCGGTGTGCGTGAACCTGGCTGAGCACTACCTGCACGCTCTGCCTGCACGCAGCACGCTGCGAGGGCTGCTCAAGTACAGGTCTGCAGCACTAAACTCTTCTCACCAGGCTGCCAAGTGCACAGAAATGAGATATAACTGTCAAAGCCACAGGCCGAGAGTATTATTGTTCATTAGAGATCACTTTTGCAGTCTAACAGTCTGCTTTCGTATAAGCCAAAAGCATCAGTCCATAGACTGGCTAAAATATTAGAGGAATTACTCTGCACAGCCTCTCCGAGTTTGGGGTGGATTTTTGCTTCACCGCATTATGATTAATACATTGGCAAACACACACTATCATAAGCTTTTATCTGAGCTGCTTCATAAGGCCCTTCAGGACTCAACATAGCAAGTTCCATCCAGGAGATAATATTTCCGTTTCAAAAGACTTCAGCAGCTTCTTTCCAATAAAATTTTGTGATTTCATTCCCTGCTGAACCACGTCAGCTGAAGCCACTGGGTTGCAGAAGTCAGACAGGATTCAGAAGACAAGTGCTGCCATGCAGAGCTGGAGAGGAAATGCCATTTATAAAAAAAAAAAAAAAAAAAGAAAAGAAAAAAAAAAAAGAAGAAAAAAAAGAAAGTGGCACTTTTCTCTGATAATGACCCCAAAGTGACTCTGTTCCCTGGTAATGATCCAGAGCCCCACGTTTCTGCAATCTGCTGGGCCACCATGAAAGAGCGGCACATTGCTGTAATGAGCTAAAGCAGTCAGAGAAAGGATCTCGGGAAAATGCTGACACCAGAAAGCGGGTGCTGGTTGTTAGGCAGGTAATGAAACCCTACTTGTAACAAGGAGACAAGAAAAGATGGCACTAGAAATTGCCAGTGTTTGAACTCTAAAACTCAGTGGGAGGGAAAAGAGAAGCAGTTTTTGTGAAATACCTTGTTCTCAGGAGTTTCAGAGAAAAATCTGTGCTTTGGGACACCTGAATGCTCACTCAGATCAACTCTTAAAGAAGAAGCTTGAATTCCCTCATATATTTAGTGGCAAGAGGGGGCCTTAAAGCAGGATTTAGACCCACTTTATACCACATTATTAATATCAAGAAGCCATAAAAGACTTTTAGTGTTATTGCAAATCGGACTTTGAATCCCAACAGAGTACAAAAACTGAGGCTGAACTAGAATATCAAACCCAGACTTTGGCAAAGTTCAGAAATGAATCTCCCTTTAAAACTGTTACTCAGTTTAGAAAATAGATCATTCATCTGATATGTGAGCTGCAATTCCCATTAGCTTTGGGGGAATTCTCCTATTGATCTGGACTCCTAGCACAACTTAACTTCTGCATAATAATTACCGCCCTTGGAACGCCGCTACTTTACTATTTGCAAGGACAAAAGAAAAGTACTGCAGATTTTATAGGAATAGAGTGTTTTGTTTCTCAAAAGGATACAGGTCTGTCAAACCTGAGAGAGAGTAGCCTCTGGTGCAGATGGATAGGTATGATATACCCACTCACTCTTGCTACTTCTTCAGTGCTGCTCAGTAGCATTATTTTTAGCACAGCAGGTATAGAAAAGGGTGGTTTTGAGAGAAAGAGAACAAGAAAACAAAAATAATGAATTATTTATGCAAGTTAAATAAAAATATGCTCCATATAAATGTTTAATCAGGTTTTCACCAACTTCTCTCCATATGCTCTGCCTTGCTCAACAGCAGATTTCTAATGGAATCAATAAATATATTTTAATAGCTCTGTACATAGTATTATGCAATTCAACTTCTGCTTGGAGTTTTTTCATTCAAAGCAGCTACAGTAAGATAAACAATAAAGTCTCTCAGAGTTAATATTTAAAAAAAAGGTTTAGTAAAAACTATTGAGGGATTTTCCCTCACAGGCAAGCATTACAGGGGGTGACAGTCATGCAACATGTACAAGTACAATCATTGTGCCAATGCACATTGGGGCAGGTGAAGGTCTTTGTCACATTTGAGAAATACTCTTTGCATTCGTCTGACAGCTTGCTGGGACAGCCAAAAGAGAGGTCACTGGCTCTTACATTAAGGACTTCAGAAGGCACCAAAAGCCTCCACTGCTCTTTTTCCATCTTCTAAAAGCATTCAGATGAAATCAAAGTCAGTTTGTGGCTTATTACACCTGGTTTGCTCAGTTACCAACTTTTACCCCGCAGGGCCATCTTTTTAGGAATGCCTGAGAAACAACAGACAGTATCCTGGGTGGGCTGTCAATCACCACCGGCAGCAGCAGCACCCCAACCAAACCGAAATACCTACAGAGCTCTTCTCCAGCACACCAAAAGGCTGACACACAAGTGCTCGCTCCCCCTTTTCAGGGCATAAGCAATCCAATACCTTCAGCTTTCCCTCAGCACTAGCCACTCTGTTTCTTGTCTTCCTTTTTATACAAAGCAGCTGGTCCCGGCAGATTAACAGAGCCCAGCTGGTCTCCAGCCACTTAACCCCTTCTGAGCTGGTTCCTCATCCCTGCAAAAGAAGGATTGTCAGCTTTCCAGGAGCCTTCTGGGGCTTGCAATAGGAGCATCCCTACCAGCAAAGATGGGATAGGTTTTAAACTGGGTAGAAAAGCTTGCCAAAGTCTGAAAAGATTTTTATTTCGTCTAGTAAGCCTAACTCTTTGTAGAGTTTAGAGACGAGGGTGTAAGAGAATTAAGAAGACTTGGAAACAGTTATGTCATACACATGTTTTAAGGATTTATGGACAATATTTTACAATTGTTGAGTTTGATGTGGAGTGATCTCTGCTCTGTAACTGCCTTAATTATTTTTAAAATACTCTACTGTTATGCTGTCACTCTTTAAGCATGCTGTGTAGTGGTTTAAAAGTATTTAGACAGATTGTGCACCTGTATGAAATTCTTCCCGGCTTTCCAGAGGGCACCAGGGTCCATATTCAGAGGGGTTTACTCTCAGGGCTTATGAAATCCTCAGAAACATGCAGTCAGTATTATACAGGTATTTGTGATGGCTGCAGCATTTAGTACCTGCTAGAGAAAATCACAAAAATTAAGCAGTACTCTTGTTGAAAATGTCTATGTATGAATTTAGCTATGCTTGCAGTAAGAATATCTTAAAAAAATTTACATTGGTTATTTTTTTCACCAATATAAACTTCTGAATAATCATTTGAAATTAGGAATAAAGGTGTTTGAATGAAATTTATTTGTTGAAAGTGCTTCCCTCTTTAGAAATAAAGTGGGGGTTTGATACCTCTAAGTGTAGAACAACCATCGAAAGCTTAGAAAGATTAGAAAAGGGTAATGGAGTTGAAAGAATAAAGACCCATGAATTTATGAATTTACTGGGATTATAGATCTGGCAATCTGTTATCTCCCAGTCCTTCAGGTCACTTTCAATTAATGAAGTTATTTCTCCAGCACTGTAGCTTTCAGCTCCTGCTCCCATCAAGGAATTCCATCTTCAGAAGGCAGTTGTACCCTTTCCTGGCAATTCTTGTGTGAGACAGCAATCTGCTTAATATCAGTTATATTGCCTTCCAAGTGAGCCATCTAAAGGACACTCAGGATTCATGTAACTGCAACTAGAGCTGCTCTCCAGCTCCCTGAATAGATACCCAGACAAGCCTGGACGCCACCACTCATCTTTCCAGACATTATGTAGTTCGGCTTTCGCTGTGATACAAACACTTTTCACCGCGTCTGCGTCTCCTTCCTCCAGCTCTGGGAGGAACTGAGGCTGTCCAAAAGAAGGAAGCAACCACTCGCAGATTAGCCCAGCCATTAAGACTTTCTGAAAATTCAAAAGGTGTGGAGCAGTGAGCCACCATTCTATCCCACCTCAAGCGCATCCAGCGGGCTTTCCTGTCTTTGGCCACATTTTAACAGCTCCTTTTATGAGACCCCAGTGGGTTGGCTTGTATTCTCTGGACCAGAAGGTTTCTTCAAACCTTATCTGAGCCAATATTTTTTCCACATGAGAGTCATGAAATTCATTACTTCATGATGTGTTTCTGACCCTGGGAAGCCCCAGAGCTACAAGAGATGGAGACAGCTGTTAGTCTAGTAGAAACTGCCAGGTTTGCGAAGACCTTGCAATGGACCCAGAACATGAGCAGAAGTAAAGGGCCATGAGGGAAGAGCAGATCTTACCTCATCAGACCACAAGGAGAGCAAAGGGGGAAGCAGGGAGACAGAAGAGTTAAAGCGAGAAGAGAACAGCTAAAAAAGTCTAACTGAGCCAAGGAGATCAGCTGCAGAGCTGCTTGTTTGTGTGGGGTGATAGCTGAGCTGGATTAGGGCTGGACTGAAACAAATGTGAGGCGGGAGGGTATTGGAAGGATCTGGTCAGGTTGGGAAGGGGCTGAATACAGAGATGTATAAAGTGAGAAGGTAGTACATAACATAAACTTTAGGAACTAAGGCAAACATTCTTAGAAATGGAGTATTAATTGTCATTTTGAGATCTCTCCTTCCTGTGGTGCTTATAACTGCACTAACAGATTAATATACGACATTGCCCTGAGTGCAGAGACTGTATTCTTTGCACAAAACAGGCTGGGATTTCTGGGGGAAGAAGGGGAAAACTGAGCAGGAAGGGCCTCAGAAATTCCAGTCTGAGTGCTCTACTTCTGAGCAGAAAGAAAATAGCAATCCAGAGCCAGTGCAGTCTCCATCCACTGATGCCCTGCAAAACAACGGGTGTAAAAGAGGAGCTGGTTAAAACCAGGGTGTTTTTTAGCGGCTAAGGGACCCCGCCACTCGCTGCAAAACCTAAAACCTAAACTGCCCACCACTTCCTACACCCACTAATCAATCACCTCCTGGTCTCCATTCATTTTTCATCCCGTAATGTTCAGATCAAAGCATTCTTGCCATACTGTCCCTTTTCAGAGTATAATGTAAAAAGGTTAAGAGTTGAAGGTCACCTGCCTCCATCTCTCACCACCTCGTCTGCTGCCATGCCTGGTACGAGTGCACGTCGCAGCTGGTGTGGGGCTGGGGCGCAGCCTCCCGCTCGCCCAGCCAGCAGATGCGCCGGGCTCGATGCCGCCATCGGGGTGCACCTGTTGGGCTTGCCACCATCTGCTAGCCAAAATGGTAACGAGCCACACCCAGCACCGGCCGGCTGGGGAGAGCCTAATCTCTTCCCTGCGGGCTTCAAACCGGCGGCCACGGCACGGGCCGCACAAAGAGGCGTCCCGCACAAAGGCGCAAACTGGCTCGGCTCATCCTCGGGGGGCACATAATCTCCGGTCATGGCGGGGGGGCTGCTGCTTGTGCTGACAAGAAAGGGGTCTTTAAATGAATCAAGCTACTACCTGAGAAGAAAGTGTCACATAAACTGTTCATTTTTTTTTAAGAAAGAAAGGTATTAGGTTAACATGGATACTAATATTAAGTAAATTAAGCTGTGGTGGTGTTTTTGAAGACTATTTAGCAGCGTGGAAGCATTGTAAGGACGCTGGTGCTGGTTCTCACTGATAGGGCTTACGTGTAAGCTGCATAGCTTGAATACTTGCTTTTGAAACTGGAGACTCGGTTCAGCCACAGCCGTTTCCTATAAAGAGCTACCCAACCTGCTGGTGTAAGCCTCAGCAGCCAGCATCAGCGCTCTCCAAAAAATAGATGCTATGTGGAACCTGTAACCAAAGCACCAAAAAATCTTACAAATTATCAAATTTGTAAGAAAGCAAGGAAAACATGAAATGCAGACAGGACTTACACAAAAAGGAGAAGTTATTTCAGAAACTTCCCTTTCCAATCTCTAAGTTATCCACGATGAAATACTACAGAAACTAGGATGTGTAATTGCATGACCTATTCAGTCTCTGTTTTAGTGTTCATTTTTGATGTGTTTTCCAGCATTCAGTTCAACACTGAGGCAATAAGATGGATGCAAAGACAACCTGCTAACCCTGAACCTTGTCTTGAGCCCTTGTTATGGAGCACCCTCAGTTTTGCCAGGCTGCAGGAACAGCAGCCTCAACACCTCAACTCTTGGTTTCTTTATCAGGCACATCTGAGTTTTTCATAACATTTTTCCCCACTGGATGTAGAAAGTCATCACCTTACTCTCCTTTAGGCTACCCCTAGTTCCACAGTAACTGGGGACTTAATTCTGCAATAGCACAGCCTTGCCGATCTTCCCCACCACTAACACATGGGCTCATGCTGCACTGGACAGGGTTGCTGACCCAGATCTGCACAGGTGATGCTGGAAACTGGGGGGGGGGGGAAGATTGGTTTTCACCCAATCTCTGTGCTTGCGGGCAGTATGAGAGCAAGATCCCCCTGTCTCTGAGACCTTGAGTGCAGCTGCTTAGTTACATGGGCACCCTGTACTGTTTGCTTTTTTGGTCCACCTGTGCATTTATGCCCGAAGGCTACATGGTGGGCTTTCTGAGATAGAGACTCATCTTTGTTATGGGTCACTGCGCTACAATGAGACTCCGATTATATTTTTTTTGGTCTTCCCCATCAGGTACATTAATAGAAATATAGCACATGAAAGAATAATGACGATATTGTAAGAGCTGCTCATCACCCTTGGGCTCTGAAGCTGGAAAGAAATATTTCAATATGGAATATTTTTTCAAGGGAAATACTGGAAGTTTCATCAGTTGAAATATTTTAATTTAGAAGTGATAAAGCAGTGGAGAATGGGGTAATGATCCTGCATCCAGAGGGATTAGGACTTTTCTATATCTAAATTTGCAGAAGATATCTGAAGGCAAACGTTGAATAGAAATGTATTAAACTACTGTGAGCAATCAAAAATTTTTAAGAAAGTTAAATATTAAAATATATAAATAAATTACAAGTTTTCCCTTTAAAATATGCACGAGGTAATTCAGAGCAAATGTTAGAACAAGTCCGTCTGCTAAATTAGTTGCAAGGTACTCGTGGCTACTTTTCCATTTACACTATCGATGAGAAATATAAAAGGCCAGCTTCATAATTTAGAGTGTTCATTTCAAGAGTTTTCAAGAACACTCATGTTAGATATGTCTGTCTAGCTAATCAGACAGTTTCTTCTCGTAAGACTAAAATAAATTACAGAACCTGTAGTTCCAATCTTTTCATTTCCCCCACCTCGCACTAAAATATATTTCAATGTAAGGAACGCTCAAGGACGATGGAGTTGAATTAACACCCTTAAACTAAGCATATTGCATTCTCTTAAATCAATGGTTTCACTTCTGCCCTCAAGCAATATGTGATTTGTAAATTTGAGACATGCTACCTTTAGGCAGTAGGCAATCTCTTTAAAAACACTAAAGTAGGCAACATATGGTGGCACTGTGCAATATGAAATTGTTCTAAAGATACAGGTTTCCAGCCTTAGTGGTACAAGCCCAATTTTAAATAAAACATAGTATCATATGGTTCCTGCTTAAACACTGCAGTAAAAAAACCTGGCTATATGGTCATCCTCTAAACGACAGAGGGAACAGTTTACACACGTACACTTGAAAACCCACAGTCTATAAACATGCAGTCACCCACTACCTTTCAATACGTGTAAATACTGAAATATGACAGCTTGAATATTTGCAGACCCTTGTAAGCTCATGGATTTCTCTTTTCTTAGTTTTATTTTTGGTTGAATCAAACACAACCATGGGTATTTTTTGTTGTCAACGCATATGTGTATCTCATAAACCACACATTCTATGTTCACATTTTTCTACCACTGAGACCAGCTGGGTCACATTAGTCATGTCAAAGCATGTCAAGGACTATAACATGTAATTCAGTCCAATGTTACGGTGAAGGTGAATCTGTTCCATTACCCACGCAGAGAGGGGATAGTGGTATTTTAGCTTCGGGACATGACTTTTTACTTAAGTCTGCTCTTGTTGTCAAGTGCACATATAAATTCCCAAAACACAACATAACTTTTTATCTATTGGTCACAAGGATAGGAAAGAGATTACAGGAGGAAAATATATTTTATTATTAGTCATCAATGATCTGATCTGGTAGCTTAAAAATTGATTTGAAAAAGCATAGGACCGGACTTGGAAAAGAGAAATTATTACTATGCTGGTAGGTACACAGCCAGAGCCTAGCTTTTATTCCTGTTTTTGTTGTTTCAAAACCTGCACAATTACTTCAGTCTGTAATTTAAACTTGCATATGTTGTATTTCACTGTTCCTGTCTAGGAAATGGAGAACTCTTCCTCATGAGTAATTTTCTCATAAAATAGGGATGAAGAAGGTTATATGAAAGCTTTGTACACTTTTGTCTTTGCTCTCTAGCTGTTGCATATTCTCTTTCCCCCAGGTGGACTTCAGTAAGAGAAGTCTGAATGTTCTGCCCACTGACAGCTCTAATCAGTCATTAATTATAAAGGCCTCTTGCCTTGATCATGTTGTCTCTTAGGCTCAGACTCCTACAGTCATTTTACATAGCAGTCTACAGTAGTGCAGTTGGTAGGAAAGCAATGAAAAAGTCATTGGGAATGTGGATTTCTTCTGTACAGGAATTTTACAAACTGTATGCCACACTAACAATGGTGCCAAATTCATCAGTTGTCCTCAGCCATAGACACTGGAAAGGAAAGTAGTTCTGTGCTCCTTTGGGAAGCATGGAATTGGATTAATCAAGACTACTTGGTGGATGCATCAGCTTATTCCTGTGGCAAACATATTCTTTACACACATGACCTCTAAGCTAGTCCTTTGAAACTGGATATTTAAAGGTGTTTAGACATCTAATACTCATTGACTTGAATTTAGACACACCCCTTTAAAATTCTGACTCTTATCCATGTGACTATGAAAGGGTTAGGGCATGGCTTGCTCTTGTCTGGTCCCCATCCCCACTTGATCATCTTCTTCAGGGATTCAGAAATTAAAAATCATAGATAAGAACAATGAAAAGTCACAGATGATCTAGATACGTTTGGTTAATTCTGGGAAGTTTTTCTTTTTCTCCTATTGAAAAGCTTCTGAGTCCTGCCTCATTGGTTATTTTTCAGTGATCCCAAGACAGAAGAACATCACTGCATGCTGGCATGCCTCCTCTGCTGTGGTGAGGGCCTTCTCAGGGCACACCAGTGATGCATTGGCCTCGTCTTGTCTACGTAGAGCACTGTGCCACTCAGAATAATTGGCTAGGGCAATCACACCAATTTTGTGGTTGGAGGTGACCTGGAAGTAAAATAAATATATTGGTACTATTTAAACTTCTTTTCTTGGGCACCATCTACATTTCAATTGTCTTCAGACATGCCTTGATGAGTACCACAACCCCTTCCTTTGTAGATTCTAAGTCAGGGGTCCTCAAACTTTTTAAACAGGGGCTGGCGCGCGGATGCAGTAGCAGGCAGTCATCTGCGGCTGCTGGGTAGGGGTGTCTGTAAATACCAGGGGCCGGACTGAGGACCCTGGGGGGCTGTATCCAGCCCATGGGTCATAGTTTGAGGACCCCTGATCTAAGTGCAAAAAGCAAAACTATCTTTTCTAACAGGCTTGCATGTGGGTCTCTCCACTGTGCATTTTCCCTATTTTGAAAATTTCCACAGGATTTATTTGAGTTAGTGTGCTCTATGATGGCTAATCTTATTGCAAACAATCTTACCAAAAATTTTTAATCTGCTGCTTCTACCTACTTTTACATCTCATTTGTTCTGTAAATATATTGTGTAATTATTGTACCGGTGACTTCTAACTGGATTTTTGAAAAGACAGATGGACGACTCCTTTTGCACAACTAGTTATAGCTGTGCTGAAGTGTACTGAGCTGTGAGGTTTTACAAGAGAAACTGATCTTACTCCAGCTTTTACTTGTTATGGCACAAATTGTCTCAGGGTTGTTTGCCTGATAATCAGAAGAATGAAATAACACATGTGGACTGCAGTCAAAGTAATGATACCAGGTAAATATTCTGTCACTACTATTAATAATGGCAATTATGGAGTCCCCTTCACTTCAGCAGAAGTAAACACACCTAAATTCTTACAAGACACATTACAACTTGAAAAATTCAAGACCAAGAGCAAGCTAGACCTCATATAGTAGATGAGTCAGGAAACAACATGGTATGACTTTTCTCCATAGTTTTGGATCAACATTAAAACATTTCTGTTCATGAAATGCATTAAAATGTTGTACACTTTGACAAACAGACAAATACAAGATAATTAAAATAACAGCATTATGATCCTTACTAGAATGGGTAACTTCTTACTCTGCTCTGATGTCTGATTTTTCTTTCCACATAACATCTTTTTATAGCCCCTGGTAAAATAACAATACTCAGTGACAAAAGACAGCCAAGTTTTAGCTTACAGGGTCTTTTTTTGTAAAAGCTGCAACCCAAAAGGAGTTTTTGAAAACTTGCAAAGCTTTGACTGTAACTAGGTTCATTTTCCAATTAGTGATTCACCCCACACAGCCAATCTAGTATTTGGATACATGTCTTTGGAAAAGTTCCCAAAAGTGGCACACAGTTACCACGGTTACATTCCCAAGTGTATCAAGTCTACCTGGAAATGAGCAAATACAAGTTTAGCTGGTTACCTGCACATACAAATGCCGTGACATGTGAATACAATGCATTATAATGATGTACAAAATGTATATTTGCTGTGAATAAAATTAGATGAAAGAATGCAAGCAGGCTTCCAAAAATCCTGGTAATATTGTCAGATAGAGGACATTGTGACGACCCTCCTCTTGCTCCTGCCCCCTTCTACTCCCACTCATAGAAACCAGGTCGAACTTGTTAACTATTGGATTGTACTACTGAGTTAAGTGAGATATTTGATTAGATTCTCAAAATTTCAGAAAAGGTTGGCCTGTACTTACATTTTCACAACAGGATCAGATAATATTTGTGATATTTGATATTTCCTGGCAGTGGCTGACTCAGGTGAAACACGGTAATTTTGATTAAATTTTATCAGAGCTCTGGCACTGTTCAAATGGGAAAATCAAACAAAAGTGAAATGTTTTTTAATATTAAAATGGATACATATAAAATCTGTATGTACTTTTATGCAGAAATGACTTTGGCAGAAATTCTTTTCAGTACAGAAAATGTTCCTACCCTGTAGAGAGCTGCCCCAAGCCTCCAAGGTAAGCATGTCTTGTGTATGGAGAATACACTGCAAAGACTGGGTGGTAGATTTGTCACATCTCTCGTTTTTGTCTCTGCCTAACACAAACAGGATCCCACATGTGAGCTTTATTTCAGACCTCTCATAAATACAAAGCAGAGGAAATGTTCTCATGAACCCCTGCAAAGAGAAGCCATCAAACTTCACCTCTGAGCTGTAAAACAGTATCATATGATTCAGGTACTATGATGTATTCCTACTTGCAAATGCCCTGGTGCTGCCTGGATTTCATAAATCTGATCACAGAACAATAGACAACTGACATAGAAGAAGCCAGATGAACTGTCTAGGTCACCTCATTTCCACTGCTGCATATTTTCGGCTGTTTTGTCAGCCATTGTTTCAAATGGGCCAATTGGTGAGGCTTCCATAATATCCTTTGCAATTTTATTCCATTGTTTAATACATCCCATGGTCTGGGAATTTCCTCGTCTTGTTCAGTTTGAAGTTCATCTGTTTTAATTTCATCTAGTCATTTCTTGCAATATCGTCTCTGTACCAGGCATAAATATTTAATCTTTCACTTGAGGTTTGAATCGTTTCAACAACAGTCAAAAGGAATTGAGCATTTGCATGGATAACAGAAATATCTAGAATCATTATAGATAAGGACAATGTGGATTTTGGAAAGGAGATGAAACTCATTTGAGAATTTTGACTGCCCTTTTACTACCAGAAATTACAAAAACACTTTCCTGAGTGCAGACTGGCTGTTGTCTGACTGCTCTGATGTTCTTTGGCTCTCCCTGTTAGCAGTGCCTGCTAGGGGCCACCCCTGAGGTGGAGTGCTTGGAGTATCCTGTGAGGTTGGGGACCACAAGGACTTCAAAGCCTGCTTCTGTCTGATAATTCCTACATTCTTATGACAGAGATATGGGAATTTCACAACAATGGGAAACACAGAACCTGTAAGTTTTCCAGTGATCACCAGTAAGTCTTAATTGTTGTGGCTGGATTCAGGGGGAAGAAAGGAGAGAAAAGCTTTTAAAGGCCATTCAACCTTTCTTTAACAAACTTCCCCACTTAGACACATGAACAATTACTACTGCTCATATCTGTTCTTAAAGGTCTGCACTAATATCATAACTTCAATCCAGCGTCAGTTGAAGCCAGAAGCATCGCACATGCTTGCTCACTACTCAGGGCTAGAAACTTGTGGTGTCTTACCGCACTTGAAATTCTTCCCCACTCCCCACAGTCCCTAATAATATCCTGGACATGTACCTTCATCTATATTCATGAGAGTGCAGATGCAGCCAAATTAGTGGCAGCAAAGCACATTTTACACTGTAGAAAATACAATCTGTCTTCCTTTTGATTTTTTTTTTTAATAAAAAAAAAGTATTATTTAAAAAAAATATCAGACAGTAAGATTTAAATTCAGCACCACCCGTTGCAAGAGTCTGTTTAAAAATGCACAGCTGGCTTGATGATGAGTGACAAATCAAAAGTCAGAGTGAAACTTCCCAATCATCTGAGCCCTTGCCACCCGATTAGCAGAAGAAAAACAGGGCAGATGGAGGGAGACGCAGCAGTTCGGAGGGAACAGATGGCCACTACGAACTTGATATATGAAATTAATAACACTTTCTCAAATACAATTAGTAGCAGGAATACATTACCTGAATTTTCATAACTGTGAGCAAGCTGACATTAAATGAGGTTTTTCAGATTAACAGTCAATATAGCATTGATATTGGAGAGAAATAAAAAAATATATGGAAAGTAATAAGGACCTTTCTGCTTTTTGTGCTATAACTGATTATGAATGCCCAGCTGTACAAAGCCTGCATGATTCTATAGTTTGAAACTCCCCAGATATGTGCTTTTATGATTAACTCATTTATTTCTTAAACCAAAGACAGGTGCCATGAGGTTTCACACAGATTCTGACTGTGTTGTGAGAATCTGTATTATGGTGAAGGTTTCTTCTGACTTTACAGCCAAGGACTTTATATAGATCCAAAATATAATTTTCAGAAATTAAGATTGGTTTTGGAAATCTAAACCAAGATGTCTTAATATGTCCTGACTTCCTGTGTTTCAACACCTTCTGAAGATCAGGTCCAGTTAATTTGTCTTTAATTGGGCACCCAAAATAATTAGCCTGCTTTGAGAATGCTTATTCCTGCTTTATAGATAGCCTGTACAGAGGGGACAGGATTCAGAACAAGAACAAGGCAAAATATGTAATACATTTCAAAGCCTGGTTCATGGCTTGGGAAGAAACAGTGTTACAGCACTGCACATACGCCAGCTCAGTGGATTGCACTGAAATTCTCCATCTGGGTGGGTGGAAGACAAGGATCTTGCTTGGTTCCCTACAAGCCCTGGCATACCTAGAAGGGTGATTTAGTAAATGTTTCTTTAATCACAACTACTGCCACTTTTTCATAAACTAGTGGTGGCAGAATCAGCTGAGAGCTCATTTTCTCATCTAAAAATAAAGTGTTACAAAAAGAATAAATAAAACCAAATACTGACACTTTCCTAAGGCAGCAGAAGTAAAAATTATTGTCTTCAAGCTAAAATTTGCCTTTCAAGAGTATGTGTGTACATGTGTATGCCCACACCAAAGAAAGCCTTTTCTTTTTCTTTATGAGCATTTTTTTACTGTCATGCAACTGTCACTGGAGAAGCCTAAATTTGGGACCAGTTCCTACTGTCATTCACATTGGCTTATCAAACTGAAGTTCAGATGGATAAAAAGGACATTCCGGAAAAGCCAAGATGGGATTGGAAGTGCAAGAGTTCCAGTAGAAACATTTTTCTGAGGTGGTCTGAAATAAACAATGGCATTTTTGGTCTGCAGGAATTAAACAGTTCTGTGTAGAACACTCTTGAAAGGCCTAAGGGAACCTTTTAAACCTTTACTACTTGATACTTGGGATGATAAAGAAATATAGTTGAGTTTCTTCCTTTCACTGTCACACAATAGTCACTTTTTTCTCCCTTTCCTCTCTGTTTTGTTATTTTCTTTATTGTCGTTTCCCCAGCCATAGCCGACAGATGCAAATGCAATTTGTTTATGAATCACAGCACATATTTATGTGAATATACCATATGAATATGCTTGCAGTATGATTTCAGCTGGGTGAATACTGCAAAAGATGATTTGCAAACACTGCTATGAATAAAGGGCTTGATACAAAGCTCACTGTGATCCATGGGATGACTCCTGTTGGCTTCCAAGGTCTGGCTCAAGCTCAAAGCCAAGACTTTCCATTCAAAGGAATTCTTGCTTGCTTGTTGTCTGTTGTTCATGTTTATCCAGGCAGAGCTTTGTTTGTGCAAATACTGGTGAGAAGCTTCTAGTTGGGGTAAAGCACATTCTTGCACAAACACATGAATTTTTTCTATGACCACATATGGTCATATGGAAGTGTTATCAACACAAGAATCTATGAGTAATCATTATTAATAACAGACACAGCAATGAACCACGAAGAGTTCAGGAGTTATAGACACTTGCATTTTATTTAGTTCTTCAAACAAAGATTTTTCTATCCGAAACAGAGCTGTTAGTATAAGATGAGGAGGCAGCAGAACTGTGCCTATAGCGAACAGGTAGACCCTGGCCTTGTGTTTCTTGAAGTTGACAGCACATTTCTCACTGGCTTCAACAAAAGCAGGATCAAGATTGTTCTCAACACTGTAACTTACAAAAGATGTTGAAAATAGAATTGAACTTGGGCTTTAGGTTTCAGAGTTTTTAAGTATTTCCTGATTCTTTTAAATATCAGTTCTGCAAGGTGTCATTTCAATGGGCGTTGAACTCACAGGACCTTATAGAACTGGGCCACTGCCAAAGGGCATAGCTGTTAATCAGCCTTGTATTCATGGACAATGTCTATTGTCTTTACCCAGATAAGCAGGACTTGGCCAGTAATACCATTTCTCACACCAGACACACAACAATATGATTAGCATCAAACTCTAATGAACAGTAATGAGAAAAAGTGTTCCAACAACAGAATGAAAATGCCTTTCAGTGCAAATGTTAAAGCATCTCTTTTTGGATTCCCACTGCCAACATTTAGTTGCAGAATTTGGTAATGTTTATTCTTAAATTCTAGAAACTCTTTACAACTGCCTTCAGTCTTGTCTTTTTCACTTCCTTGCATGGCAGAAAATATCTGCAGATGACGATACGAACTGGCACCAAACAAAATCTTTCTATGTATTTAAACTTTTGTTGTTCGCTTGACTCAGTGACCCAGCGGTATTGTCCAGAATTGCATTAACCAGTTCCAGGCAGTGGAGACAAAAATTCCTTTCATTCATCAACAGATAAGGAGTTTTGACAACTCTCCCTTGGGAGCAAGAGGGGGGAAAAAAGTAAGAAGAGATTACAATGTAATAATGCAAAAAGCACAGTTAAGGAGCCAAAGAAAGACTGAAGGAAGCTGTAGGGCTGCCTGGGCAGACAGGGAGACTGCTATCAGAATTGAACAAGAGAAAATCCAGATCCCTCTTCCACTCCTCTACCTGTTTCTTCTCAATGTCACTATCAGTGCACACAGTGATATAAAACAGGTCCAACAAGTATTCCAGTAACTCCTCAGGACCACCAGGGCAAAACCAAAAACATTCAGGGCTTGACACTTAACCAAGGCAACATGCCAAGCTTATCACATGTGAAAAAGCCTTGTAGAGGAAAATAATCATCTACATGTTCACAGGGCCTGGGTGTTAACTCTCCAAAGAGTCTCCTGTATTTTCCACTCCTTTGACTATTGCAGCTGAGGGGTTTATTTGCACAGAAATTCAAACATCTGAACAGATTTCTGTTAACTACAGAGCATGGGAAGGAGCCAGAGATTCCTCTTTTGCATCATAGCACTGATTAGAGACAGGGCACTTTCTTGTTACTGCAGAGATTTGCGTGGTGAGATGGCCTGAAACATGGCTGGCTTTCTGTGTGATCCAGAAATCAGTCAAGGAGCTGAGCAGAGGACAGCAGTTTCACTTTCTCACAGCCTTCAGAGTTTCAAATTTATTTTTTTTTTCCAGTGGAACATGAGGAAGAAAAAAAAAAACCAGTTTTCAAAAGCATTATTATAAAAACGGCTTGTGTCAACAAGTTGTAGTGACCCCAGACCAGAAATGGGGCACCCTTCCCAGCTGACTGCCAGGATTTGCTTCATGTCTTTCTACACCTCTTGCACCTGCAGCCTCCAGGTCCAATGCCAACGCATTTTGTAACAATATCTGACTAAAAATATTCTTTTTGGCTCCTGTCTGGGCTTTCTGGGAGGAAGTAGAGGGCTGGTTTTCCACTAGCCATGAATAAGGAAGACCCAAATTCAAGTTCCTGTCCTGCCGGATTCAGGGTATGAAAGGTGAGGCTTCACTCTTGCATGTGGGACTTCATCTTTGTTCCCCTCTCCCCAAACCACCTAGAGCAATGGCACACACACAGAGCTCTGTGCTAGCTCAGTGTTGTTCCTCTGTGGTTACTGATAATTATAAAGAAACAAAATTTGTTGCCAAGCCTCTTGTAGGAGTAAATCAGGGCAAACGTTGAGTTT
This sequence comes from Falco naumanni, assembly GCF_017639655.2. Lineage (NCBI taxonomy): Eukaryota > Metazoa > Chordata > Aves > Falconiformes > Falconidae > Falco > Falco naumanni. The sequence continues at coordinate 90,189,084 of NC_054056.1, forward strand.
AGCAACCAATGTTATTTGAAGTTAGCACGCAGATCATTTGCACCTGAAGGTGGATGATCCTGTGCAATGCTGAAGGCCTCGCATCCTCAGCCCTTAATCACAAGTAAGTGTTAGTCATTAATCAATGTTAATTACAAAAATCATACACACACACATACAGCCATTCAAGAAAATATCACTAATTTTAATTGGATGATTCCAAACATATTAAAATTGTGGCTTCTTTTCTTCCACTGAACACTACTTTATTTCTCCTCATTAGATTCCTGCCACCTGTATCTTAAGTTCCCCTACAATAAAATCCAAAATTCCCCTTGCATTTACTTGCTTTTGACTGGGGACTTGATCCTCTGAAATACTACTTATGCGCTGAGCACTTGCTGAGTACATATATCTTCACAACTAACGCACTGATGCTCATCTCGAGAGTAGCAGAAGTTCTGGTACTTGGGAAATCATGATAATTAGGAAGAAAACTCAGAAATAACGTTTAAAGCCACAAGTTTTTTGCACTCTTATCTGTGTTTTGGCTGGGCAATTGAAAGAGGTGAAGGCAAAGATGAGCACAGCATTCGTATAGTCTCAGAAAGAAACTTCAAGAGACTCCTTTCTGAAGGGATATGGGAGTTGCATACATTATTGCTACCTGATGCTGGAGGGACATTGAAATATTCATTTAATCAGCGTCTAACATCAGCAGATTTCAGAGCATAGACTTTAATTTCTCACTGGAATCAAATGGAATGACGGTGACAACTACAAATAAAAGGGATACAGATTCATTAGCTGCCCCTTGCTAGAAACATCAGTTGCTTCAAAGTAACTCTTGATATTGTCAGTTAAAAATTAATAAATAAAGACAGAAAGCCAACACACTTTCTAAAGAGGATGTTTATGAGCAATGGGAATGTCAACAAGCACCTGAGGATGAGGATCCAGTAGGATTACCGCTAAAGAAACATGGCTCGGTTACCACACATAGGAGCTCTGTTGCATTGGTAACATGCATTTATGAAATGTTACTAATCTTTTCCTGCAGGTAAAGACAGCTTTAGTCAGGAAACATATACTTACTTTGACTCTGTCATTTTCCTTCCCAATCTATCAGAAAGACTCCAAATGATGAGGGCACTGTGATGGCTTTGTAGAGATCACCTTGGTCTCTACCCCACAACACAACATTAGCCTCTAATCTAAAGAGCAACAGCTGGAGACTGGGGAGACTGGAAGAGACACGGAGAAACAGCTGTATTTTTTACATGCGTCTTATGTTACGGGTTTGCAATGTGTTATGTAGGTAAATAAATACCATGGCCATTACAGGTAAATTTACCAACTGAATGAAACTGATGATTCTACAGGTAAGAAGCAAAAGGCACTAATTCCTCACCTGACCGTTTTGTATAAAATCATGGCTTAGTAAGAGAAAGTCTTTCCTTTGTCTTTCAGAAAGAATAAATGATCAGACTGAGAGCTTCAAACAGAACTTCCTAACTCTTTCCAGCCAGTAAAAATGTTGTCTTCTGACTGCTGTCCTTTTGCCGTATTTCTCTTTCTGGGGTTTCCATGGATGGTGAGTTACCCACTCCCAGAGCGCTCCTTTGCCTGCAGCTAGTCTGAGGATCTCTTCTGACCTTACGCTTCTTCTCCTTCCCTCTCCAAAGAAGTTGCTTTCCCGTGTTCCAGTTTCCTGGCCCATCTGCTGTCCTCCCACACGTGGCAGAGGGCAACAGATGGGTGATAATCATGCGGAAAAAGGCAAATGGAGGCCATGCGGAGGGGAAATGCAGCTCTGTGGCATCGTGCCCTGGCAACACAAAGCCACCACTAGTCATCCACCGCACACACACCATGAATCCGTCAGTGACAAGTAAGGCGTGTGGCTGGTTGGAGTAGGAACAGTTTGGGACACTGCCAGTGCTGGGTGGCTGGTTTCCACTGGTAAACATTGTCATTTATGGTACAGCACTCCTCAGGAGTAAGAGAAGCACACCTTGTCTGCCTCTTCAAGAAAGTCTCATCTTCCATTTTTATGTGAGGGCAGAGATGATATTTCATGGTGCCTCATTTATTGCTCCTTTAGGAAACAGACACAGAGCTCAGTGGTGGGGTAAGGTCAGTGAGCTCTGATGCTGGGTGGAAGGAGGCATGCGCATAGCAACAACCAACATGTTGGCACAGGTTTGAATCCTATAGGTTTGACCTGGAGTGCACAGCATCTCATCTGTTTCTGATGACAGTTTGCTGGGACGTGTAAAGTCACTGGCAGGAGGTACAGAAGAGATGGACTTGGCGGTGTCAGGCAATCAAAGGATGACTATGAGTTAACATGATGATACTGAAGAAAAACAAAAGAAGAGGTAAATATAGTATGCAGACATTACCATGTTTTCAGCAGGGAAGTGCTAACAGATATATACTGGAAAGACCTTTCTGGTAAGTTGGTGTGTGGCTACCTCAAGAATGTAAACGAGAAGATTACAGAGACGACTTGCTCATATCGTCCACCAGTGGCTTGCACTACAAAGGCCTTGGACTTGATAGCCTTAAGGTTTCTTTCCAGTGGAACGTAACTCACATCTCTAGGAAATACATGCAAAATCAACTGCTCTTGTTACTGAAGAGTAACTTTCCCAGATAAATGAGGTCTAGCTAAGTTATAGCCCCATCAATCAAACAAGCAGTATTAAACTTTTAAAAATGATCCTGTTGCTTACATAGCTGTACAACCTTAAACTAGATCCAGAAACACTAACAGGTAACCCTTCATATTGTGCACAAATTTCTTTAAAAAGTGTAATTTTCCTATTATTTTTTAATTCTGAAATGGTATGCAGTATATACCATTTGTTAGCCAACAAGTTGGAATACAATATACAAATGGGGCAAATACGTTGTGGAATTTTACATGCTGTATTACCGTATGTTTGAAAAAACAAATGAACAGAGAAGTTTAGATCTGCTCCTTTCCAGCCCTGAAACAGTCAAGGGATAATATAAATACTGCTAGATCAGAAAAACAATATAATCTGGAAAACTGCAAATAAAAATTCTCAACTGTTTTAGGACAGTGCATACAACCTCCAAAACTTTTGTTGTTCTTGAACAGATTTTCACTGTCCTTGTTTACTATCCTATGGACCAGAACTTGTTCATATTTCTACCTTATACATACATATACACTGTGTTTGAAGGATTAATTTTTTCCATTGCTTCTTCCCTCATGATTTCTCATACTTACGTTTCAGTTGCCAATCTTTTAATACCAAGATTTCAGTAATAAAGGATACATTTCAGTAGGATTTCAGGAATATGGCTTAGAAATGATGCTCTCCAAGGTCTTGGATCTACAACACATCAGTAATATTAGTTCCCAGCCAGTTTCTCTCTGTAGTGAGATGCTCTGAAGTGAAGTTACGAAATAGAAATTTTAAAATAAGGTAGTGCAAGGAAAATACACATAGAGGCTAATGGCTACTCATTACATGATTTGTTATGAGATAATTATCAACTAGCCCAAAAGATCTAGTTGTCCTGTAAGGCCATTTTACAATAACTAATACCAACAGGATTTCACCACTGTCATATGCAGAATCAAAACAAGTACAGGCAACACCAATCTAGAATGGTTTTGCTGGATTGACAAGGTAAAACCAATTTTATTTTTGCTATCCAGTCTCCTTGCCAATCATTTCTTGTCCAAAAAATAAACCCTTTGCATTCCACATTATTTTCCAAGAATAGCAGCTTCAGATGTATAATTTGGCTAGAACTAAATTAGAAATGTTGGTGACCTGTATTCAGAAAAATAAGACATTCTTGCAGATGGAAGTTCTGAGCTATGATGTGGAGTTCTAAAAAAACCCATTTTTTGGGTGCAGAGAATTAAGTTGGCAAAATACAGGCACAAAAGAATTCTTTGTGGGCATTTTTGAGCACAAGGTGAATGGAATGGAATAAAAGTCTATAAATGTTCTCATCTCCGGTTTCAAAATAAATAGTGAAAGCTTCATATCTTGAATGCTGTAGAAATGAACAGGATACTGTTGATTACCCTAAAAGGAACAGTCTTGCACCAGCAGAGAGGTGGACGGAATTCTGTATATGCTCTTGCAGCTGCCTGTCCTATAAAACTGGAAATTTGCAGTGTGTATATGGTAGTTCTTATATACAAAATGGTCTTTCAGCAAATGTATTGTGATGTATTAAAATGACTCATAGGGACTTCACTAGAGTGTACAGTGTATTTGAGAAAATTGTTGCCACAGAGTAATTTTGTTTTGTTTTGTTTTGTGTTTTTTAATTGATTAATAGTAACATGGCTGGCTTCTTACTTCTATGAATCTAATGGCAATCTCAGGGTTAATGTATGAAACTAATCCTCCTCTGCTCTCTCCTTGGCTTTAGCTCTCACACAGGCACAAGCGCACACCAAGTTTGTGTAAAGGACCCCGCTTATGGTGATGCTACTGGGAAACATCCAGGCAGATCTACATGCCAGCACTACACAAGTACCAAAGACATGCACAGAGGATTTAGGAGACTTGTTCCCTCAGAAAAAACATAGCCTAACCAGACACAGTAAGGAACACCTTGAGAACTGCACTGCCTTATCACAGTTAAAAGCTGTGTACGATAATCAAAAAGTACAAATGACTGGAATAAACACTGGGTGAAAATTAATTCGAAAAAGAAAAGCGGTCAACAGATCAGAAATGTTCTTAAGCTCTGTAACCCACGTGACAGGAGTGCAAGGACCTTGATTTGGTGTGTGACCATAACATCTCTGCTCACAGAAAGATTTTGCTGGAAATCTTGCAAGGTCAAGCTTCTTCTGGGTCCTCTTTTCCTCAGTCAGGCTGAACTGTCATACTTTATGTGATGATTTTGCTTGTTTGTTGTTGCCTGATGGGTGACACCCCAGCGACCAGCCACGGCAGAAGGAGGGGAAGGATGAAGGAGCAACGGGAAAACCTCCCGGGCTTGCCTTCGCTCATGCAACAGAGTTGGAGTTATCTTCCAAAGTGCCTCCACAAGAGGACCTATGATAGCTGCCAGTCCCCCAGGGGCAAGAGCACTCTGGGCATGGCTCTGCCCTTGCCCTCACACTCCCCTGCAAGCACCCAAGTTGGGCAGAGCTCCTGCAGCAGCCCTATCCCTCTGCTGTAGCTGCCAGATTTATCACCTTGGGGTGTATGTATTCTGCCATAAAGGGGATCATTCCCAGGGCCTTGAACACGTTAGTTGCAAATTGTTAGAAGCTAGCACACCTTTAGTGGCTCTGCAGTTTTGGGTAGGTATGTCATCCTGCTTGGCAAGGAATTCCCTGGGCGGCAGGGGAGGAGGGGCACGTCTTTTTCAGCTCTAATTTCTCTGATCCCTTAATGCTGTCCAAGTTCATCAAAAACACCTGAAGAAAATGAATACTTCCAGAGGCTATATAAAAAGGATTCTGCCTGTTGAAGCTAGTGAGAAAACAGAGCAGGTGTGTGCTTACAAAGGCAGAAAGAAATCTTACAAAAAGCAAAACAAATTACAAAAAAAATACATGCTTACAGGAAAAAAACAGCACACCTCTTTTCTGAGACACCAGGCTAGAACACAACCCTTGCAGCATGATTCAGCCTGGTGGGCATTAATCAAGGTGCTTCCTATTCTTTTCTTTTTTCCTTCTCCTGCTCCACCTCCCCGTATTTTTCCCTTAGAGCAATTCTGTAATAACCATTTACTTTAACTTCCAGAGAAAAGTTTATACAGTGCAGAGAAATTTGATTTGCAAATTCAATCAGTTCTATATCCAGGAAAAAAAGATAATAATGATTGTACAGCCAACAGATACCACTGACTTACTGCAGTTAATCTATTCTAATAATGCTGATCTCTTCCCAGATGAAAGGAAAGGTTGGATAATTATATTTTTTCCATCTGTACAATTACATTTTGTTTGCAAGTTTCTTGAGGTTCAGTTTGCAAAAGCTTTAGAGGCAGTTTTCTGTGCCTTGCTCACTGTTTCTGAGATGATGTTAGGCAAACTGTCCATGTGATGAGACTATGTTGGCTTTTAGGTAGTCTTCATGCGGAAATCCCAGGAGTGCTCTGGGCATTTCGTATGCCCAAACTCTAAAAACCTCATCTTTGACTCAAGGTGTTTCAACATTGGCATGGCACAAACTTGAGAAGGGTCAGGGCACTCCTTTCACAGGAACAACGGTTCAAAGGAGCTGAACTGGGGTGGAGACCAGCATCAGAGAGTTGGGCTGCCTGGCCCTTTCTGCTGCTGAGATCACAGCGGGGGCAGCTGATGACTCCATGAGGAGCCAAAACCAGATGCACCCCAATTCTTCCTTCCCTGGCAGCAGCAGCAAGCCCGACTGTGAACTTGGCTATGGGACAGTTAAAGATAGATTGCTTTCCTGAATAGGAATGTCGTGGGCATTCTCCTGAATCCATAATGTCATGAATGCCCACTGGCAGAGACCTAATCTGAAGGTCTAAGTTTTGATTTATGAATGAAAAGTTATACGTGAAAGCACATATAAAATAAATTGAAAGAAACAGCAGTGCTGTCCTGTAAATAGTGCTTAGCAAACAAAATGTAAAATTTTTATTATGGTATAGTGATCTCCATTTGTCTGGAGATATCGCTTCTACTCATGATGGTTTGGTCGTTCTTAGAAAAATCTATTTTTAGTTCTATCTTAGAAAAAAAGTGACACTTAAAATAAAGGAAGTGAAAGTGCATAAATAGCCTAACTGGATTTACTGGAGTGGGGTACTGCTTTAGTAGGACCACTACAGAGCAGAACTTTGCCTTTCGTATGAAGTGTAAACTCAATTCCTCTGAACGTAGCTTCACAACCCAGGCTCTGGATTTGTTTCAGTGATTTTGTTTCTCTGGCAAACCCACAAATATTTTCCAGATTAATTTCAGATGTGAATCAAGTCTCCTAGAAACATGTTTAATAAAACCTGGTGGTACCGTTACGATTCTCTTAGCTGATAGGAAAAGCCTTATTTCTGTTGAACCTCAGACCTTACTCAACCTTGAACTTGAACTGAAATTGTAGGCAAGTCAGACACAGCACTTTTTCCTGCTTTGGTTATTGTTGCACAAAAGAGACAGCAGATTGTCCAGGACATTCTGCTGTTGAACGGAGAGGAAGAATATGAAAAATCATCAAAGCCTCTCAAACCCCTTGTCATTAGCAGATGTAACTATTGCAGAAGTGTCTCCAAGGGTGCTGCTTTGGTCCATGGGAAGCACTCATGTACATCCCCACCACAGCATGGATGATTTGTATACACAGCTTTTACCTCTACTAGTAGGAAAAGTCCACATCACCTCCCTCAGACATACACAAATCAAAGCAGTATACTCCACAGCTTCTTTCCCAAGAGCAGAAGACAAAATTCATCTGTGTACATAGGGAAAAATTTGTAGTCGGTTATTTAGGTGCTTCTCTGCCTTTCAGGATAAAAAACTGGAGCCGATGGAGTACAGTGTACTTCAGGACTTTTTTTTTCCTTTTTCCTTTCAGTCCATTTCTCTTTTAAAGTTACAAAATGAAAAATAATTATCCCAGGAGAATGTTATGTCTGTGCAATTTTTTCCACTGTATTGATAATTACTGTATTTTGCATGCCCTTTTTAATTACATAATGTCTGAGATTAAAATTCAACAGCCTCTCTCAAAGAGAAAGTGCTTTAATATCTGGAGTGCTGCTCCTGTAAATTGGCATCTGAAAGATAGACTAAAAAAGGGGCATAAATACTAACATTCCCATCCTTCCTAACTGACTGCAATGCCAATGAGCTGCACCAACTCTTTACACAGACCTCCCACACTCTTGATAGGATGTTTTCTAGCAGAGTGATCCACAAATATTATCATTCAATGACAATACAGTTTTATCAAGGTACGTCTCAATCCACAGGATACAAGCCCCACACAACAGACGGAAAATTTGGCGCAGTGATGCGCACACTGCATGTGTTAGTTACTGGTTATTGCAGTGGTCATACCGAGTCCCGTATGGCGTTACATTAACGAATGGCATGCAAGCACCTTCTGTTGAAACATCTGCGACAGGGAAATTTCAGGCATTTTTCCAGATATTTTTTGTGCTCTGGACCAAATTTTCATTAGGGCTATAAAACCTGGCAGGCAGCATTGTTGTGTATGATTTTTTAATAAACTGGGACATGCCTTTGTTAGAGGAGTGAAGAAAAGGGCTCTTTAGAGACTCCTTCGTATTACAAGAAGTTCAGAAAACATATGACAGCTCACCAAACAGTGTCTCCTAACTTTTTTTTTCTGTCTCTTCTAAGAGTAAGATTTCCTGCTTCTTTAGATGTATACAGAGATTTACAGGTTTTGAAATGAAACCAAAAATGTAGATTGTTGGTTTTTTTTTTTTTCATCTCTCAGACTAAATGATTCCAACAGTGGCATTACTTGAGACTGTGTTCAAAGAGAGAGCAGGCAGCTAACATAGACTTTTAGCATCTTTTTGATGCCTGCTGCCAGGAATCTCACAAAGGATTTTCACTTACTTAACAGACAAGGTCCCTCAGAAAAAAGAAGAAAGGAAAGCAAATGGGCATGTGCAGATCTGATCTCGTACACAATGCAAACCTAGCACATAGCCTCACTCCTTTTTTTTTTTCCTTTTTTTTTTTTTTTTTTTTTTTTTCCAGAAACACCCCATTGCCTGCTCTCCCTTCTTTACTCTCCTACAAGACAACTGACTAGCACCAGGCACAAATCGAAGTTCCATTTTGCAATTCTCCCTGCCATACTACAAACACTAATGCAGAACAAACATTCTTGGCAGTAAATATGTACATTATCATTATGTAAATAGGTATGCTATCATTATAGCAAAATGATGATGTTCTTTGCTAAGTCTATATTCCCTTTCCAAGAATATTATGCAGTTCGAAGTATAATTTCCATTATGCCACGGGGGCTAGAAAAACACTTCAGTTCAACAATAATTAGTATACTGTATATAACAAAATGTTTACCATGGATAAAGATGATGTGCAATCCTAAATCTTTTTAGACAAACAAACAAATGCATTTTCACATGGTAGGGTTAAGCCTGAGCAACCAACAGAAGCAGTTTCAGATTAATATCCATTCCCACATCCAAGGTGAGCATCATATTGTGACATTTTATACCAACAACATCACAAGCTGCAGTAATAACATTTTAAATTGTATGAGGTGAATGATCTACTGTTAGCATTAAGGAGACTTCATTTCTGAACCTTAAATGAACTAGAAATGACTGCATGTCACAGGCTGTTTGGCAATATTACAGTGTTTACATAAAGTCCATTGCTCGGGCATAGGTAAGTACATCAGCCCTGCAAAACTGAAATTCTTATGTTTTAATAATTCAGAAAGTTCTTGTGGTCAAAGAGCAAGGCAAGGCCAACTCCTAAAGTCAAGCAGCTTGTAAGTATATTAAGTACATACCTACATACCTCACGCAATTACCTGTGAATTCTAGATATGTATGTCTTATAAGGCAGAGGTAAAAAAAGTGCTGACTTCTTACAGCAAAAAAAAAAAAAAAAAAAAGTGCTGGCATAAGTAAATTTGGATGAAAATGTTAATTTTTTTCACAGCTTCTTTTGAGGTAAGTAAATGTAAATACTTGTCTCATTTTCTCTGAAAAAGTGGATTAATTCTTTAGAAGTATGTAAATGGGTTCAAAATGTCTTCAGTTTCTTCTTTCGTTTTCCTTTGAATGCTGCTTTGAACTGAAAAATCAATTTCCAGAAAGGAAGATATGCCAATTAGAATAAGGGGGGGTGGGGGGGGTGGGAGAGAAAAAAGAAACAAAATTAATTTATAAACTGTAAAGTACACAATGGTCATATTCTCACTGTTCTGCTGCCCACTTCTATCACAGGTTCATGTAGCACACTGGTATTGTGAAAATATTATACAAAAATATGTATATGAGTCTCAGCATTCCTCATTGTGCACCAGCTCCCTTCAGATAGCCCTTTCCGGAAAGTTCTCATTCAAGGAATAAAAGCAGCGGGATAGCCTTTGAGCATTCACAGAGACTGTGCATGGTGATTCCTCCTTTTCCAAGCCAACAATTAGGTGTTGATTTTGCATCTTCAGGCAAACATAGTGCAAACATAGCAAACTACATGCTACTTTTCTCTGGCATTTCTATTCCCTTGTTACTAAAAACTTAGGGCACACTTGTGCTCACCACACAGGTGTGTAAAGCATTTCTGTACTGTGTGCAACCACACATGCATCACCAAGTTGCTGTTTTGCCCCTCTGACATCTGAAAAGCAGGCTGCTGAGGGAGGGCTGCCCAGTGGCTGAGGGCAGGACCGGCACACACCCTGGGCAGCCCGCTGGCCCGACAGCCCCCAGCCAGGTCCTGCCTGTGAAACCAAACCAGGTTGGGAGAAGCAGCAGCAGCGGCAGCAGCGGGGAAGAACTTCCCATCTTCCTTTAACATTGGTTTCACATTTGTTTCAAACTGATCAAAACACAGCAAAGTCTAATTTCTGACTGATCCTCTTCAAACTTTGGCCCCTGCAGCATAGCGTGTTACAAAATCAGATTGCGTTTGATGTTGAAGAAATATATCCCTTTCTTTTAAACCTGTTAATAGCACCACTGGATTCCCCACATTCTTCTGTTGTGAGAAACAGTGAACTCCCTGTTGACATTCTCTGAAGCATCCATGACGACATGTACCTCTCTCATATCCTCAGAACACTTTTTCTTTTAAGCTGAGGTTTTCAGCTGTTTAGCCTCTTTGCATATGAAAGCCATACCATACCTATGGATACCTGCTGCCCTTGTCTGGGGTACCTTGCCTAGCTCTACCGCACCTTCTGCACACAGTGTAGGACACAATATAACACTGATTTATAAGATAATGCAGTGAAATTTTCAGTTATTTTCCAGTACCATATAAGAGCAATGTAACAGAAAACTTAGATAGATTCACATAGGGAGTCACAGACTGAGCTACACAAAGAGTTGACTGGGGAGTTGCTGGTCAAATGGAAACAAGTAATCCAAAAGAAAAATTTTGTTTCATGTCAACTGAAAGGAAACAAAACCAAAAATAGCTTATATCCACAAATCAAACAAACTAGTTCTAAAAAAGTATCATATATTTCCCGATAAGGTGAAAAACTTACTTTTATTCTAAGGACTTCAGCAATTTTGAAAGGAATCTTATGGAAAGGTTACCCCAAAGAGCTTACTTTTTCAAAATTTATGGCAAAACAAGTGGCTGGAGTGAATCATGAAAAGAAAGTGTAATACGAGCAAATGGATATAAGCAGGAGACAAACTAGACTAGCACTCTTTAGGTTTTCCTCTCTAATCTGTGCACCACTATTTAAATATTTGTTATTCTTACTGCTTTGATATAGCCAGCTAGGACATGTACCTGGCAGATTTCCACTGACCTTTAGCATTAAAAGTCTGAGTTAGTAAAGCCAGCATCGTGCCACTGGCACGATGGTGTGCTGTTCGAGCTCAGTCCATTTCCTATGCCCAGGAGATTTAAAGGTGATACTTATGTACCAGCGAAATCATCAAATACAACATCATCCAAAACACAACGGTATCTGGTGGTCAAGTCTTTCCAAGGCAAAGAATGAACGGAGGAGATACCATGGAGCACCCTAAGAAAACTAAACAGAGTGCAAGGAAGGCATCAATTACACAGCATGATCCTGTCAGATGGACAGTGTCTGTCTTAGGTTTGCAGCTTCACATCTCTCCCATGTGAAAAATGCGGCTGCCGTAAGAGCTTCCCGCAGAAGGTTCACATAGGTACACGCATCCTGCAGCTGTCTAATGGAACAATGGCATAATGTCACCCAAGCCAAAGCTGAACCAAAACTTTTCATGATAGGAACGATTAATCCTTCCAAAATATGTCCATGGAACAAGAGGGCACTGCCATAATTTCAAAGCTTTAAATTTTATGGAGTTAGTACTATTGTTTCTCCAGGTGGTGGCATTTTCTCAAGCATATGCCTGGCAAAGTTTTCTCTCCTCTGTTCAGTTCTCAGGTAGGTCTACAAGTCTCTTGAAAGTCTCTTGAAGGAAAGATTTTAGGGATTGAGAAGACTTTGCAGTCAAAGAATCAGACACGTTCCAGCAGGGCCGAGGAACACAGCGGGTTTCCTTCTGCTCTTCAAGGACCTCGGTTACCTGCCCTGGGTCTAACAGGATCTGCTGTAAAACCAACTTTCCAAAAGCTAGTGAGGCATTAAAGAGGAGGAGTGTCATGGTGGGGCTGAGCTTTGTTGAAGGTCAGATGTCTGGGTTACAATACATCATTAACTGTTAAAAAGAACGGCACAGAAAATGTTGGGAGTTTAGAGAATGAGATCTCTTGATATCTGTATCTTGCATGCCACTTTCTGAAAAGAAGAAAATACGCATTCCTCTCCCACTGAGTACAGGCAGCCCTGCAGATTGATTTTGGTCCATGCCATGAGGTTAATGCTCAGCTTGATCTGCACTGACATGAAAATACCATCTGTGTAACCCCAGCTTGCCTTGCTGGGAGAAGAGAAGATACAGGACTCAGCAGCTGGTCTCAGCTACTCTGGGAAAAGTGTTTGTCTCCAGACCAAGTTTGGATCCAGCCATATCTGGCAAAAGTATCATAAGTATATCACATGCATACTCCAGAGAAATCTTAGGAAGCTTAATGGAAGTTCAGTTCATATGTTGAGGCTGTTACATGAAAAGCATCAGGAAAAGCATCAACTGTTCCTACTTTAAAGTTGTACTAGGAAATAAGTATATGGTATGATAACTCCACAGGACTGCCATGAGTTGCTCAAATATTTTTAAATTAACATAAGTAATTCAAATGAAGAACTTTTCTTTCTTTTTGAAGTTAATAGCTAAGAAATAGATTTCACCCCCTAGATGTGTAACAGAAAGCCGACTTACTTTTTGGTAAGCAGGACATAACACTGAATCTTGCCATAAGCACGCAAAGGTGAGAACCTGTTTTGTGCATTACACAAGGGAAGGACTAGACTGAATCTCCCTCACTTTCTCACAGAATGAAAGCAAGTTTGAAACAAAGCTTGTCCCAACAGAAACAAACTTCCCGTATCAGATCCTTTCCTGAAATGCCAAAGAAAAGGTTTGGTTTTTTTTTTTTTTTCCCCTTAACAATGAGCATATACTCTGTTTATTTAAAAATAAATTGAGCTCAGGAAATTGATGCAATATTCTATAACATAAAAGATTTTTTAAAATACGACATTTACAATCAGTTTGGTGGATCGCTGTACCAGGAGTGCATTCACTGGAGGGGAATAAAGGTATTTGTAAAGCCGCAGGGCCACATTCACCCCAGCTAAAATCAACGTGTGACTGCTCTTCTGTGCTGAAGTGAGATCCACACTCCCTAAATTGTGCAGCAGCTCCCTTGACGTTTAAGAGCAGGAGTGGATCAATTAAAGAACACTTGCACCAAAGCATCCCCTCAGCTCCTTGGAGAGCCCGCTCCGTGTTGTGCAGCCTGCCCTGGCTCCATGGCGCGCCCTTGGTGGGGGGGGCTGGCTCTGCCTCCCCCTGCACGCCGCTGCTGGGAGATGGCGAGGTGACATGGTCAGCCCGATGAAGTACACAAAAGCTTTTGGCACTGCATATCTGCAATATCATGGACAGTCAAGGAGGCGCCTGTTATAAAAATACACAGGGAAACGCAACTGGAGGACTGCTCTTTCTCAAAGGCTAACGTAATGCATTCCTTCTGTTTAGGCTCATTTTCCAGCCTTTCACATTCTTTGTGAACAAGAGTTATAAAACAAGCCTGATGCAGGCCAATTATTTTTACTTTGAAGGCCATTAATCAAGATTGACTAAGAAAATGAAGACAGCTAAGCAAAATTTCATATGTGACTAGAGTGAGATTAAAATAAAACCAGATGGGGATGGACAGAGACGTTAAGCTGCTTTCTCTCCCCCTTCCCTCCCCCTTTTCTTTTTTTGACTCATGTAATAAATGTCTTTTACAAATTACAGCACTCTTATTTTCTTACAGTAAATCAAATTGGGTCATAATGTACAAGTGGTCTCATTGCTGAAATGTCAAAAATAGAACCTGCCTTGTTCTTCCAAAGTAATTCCTCAAATCTAAACCAGCAGTGTGGCCTGACAGTCTATAAACCATCTACCTGGATGCAGGTCTCTTTAAAGGTAACTGTCTGTTGCTGATAGATGTGTTTCACAAGCGCCCAACATGAACCATGCATTGAGATCTATAGCGTGCAGTCATTTGCAGGAGTCTTTTTGACTTTGCAGGTCTTACATACATTGCATTTCTACAGATTTCAGGAATTTATGGAACCAGGACTTTTTCTAAAGATCAAACAACTCTGAGTCAACGCCAACCAGTAGACCTATAAAAATTCTGAAAAAGCTTGCATGATTTTTACAAAACCCCATTTTTATTGGTGAGGTGAAAACCACCATAAACACTGTGAAGCTTATTTAGAGCTTTCAGGACTCATCAAGGGAAACAAGAATCAGAAGGACAGGTAAAGATACAGAATGATGGTCACATACCAGGAGGACTTTTTGCTAAAGTGACTACTACAAATTATTTTATTTAAGAAGATGAAACAGTCATGTATTTATTATTACCCTTTTACAAAGTAGACTATTGGATAAGATTAAGGGAGAAGTGTTCCAAATATGTTTAGATTCATAATTAAAACAAGTCCTACTTTGGAATCAGATTTTGAAAGATACATATACTGGTAAGTAACTTCACTCATATCAGTCCTGACCTTTTCAGAAGCATATTTGATTAAACACAGCTATCTCACCACCAAGGGGGGAGGGGAGGGGGAGGGGAGCAGAAAAAGTAATTCATCAGTATCCCATTTGGAGGAACTGAGACCTCCTAACTTTGTGGAGGAGCTGGTGCAGTCCAACACAGGAGCTACAACCCCTTATTCTACTGTGCTTGAAATGTTAATCGGGTCTGAGATCTGCCCCTGTCCCTATGAGAATATCTTATTTTAAGAAAAGGAAGGTCATGCAGATATAGCTTGATGTTTTGTAAACTCTGTGAATGAATATTTCAGTTCCCAGACCTTTTTCTGCGTCACTTGCCCTAATTCATTGAAATCCATAGCTTTCTTCTACCCATTGATTATAGGCCTGGAAGATATCTCAAGGGATCACTTAGGCCAAGCCCTCCACCAAGTTGTGATCAGCTGTTCCTAAATTATTCTTGACAGATGTTTGTCCAACCTGTGCATCAACCCTTGTATGGTGGAGTTTGTAAAGGCTTCCTAGCTAATCAGTTCTGTTACTATCACAGAAAACATTTCCTAGTGTCTACCCTTAATCTCTTTTCCTGAAAGTTAAGCCCACTACTTCTTTTGGACACTCACAACAGTTTATTACTTTCCTCTTTGAGGCTACCTTTTAAACATTTGAAGACTTATCATACATCCCCTCAGTTTGCCTCTCTCTAGACTAAACAACTTCACTGCCTTCAGTCTTTCCTCATAGGTCATGTTTTCCAGACCCTCAGTTGCTCTTGCTCCTCTCCTTGGATTCTTTCCAACTGATTTACATCTTTCTTGAAATGCAGTGCCCCATACTGGACTTAGTGCTCCAGCTGTGGTGAGAAAGCAGAAGGACTATTTCACGTTTCTTGCATATGCCAACATTGTTTACACAACCCAGTATGACTGGGTTTTTGGCAACTGCCTGACCTTCCTGACTCATGTTTGTTTTGCGTTCACTTTGGCCTCCAGCTCCCTCGCTGAAGAACAGGGCTGCTTTGCCACCCACCCTGCTGTCTTGCAAGCACACATCTCAGCCCCAAGCATATTGCCTTGTGCTCCACACTGAGTTGTGCCTGCCTCACTTCAGGCCATTTCCCCGATTTGCCAAGATCATTTTCACCCTCCAAAGTCTTTGCAGTCCCTCCTGGCTTGGTATCATCTGCAGGTTTAATATTTTACTATCTACGATTTCAGGTAAACTAATGAATAGCACTGGGCCCAAAAAAGAGCTTGAAGAATCCATCCTTCTGGTCAGACAGTGAACTGGTGATAACTAATTTTTCTGTACGGTTTCCCAAGAAATTCCATTCTGGCAACATAACCTTCACTTGTTGTGTTGAGTATCATGTGAGACAGTGTCAAAAACCTTACTAAAGTCAAGATGTATGACACCTACTTAACCTTAGTTTACTTCTGTAGTGGGTTCTCGGGCATGTTTTGCTTGCTTCCACTTGGTTATTTATTGCTGTGTTATCTTGTAGATGTTCACAGGAGTCTGTTGGTTGTTTGAGGAAGTGAATCTCACTGACTTTTAATTCCTGGAGTCCACCTTTATTTATTTATTTATTTTAAGTAACAAAGATTTATCACACAGTGGGTTTGGTTGTTTGTTTTTTTTTTTTTTTTTTCCTTTTCCTCCTTTCTTTTTATTAAAGATCATGCTGCAGTTTATGCTTTTAGGAGTAGCAGCACGTTGTGAAATAACAGCCTGCTTCACATAGTCTTGAAGTCCATACTCCCTTTGTGTTATTTCTTTCTATATTAGGATCCAGTTCTTTCCTCCTTGGCTCCCTTGTCACAGTTTATTTGTTTATCGTTTTCCTCACTGTACTTGTTCTGTCCCAGCCTATTTTCTCCTTCAATTCACTTTTGCTGTCCCTTTTCTGCCTCTGATAATTGGAAGAGTGGTTCAGGAACATTCAAGTGCAATTTTAGCTTTTGAACGCAAAGTATTTGAGGTGCTTTAGTATAAAGGTTAATTCACCCAATTCCTGCTTTTCACATTCAAATATCTTTATGAACAGTAGATCATAGTTGTCTCTGAGGGGAAAATTGCTTAGAAGCATAAAGAAGCTGTGCACTCTGCCTTGTCTTTTCTCAGATCAAAGAGATCGGCGTGCTGCTGATAGTAGCTTTCAAGAGATGTTACTGGTGGCAAAATTTAGTAGCTGTCTTTCTGCGTGCTTGTTTATCTCTCTCACATTTCCTTTCCTTAATTTAGCTAAACATATACCTAGGTCAATCTTCCATTGTCTATTGCCCTTGGTAATGCCTTTACTCACCTCATTTCCCATATCTCACTTGGAGAGGAATAAAACCGCACATGTATTGTTGTTACAGCGAACAGAGACAGGTGAAACAAAAACCACAGACCTGTTCTGACCTCCTCAGAACCGCAGTGTTTTGGAAGGACAGTGGTTTTGTGGCATTGGATTTCAGATGGCCTCCACCCTGAAAAACTCAAGCAAGTAAAATAAAAATTTAAAATAAGAAGGTAAACTGTGGCTTAAATTTTCCCATTTGCGTAAAGGTGCTTTGACTAATACTGCTCCTCCAAGCCTGTGACTCTTGAACCCTGTTACAGACATTTTATACAGGCTTTCTGAGAAGCTCAGACATTCCTGAAACAATAATGGTGCAAGATACCTGAACCCAGGTGCAAAGGAAGCACACAGCCTGCCAGGGCTCTGCTTAGCTCAGCCCTCAGCATGAGCAGAGGCCACGAGCTAGTTCTCCATCTAAGCCAGTTGTCTGCTGCCTTCTGAGTCTCTCGTCTGTCCTTTCAGCTCTCTCTAATGCTGTCAGCCACAAACCATCTTTTTTTTCCTAAGTGCCTTGATAGATAAAACTGCAAATACAGCCTCGCAATGAAGGAAGGTGTTTATCTATTTTTGTAAATAACAGCTGTGTAGAATTGGTGAATGTTCATTTCCCAGCATTTCAACATATTCCTATAGAAAGCTGCAAGTACTCTTAAAAAAAACAACCAAACCCACAAACCCTTAACCTTGTCTGCTTGTTATTCTGGTCTGCTACAGACTCTGTTTGGAGCCAATGGAAATCCAGTAGATTAGTTCTGTCCCCAGTTCTCTGGAACTGGCCCACCAGTGGAATAGAGCAAATACTGCTTGAACACTGGTGTAGTACCTTACTGTTTTTCAAAGCAGATATCAAGGTGGGACAGACATCGTTCTCCAGATGAGTATCTTCAGCTCCAGCCCAGATACTTCAGGATCCAACTATCACATGCTCTGTCAAAACAGGAGAAAGATTAATCTTGCATTCTTCATGAAAGTTCAGCATCTCTCCCCGGTTGCTGCACCTGACCCTTAGGTTATCAGAGCACTGCACAGAAGGTGCATAGCCAAGCCTTGCTAAAAATGTTGGTGGTCTGAGGCTTTCCAGGTGTCCTTCAGAATTCAACCTGTTCCCTAGACAGAAACACCTGCCTGTGAACCCTGCACACTGCTCTGCTTCCCTGCTCAGGTGTTTCCTTTGTCACACATACCAGTAATGATCTGCAGATGGGCTGAGCTGCTGGCTAGTTCGTGGCTCCAAGGCATGCCTCAGAGAGGAAGGACTTAATCCAGATGGGATTTAACCTGCAGCATTGCGAAGGCTGTCCATTTGAAATCATCATCCACTAGCAGAGAATGCAAAACTCTTTTCTACAGTGTTTGGTGAGAGACATTGCCGCTTTAACACAGCGGTAAGCAGCTAAAAAGAAAACCAAAATATAATCTGCATTCGTTAGTATTTACTGACAATTCACGTCAGAACAGCCGAGCCTCCTGATCCTGTCCTTTTGCATGGTTGTAGCTAAAGAGATTCTCCTGCTTACTCACCAGACACATTTTATAGCCCAGGCAGTGCAGCTCACTGAGGTGTTTCGGCCAATGTTAATGAAGTGGAATTTATGGCAAAGGTTGAAGACAGAATAACAAAACAGGTAATTTGCTCTTAAGAAGTATGGGGGGGGTTGTGGTCTGTTTCCATCCCCAGAGGTAAGGGGAGGGAGGAAAACCTAATGAGTAATACGTAAGAGTCCCAAGACTCAAACTTCATTCAAAGTGCTGCTTTGAACTTGTGCGACCTTGAGCAAGCCACTCATCTATGGCTCCATTTCTCAGTGAGCAGCTGTAGATTAAGGTCAGCTATGGTGGCAATGAGCAGCGCAGAAAATCCTGACATGGAAAAACATGTCACAAGGAAGCTGTGAAGTTATTTCCTAGTTGTTTGCGAGTGGACAGAACATAAATACTTCATTTGAAGTGCTTGCATCAGATTGTTTTGGGGGCTTTCCAAAGGCCTCCTGTTGAGTCTAAGGTACAGGTTGCTTAGGACACTCAGGAAGCCAGGAAAACTTTCAAATCACAACACGGGTTGTTACTGGCTCCTATATAGAGGTTAAAATGTTAAGGCAGATTTTTAACAGCATTCAGGTAGGTCTACGGGGATAGAAATCTGGCTCCAAACATGTCCTGCTCTGCTTCTCACTCACCATCCACCAGCCTTCCAGCAGATCACCCTGCATCCTCCCTGGGCTTTGTCATGAAATGGGCTCTGCTGCCTGTGGTCTCACCTGCTCCAAAGGCCACATCAGAGCTATCCTTAATGCATGCTTCCAGGATTTCTTGCCAGCAGAGGAGGTAAACTGAATCGTTGTGGTTTCCTAGGGGGACGCATCTAGCAGCCAGGCGGTCCTACCATCAGCTTCCAGTCAGGAATCCGGTCAGCAGTACTTTCAGCACTTCATATGATTAGGCCACGCATTCTGGTGTAAACCCGTTAGACTTTTTTCTTTTTAAAAAAATATATTTAAATGACATTTTATCTGCTACTGTTTAAGGCTACCTCAAACCTCCAGTTACCCAGTCAGGCAATAGTTGTGCTCCTGAGGAACATTTTGGTGGCCACCCATACAGAACAAACACCTCTATTAGCTCCAGAATAGTAACACTAACTGAAGAATTGTTTCTGGAGCCCTTCTAGTTTCTAAGTCTTATCTTGATTCCTTGTTTTGTGTCAAATGTGTATTTGCTGACCTTAGCTCTTTATTCCCTCCTGAATATATTCCAGCAGCAGTTACTGACACCCTTGTATATGATTATGGCTGTTATATTTACCAGATGTCAATGAAGAGATACATTTTTCTCCTTAGTGTATAGATTTGTAGTGAAGAGCTTATTGCAAAGAAAAGTGAAGTGTGTTTTGGTTTTTTTTTTTTCCCAATCACTACCTATTTGTAATAAACTCTGTGGGAATTAACTATGTTCTCTCCTGGATAGATAAATTCACATAAAGAAAGAGAAAAAAAGAAGTTTTATGTCTTGTAGGGAGGTAACAGTTCACTTTGGGATAGGAGATAAAAAGGTTTATGGAATTTTAGAAATAATTTCTTTCTTCCTCCCTGGGCTGCCCTTGTTTTGCCTATGGCATCATTCCTGGAATATCTAGGCTGCATGCAGAGTTGAAGTGTAATTTTCTGTCATCACAGTCACGCAAAATAATATATGCCTGTGCAGTATTGGGAAGAGTATGGTCAGATCCTCACCTGGCTAGCTTAAATGCCTCTCTTTTTGCCATATGACCTCTCACACCAAAGAAAATCAATTAGGAATCTCTTTCATGCTGTACAGGACAATGATCCATCCCATGTTAAATTTACTATTTTCACTAGTTGGGCATAACTGTGAGCACTCCAAAGCATGCAGCTCACTTCCAGAGACTGTGCACACACAGTTCAGTTGTTCAAATATCATTTACAGCACAAACATAAAGCATAGAAGGCACTCCAAAGACTTAGCTGTCTACCCCTTCTTTCTCAAATCTTACTGAATGCTCTCCCTCTGGCATGCTCAACCTCTCCTTTCACATATTTTGGGTGTTTTTTTCCCACTTATAACTAAACTCCAAACATTTATTTGAAAGCCAAATACCTACTGAAGTGACAATTTTCAAAGTTTGATACAGTACATGGCTGGTATGAGTGCAGTTTGCCCATCAGTGTAGCTGAGGCATGCTAACTTCTCTAACTAAAAGCACAGAAGAGAGTGGCGGGTGGGTGTTAACACCTGGTGGCCTGCGGTTCCTCAGCCTAGGCGGTGCAGACAAATGATGCTTACAGCTCCACTGATGGGGAGTAACCCTCAGCACAGATCTGGAGTAAGGTGTGAACTCATGCCTCTGGTCTAGAGTACAGTATTGAAGGCATTTCACTAACACCCCTCCACACCATAAGAATATAAATTTGTAATATCAATCTGAGGAAACAACACTCTTGAATTAAGTCTACTTCATGATTGTCACCGCTATAAGAGAACTTTTGCTCTCTTGGACTGTTTCTGAGTAAGAAATCAACCTCTGAGATTAAAGTGAGAAAGTGAACCGCATATGGATACATCAAAAGAACAGGGAAAAGAGCTGGACAAGCATCTGGAAAAAATCAAGTTCACCCCCACTTAGATTCTTCCAAAACAAGATTCTTGAAGGTTTTATTGGGCACCTGAGAAATGTCTCACAGTCAGGTTTTTCACCTGGTGGAAAATGTTGGAGGTGCCAGTTGCAGAACAGCCATCAAATCTATCACACCTACTTATTTTCTTGTTCTGTGGGCAAGTGGTGGACTGATATTTCTAGAGGCCTCTCCTATTTGCTAGAAGTTTCATCCTGTTCTCTGCTTCATGGCCCCATATTTTCATCAGGACCTATTTTGTCTCCACAGCACTGAGAACAGCTAAGTCCTCTATGTGAGGCCAGTTATGG
Organism: Falco naumanni; assembly: GCF_017639655.2. Taxonomy (NCBI): domain Eukaryota; kingdom Metazoa; phylum Chordata; class Aves; order Falconiformes; family Falconidae; genus Falco; species Falco naumanni. The sequence continues at coordinate 90,210,686 of NC_054056.1, forward strand.
ACTATCCAGACACCTGAGTGGGTCAGGCATCTGTCTTCTAACACATCACTCTGTGCTTCAGCAGGACTTCAGATACTGGGCAGCCCGGTAACATACACTGACTGCCTATGAATTTCAGGGCAGAGGTGTAGTGGTCAGAATTTTTAAATACTGTGCCTGAGAAATTACTGTTATGCTTGTTGCTGGTGAAGCCACTCCTTCCTTTCTGTCAGATCTGTAGTCTGAGTGCTGGCCTTAGCTTCGCAAGTTGCCCTCCTCCCCACAGTATTTTCCACCTTGGGTGGGAAAATCAGTGCAAAAGTGCTCATCAGCCTCCCCAGTTCACCATCAGCCTCAGCCCACCTCTCTTTAGCATACAATGTCCCCATCAAAGACACCTTCACAAACACCGCATCCTGGCTCACAGCGTTACTCATTTTATGCTAGTTTCTGTTGGGAATTGAGGTGTTTTTGTTTTATAATTCAGCTGAGACACTTGAAGGCGGACGTAAAGAACAGTTTTCAGACAAGCATTCTGGCTTGGCAGCCTCTGTTCCCACTGAAGCAAAAGTGAGTTTTACAGATTTCACTGAAGACACAGCTACACCAAGAACAAATATGTCCAAGCACCTCACTCCAGCTGTCTTGTCTTGTAGGTGAATGTTCTTCCCTTTAAAGAATATGCTTAAGGGGACTAAACATATATGTAGAGAGATTATCTCCTGTGACATCTGTGACATTCAAGATGAATGAATAGTGGGTACTTAAATTGAAATTCAAGAAAGCATTGAATGAGTCAGAGTAATTAATTCGAGGTCTGCCGGACCAGTTAGCCTATGACCCCTTAAACACTCAAAGAGAGGTAGACACAACATTTAAGTTAAATACTTATAATAGCAGTCTTACTACTTCCATTGATTCTAGAGGGAATCAGGACCTGTTAGTCTAGGAAAGAAATCTAAATCAATCATTGTCTTCTAAAACGAGACACTGATGTATACAATCCCAAAAGATCCCTTCATCAGTTTGAAAAGTATGTGGATCAGGTTCTCGCCTCCTTTACACCCTTGGCAGATGCACTGGGTCCCATGAGATTTTGCAGCTATAATAGAAAAGAATTTAAAACATTGAGTCATAAGGACCACATCTGCATCTCTTCCCTTCTGCCTTCTCCTTCTTCCACCTTATCCTTGCATCCTGCTTTGAGATGCTTTAAATATATACACATGAAAATTGCATGAGGATTGTTCTGTTCATCTAATTAATTTTAGCATTGCAAATTAAAAAAATAAAAAAATATACAAATTTGTATTGTACCAGGAAATCAATTTTCCTATACATTTCCATAAAAGTTTGTTGTTTGCCTGTGTGTTTTTTGTAGCTTGGATTTTTTTTTTTTTTCCAGGAGAGAGAATGTCCTAAATACAAATTGGTACAACATAACCAAGCAGATCCACAGGCAATTGTTTAAGGGAAAATGTTTACCTTATACATATTCAATGACAAACCAAAGCGTTCCTGTATAACAGCTACATAATATATATATATCAATGAATTATTTAAGTGTGTATTTATGTAGAGGATCTGAACAGCACTAAGAGTACTTTTCTGATGCATGAATGGATGTCCTAGTCTGGAGAAGAGAGCAATACTGATTTTGCTAAGAAATATTCTAGTAGACTGGGGCTGCAAGCTACATCACACCTTCTCCCAAGGACAGGTAACTTCAAAGCTATTGAAGGTTTGAGGATGCCCTGTATGATGCCAGGACACTCCCTGCTGACCACAGTCTGTATTTCCTCTTCTTCTTCTCTTTGTGCCAGGGTATCTGGTTGCATCTTCCTTGCCCAGTTGCCTGCATTACTACTCCTTCTCATTGCGCTTGGTGGTACACATCCCCTTTCACTCGTGTGCTCCCTGCTGTCCCCACTATTGTTACTGATTATTTTTCTGAGAACTAAGCAATTCTGGATGTCAATGCATTCCATAAGGAGGATGGTACAGCTATGATATAGATTACAGAACAACTATCCCACCTGAGTGCAGGATGTTGCAGCTGACAACACTTAAAACATCATTAATTACCCATACCTTGTTCAATTGCATCCCTTCCATGATCCATTCTTGTCTCATGTTCCTCTGACATCAGATGAACAAGACAGGTTTTATGATTTAACTTTGCTTTTTCAACTTTTTTTAAACATCCAAATCCACGACACAGATTTTGCTTCTTTCTGCCAGTCCCTTCTTCCATTATTCAACATTAGTTAGAGAGATAAGACTTGTTAACTAAAATGGGTGCAGAGTAGAATATTTAGATTGATGTATAGAGATGTTGCTCATAAAAGTATGCACAAGGCCTTGACAAAATCATGCAACCTGTTTTCTTCAGGCAGTTTAAATATTTTCCAATTTAGCCAATGACTAGACTTATCCACTATTTTATTCATGAAAACAGTGTCAAAATGAGAAATAAGGGCATTCTGCTTCCTCCCCTAATTTGAAATATCATCTTGAATTGGAAATGAAACAGTTTTTTATAAAAACCTTACATGCCTCAAAAACATGATTTTTTTTATGCTGAGACATTTAATTCCCTCCCCCCTTTCAAACTGTGATTTTTTAGACAAGTGAGTTTTTTTCCAAATGCCCTCAACTCCTATGAAATAGTTCCAAGGCATCCTCTCCAGTTATGTCAATCAGTTTCAGGCAGTCTGCAAAGAGACATGACATTTCATAACAATGACATACCAGCCTGGGAAATGATAGGTGGGAAATAGGCAGTTTTCTCAAAATAATCTCATTCATCTACACAAATTCATATTATATATATAAAATGTTACCTTTCTTCAACTTAACCTGGCAAAATGCAAAAAATATTAAAAGTGAATTAAAAATTGAGGGGCTTGCTACCTGGGAAAAGATTCAGGTTTCACAAGTAATGAGTGGGAAGAAAAAAATGTCTGATTTCTCTGCTGCTCATGGGTATTTTGATTGAATTTAACACATCTCAAGCTGCCAAAAGCCAATGCTACTCAGATGAAGCAGCACTGCTTCTCCAATTAAAAAGTGGAAGCACAGCTGCTTCCAGGCAAGTGGAAAGGAAAGTTGGCTTGAGTGGCAGCAAAAGAAGAGGAAAAAAAAAAATAGATGTGCTAATTTCTTCATATGAAGGTTTTTTTTATTTGGTTGTTTTTTCAAGCAGTCAGCTGCTGTGGTCATGAGAAGCCATCAGGACACAGGTGGAATGACTTACCATGCATTACCAAAGGGAACATGGAAACGTGAACTCCCTCCCTGTCGTTTCCCCCCTCCCCACCCTTAATTTCTTGTAAACATTTTTACCAGTTTGTAGGCTCACTCTTGTTGCCTCTCTCTTTTCCTTTACTGCTGGGAAAAATTATATATATTGGAACCTTGGAGTTCACTTCTCAAGAGTGAAAAGATTAACAGAAATTTCTTTTTGAGATACCTTGGGAATAAAACGCGTATATATGATGTGCATTCTTCCGTGGTGTTAGATCAAATATGGATATTTTAATGGGGTGGTATCCAATCCAGCTGGAGTACTGGTGTTTTCTCATCCTTCCTATTGAACTGATGTGCAGTCTAGATCTACTACTAGCTGATCTGTCAATGTTATGCTGCAATTTGTACACAACAAGAGTTGTGAAAAGCAATAAAAATGTCTTCATTGCATGATAGTACACAAACATGCTTAACATCCAAAATCAACCACATGCAAATGTTATTGTTCTGACATTAATTATCATTCCAATAAAAGAACATAGAAAGTAACCAGCTATCACAACTCATTTCCATTCTTCTTCAGACTGCTGGCTTTATGTGACAGAAATAAATAAATAATATATCTTAAAAAGGAAACCTGCAAACAATTAAAGATGGGTACAGACATAAGATTCAAACGTCCTCAGATTCTAGGATATATGAGAAGTTGGAACTCACAAATTGGTCTGAACTTTCCCAAATATATATAAATCATTACTGGGTCAAATTCTAGATCAAAGCACATCTTTTGAAAGTATTTGGAATCCAGATACGTTTGACTATGCTGCTTAAGAGCTGAGACATCCTCAGGTTACTGCAAGTTATCAAATCACTACATATTAACTAGGCCAAGTTATATGTGTGTTTTCATTCTTCACCAAATGTAAAACAGTTTGAAGGGGTTTAAAATAATCCCTGTAACTTTGCACTACCTGTGGCCTATGTGCGTGTACATAGAGTTTATCCACATGTACTGACTTGCAGGTACTTGTGCTGTGACAACAACTCTGTTCTCCAAGCCTGATTTTTAAACTGTGTATATGGATAAGAAAATAGATCAAAGAACAAGAACTATACCACATAATTTCTGGTGGTGGAAGATGGACCAGATATTGTCCCACCCTACATGGGTTCAAGGTCCAAGAAAGCAGGCAATACATATCCTTCCCCTAAATGAGCTGTCAGATGGACTGCACTTTCAAAACTGCCTAAATCACACAGGAACTTACAGTGCATTTCAAAAATGTAATATTAGTGTCCAAGGCAGGGTTTTCTAAAGCAATCTGGCATTTAAGATTGTAGGTAGATGTCAAGTGGGATTTTCAGAAATGCCCAAATCCCACTGAAATCAATGGGACTGAAGTCAGTCCCACTGAAATCAATACCCAATCAATACTCAAATGTTACTTTACAGTGACAGGCAACCTTTCCAATGGCTAAATGCATAGACTTGAACCCTGCGGCAAGTCTCTTATGCCAATGACTGTTAAATAAAATAATACAGACTATTAAAAAAAGTTCACTGCTATCTAGCTTTCAGATGTACTTCAAATATTCTGCTTGCTTGAACTGGGAAGGAAGAAAGTATCTGACCGCTTAGTGCAAGGCACATGGCTAAAGTAAATCATACTACTGCTATATCAAATAATTAAATTAATTCTTATTAAAGTTAATACCTAGGCCAAATAACAACACAGCTCTTATCTGAAGGAGTAAAATGGCAACTCAGGCTTTGTGGCTACTTTGCTGTAAGAAATATCAACACCAAAAGATTTCTGCATAAGGCCTTATAAGGTCAGAAGAATGAAAATGTCATTGCTTTTGTTTTCTTTTGTTAGTTAGATACATATTGCCTTAAGAAATTTTCATTAAAAAACTACAACCAAAAACACCCTAGCAGTATTTATGGGTTTGTTACATTAATTCTATTTCTGTCATGAAAACCAGATGAAAAAGCAAGAACAGACTAACCATACTGTACAAATGTATTGATAAGTAATATATTCACCATAAAAAGAGACTGGAATTATTTCTGAATTTAAATGCCATTCTGAAAAAGTATGTGATGAAAAAAAGAAAATCAAATGAAACTTAAAAAAGTCCAGCTTTGTGGGTTTGGCTAGTGTTCTGAAATAACTAGGTTTTTCAATTCGCCTCCCTTGATATATGGTAACATTATTTCATAAGTAGTTGGTTTTACTGATATAATTATTTTTATTTGCTGAAGTGCCTAAGGTTTTCTTTGGCTTGATCTAAACCAAAGTTCTGTCCCTACATTTTCAACCCTATTATCAAATTAAAAATAAAAGCATATAACCCCCAAACATTATTTCTTATCCCTAGCTAGTAATTTATGTAGATTGGACAGAACCAAAATAGAAATTTTTCAAAAACATTTGGACATTATGAAAATTATTGCTCAGAGATATGAAGGCTTCACTCTTAAGGCATCCTATAGAAAAGTTGTCTTGACAATACTTTATCTGAAGTAAGCCCTTATAAGTAAATTTTTCAAAAATACCTTGGCGGAACGATGCTCCAGACTTCTGAACAGCAGGTCCTATGCCTTGATTCAGTTTACTGACAGTCATTTTCAGTTAAAGAGTTTTTACCAACTAGCAAGCTCACTTTTGCAGATATATAAATTGGGCTGTCAACAGGGCTTGCTAGACTTGCTACCCTGACAGACCCATCTAAATGCAAACCTGGCTTAAGACCCGCTCTTAGGAAATAAAAAGGTTTGCTGCTGAAGCTCCTTCCTTAGAGAGCCTTCCAGTGCAGATGTGATGCTCATCGACAAGTACGCCTCATCCATCCCTTGGATGAGCAGATTACACTGGCAGAAGGAGTCGATGTTTCAACTAAGAGTATGTTAGGGAATCTGTCCATGTAAAAGTGTCATAAAAAAGAAACTGCACCACCAGCTCACACAACTTTATTAATGAAAGTTGTTAAGAGCAGATCTGGCCTGTGCAGAGCAGAGGATCATCTGGAAAAGGGCAGGGGAAGCTATTTGAGATAACTTCAGGTGAAACAAAGCAGACTTCAAGAGCTGTGAGCTGGTGCTAGGCAGAGCTGCGTGTATTTTCTCTCTGAAGTGAGGAGCACTAAGGCTTCGTGCAACTTCATTAGTGATGGGATTATGATCTGACCTCGCTTGCCAATTTGAAAGCAGACTCAGACCCTCACTGTTCATCATTACAGGCAAGGTGTTACCAGATTTAAATAGGTACCCTCAAAGGAAAAGAAGATCAGGACATCAAAGAATTATCTCAAGTTTATTTAATGTTGAATGACCAAATGGCAGGGCTTTTTCATGTTTGAGGCTGGAACTGTAAGCAGTTATATCTGTACCATTGTAACTGATACAGCCAAGCCTGTATACTTACCAGGATCTCTTTCATCCTGTTTAGTTTATATAGCATTATCACCCGCAGGAGCTCACATTGCTTTCACAGTTTTCTAATGTTTTATAGATATATTTGGTCTCTAGGGATGAAACGAGGTACAGAAAAATAATACTCAGTCCCATCTAGATATAGGTATCTGCCTTTATCTGCTGCTTTAGCACTACTGCGAATTACAGGCTATTTTTACAGCTTAAGAAAATATCTGTATCAAAGCAACGCAACAGTAAAACGGCAAGAATACTGCGTCATTCCAAAGTCCTGCTAAGCCAGGTCTGAGAAGGACACACAAAATCAGAGCTAAAGAGAACACAACTGAAATCTTCGCTGTGGTGTTTGGCTGCTGATTTGGTTTTGTCCTGTGGTTTGAGGAGCCTGTGGAAAGATAATTTTATTCAACTTCCATTGAAGCCAGCTCTGCAACCAAACCTGAACATTTTCCTTCATTTCACTGGCTACCTGAGATGCTATTAGCTTTCCCTAAAAAGCTCTTTAGGGGAGCTGTGGAAATCACAGAATCATAGCACCATTAAGGCTGGAAGTCCAACCATTAACCCAGGGCTGCCAAGTCCACCACTAATCCATGTCCCTAAGCACCACATCTATGCATTTTTTAAACACTTCAGGGATGGTGATTCCACCACCTCCCTGGTGCCACCTTTCCCAAAGCTGTGCCCCATCTGCCCTGTGAAACTCAGCCCCTCCCTCTAGCTGCTCTGTCCCCATTTTGCCCCTCAGGGACCATCCTTCTTGGGAGGAAGGTTAAATGCCTTCTCCACAGGAGTGCTTCAAGTGAGTTTAGCAAACCAGGCTTGTGACAACGCAGCTCTGAGCTGCATGCAGTCCCAGGGAAGGGCACTCAGAGGGGACAAGCAACTCAGACCCCAGTTAGGAGTTCCTCGGGTTTCCCACATTGCTTTTAACAGCATTTCAGACATGACTAACAGTGTCTAGCACCCAAACCATACTTTCTGGAGTAACTTTTCCTGTAATGAAATGGAAAATGTTGAGGGAAGGGAAAGATAAGGGAGAAAATAAAGTGTCTTCTGTGGCTGGTGACATGTCACCACCAAGTGAAAGCCCTGTTTCAGCTTTTATTCAGCATCCCAGAGCCTTTGCCTGAGGACTTTTGGTTGAGGACTTTGTTCTTGGAAAGTGAGAAGTCATTTATTCAAGAGAGAAATGACAGCCAACAGGCCACACTATTCAATATTTTGAGAATGCACCCCTTGCTGTCCCCACAACAGCACCACGAGCCTGGATCTGTCCCCAACAACACCATTTACAGAGACCTCATCTGCCAGAATAGCCATGGACTGTGGATGCCTTTGGTTTTTCATACAGATGAATGTGTAGGCAGTTCTTCTATTTATATGTATAGCATTGATCTGGGCTGTGTCCTGCTGGGAGACAAAGCTGCTCACTGCACTCTGTTCAAGCTAGCCTGTCCTAAACTGAGTTTATGGGACAATTTATGATTTTCTTTGTCCTTTGCCTACAATCTCAGTAGGAACTGTGGTTTCAGGATACGAGTCCAGGAGGCTGCAGGTGTATCAGGAGGAGCCAGTGCAAACAGAAGCCACCCCAAGGCTGCTCTGATTTGTGATGTGGAGCACCCATGCCTGTGGGACCTCTCAGGAGCAAGAAGGTTGGTAACTTGCTTTCTGCCTCACGTTATTCAGTCCATCTGAGGAGCAGAACAGAGATTTGCACTTGTTCAAAACCAGCAAACAAGTATTTTGCACCCTTGTTTCACAGCTGATTTCCACGCTCAGAAACTGCAGGGTAAGCTGGAAGGAAAGGCAGAGTCTATCCACTGTTTTGAAAGTACAGACTTCTCTATATGTGACAATCCCAGTCAGCAGTTCTCTAAGACACAAATAAACACAGTGTTTTTTGCAGCTCATCAGTTAAGGATTATTTGAGTTTAGGCCTCTTTAGCTGGGTGGCTGCATGCAATTCAGAATGAGAGGACAATGGTCTCATGGCCAACAGGTTTCCAGGTGTTCATCACTACTGTGTATATGGTTTTAGGATTTAAAAATAATAATAAGGATACCTCCCGTATTTTACTTTTTTTTTATTTTATTTTTTTTTATTTCTCTTAGCCCTACAAAGGAAATCCACTTTTAATTGTATGGTTAAGTTGAAGTCAGCTCTGTGCAGGTGGAGAGTAATGTTAGTCCCCAATATCTACATTAAATGCTTCAGCTCAGAACGCAGTGCCCCACTCTGCCACACTACCAGCTCTCATGCCGACAGATATCAGCACTGAGCAAGTTTATTGTTGGAAATATGGAGTCTATTTGAACAACAACAACAGCAAAAAGCAAACTAGGAATCAGCAAAAGTAAAAACCTAGGCTGATCGGCACAGAGATCTTTGGGTGGTTTCATAAGGGAATGCGTTATGTTGCACCTTCAAGTAAAGCCACTAGAAGAAAGAACCTTCTATAGTATGGCTTGAAAAGCTATTCAATCTTGAAAAAAGCATTATTGCTATCATTATTAAAAGGAAGGAAAAAAGGATGTATATACTTTTTTTCAGTTTCAAGGTAACTAGTGTGCTATGTAGAAATGGTGATGCAAGACGTAACAAAAAAGTGTTCTCGGTAGCATTTCTCATAAGTGATGTGACACCCATGTAATGTATGTGGGAGACTGATTGGCAGGGCCTACCTTTTTTCCTCAGGAATTAATGACCATAAGACTTGTAACAGAAGCCAGCACCTCTGCAGCACAGCTTCGCCTTCTGATTTCTCTAGGCAGGAGAAACTAATCTCGCTACACACCTCTACAGGGGAAAATTAATCTCTCAGTGACATAATTTTTAATGTGATGGTACATTGAGTCACATCAACTTAGACTGCTCCATAAGGCACAGGGTGGGAGGTGGGAAATGAATGTTTTCAACAATGAACAAAAGAAGCAGGATTTTACTGTCCAAAAGCCTGTGTTCTTATTATTCTGTAATAGTTTAATACCATTAACAGGTAGGCACTGAAACTTTAGAACTTCTTTCCTGTGGCCAAATCCTCAGGCATCTAAGGCAAAGTAAGTAGCAGTATTTATATTCATATTGAATAGAATGGAGCAAAATAGATTTTTCAGGAACTGAAGGAAGCCACAACACATGGGTCTCCAAAGACCAGTGTCTTAGCGTGAGACATCATGCACAAAAATCTGTTTCTTTATTATGAAGACTAGCTCAGTGCATGGACAACAAAGCAACATGTGGCTCTTTTATTCTTATGGTGTGTTTTATATTAACTATTTTTTAATTTCATTCAAGTTACTCATGAATTTTAAGGTAAAGTTACACCTTACCACCTAAAATAAGCTAGTGGTGGGCCAGTGATGAATAGTAACCTAGTTCCCTCTCCTTCCCTCCTGTCCTTTTCCTTGCAACAGCTCTGAAGGTCAGCCCTGTGCTGGGCCAGTTCACAGTTCACTGGCAGGACAGCTAAGGTGGCCAAAAAAAGTGACCATCTTCCTGCTGGCTTCACAAATTGAACTGGCTCAGTGAAAGGCCTGATGAGCACCAGGGCTGGCCGAAAGAAAGAAGAGGGGCTGCCTGGCTGAGAGAAGAGCAGGCAAAAAGGAGAAGGACCTCCCTCATGGGAGCAGTGAGCTTACCCTTCAGAGAAAGGAATTTTGAAAAGGGCAAAGTAGACAAACCAACAGCAAGGTTTTAAAGGTGGTGGTGGGAACTTGCTGATGGGGGAAGACAGAGCTGGCTGGGTTAAGATGGTCTGTTGTTATTGACCCTGACTCTTGCACTTGGATGCAGAAAGAGCTGCTGGGAGCTGCAGCCTCAGTGGGAGCTGGGAGGAGGAGGGAGAGTAGGAAGCAG